>NC_043706.1:57542852-57694023 GCF_006229205.1 Suricata suricatta
GCTCCTTTGTAGACGAGAACAGGGAATATGACATTTGTAAGAAACACTCCTGGGCTTAAAATAAACATCAAACACTGATCTCAGAAACTATTCCTTTTGAGGATGCATAATTTGATTGGCTTAGTTTGTGTAGCAATTTATGCCTCGGGAAATGTTGAAAATAATAGAGCAGTCAGTTGGCCATGTGAAGTTTAGCAGCGGGGTGCAGTCAGGGAAAGAGAAGAAGGGAACCCTACCAAAAGTAATACCATCTCAAAGATAACATGAGCATACCCAAAATTGTGCCTCCCTAAGGAGCAGCATCAAAGGCTTAATACTGTGGAAGTAAATAGACTTCACTAAAATAATCCAGCCAGTCGCTAACCACATACACAAGGAAATAACAGTAACAAGCCCCTGGGAAGAAGTATACATTTATATTTAACATATATTAATACATTTATAATAATATATAACATATTAGATAAAATATATTACCTAAAATGTCCAGTTTCCCCCCAAAGAATTATAAAGCATGCAAAGCAACAGGAAAATATGACCATGTAGCAAAACACAAACAGAAACCTCTGTGAGAGGCCCCAAATGCTAGATTTAATGAAAGAAAAGTTTAACATTGATTCTATGTTCACAGAATGAATGCATGATTTTAAAAGTCAAGGAAGATATGATCATATTGTCACATCAAGGAGAATATATCAACAAAACATTAGTGTAAGAAAAAGCAAATGGAAATTCTAGATTTGAAAGCTACAACTGAAATTTTATTTATTTTAATTTTTTTTACATTTATTTATTTTTGAAAGACAGAGAGAGACAGAGCATGAACAGGGGAGGGGCAGAGAGAGAAGACACAGAATCTGAAGCAGGCTCCAGGCTCCAACCTGTCAGCACAGGGCCTGATACGGGGCTCGAACTCACAAACTGTGAGATCATGACCTGAGCTGAAGTCAGACACTTAACTGACTGAGCCGCCCAGGCACCTCTACAACTGAAATTTTAAAATTCACTAGAGGCTTAACAGATTTTAACTGGTAGTGTAAAGAATTAGTGAACTTTTCAGGGCACCTGAGTGGCTCAGTTGGTTAAGAGTTGGACTTCAGCTCCAGTCATAATCTCGTAGTTCATGGGTTCGAGCCCTGCATCAGATTCTGTGCTGACAGCTCAGAGCCTGGAGCCTGCCTCAGATTCTGTCTGTCTCTCTCTCCATCTCTCTGTCTCTCTCTCTGCCCCTCCACAGCTCATGCTCTCTCTTTCAAAATTAAACATTAAAAAAAAAAGAATTATTGAACTTGTAGTTACAGCAATAGTTTGTAAGCTGAAGAAACTTTTTTAAAAGTAATGAAGAAAAACAAACAGCTTCAGAAAAATGCAAGATACACCATTAAGCACAGTCATAATACGAGTACCAGCAGGAGAAAGGAACTGAAAAAATATTTGAGGGATAAGTATAACATTTCTCCCAATATACTGAAAAACAATAACCTACACATTCAGGAACTTAATGTTCCAAGTGACATAAATGCAAATAGAGTCATAGTCTCAACATAGTAAAAATGCTGAATGCCCCAAACAAGGAGAAAACTTGAAAGAAGTGCTGGGAAAAGGACTTTTCTCTTCAAGTAGAATCTCAATATGATTAACAGTGGACTTCTTAATAGAAATAATAGAAGCCAGAAGTAGTGGCATAACATATTCAATGTGCTCTTGGGAAAAAAAAAAAACAACAAAAAACCAGTAACAACTACAAAACAACAGTCAAAAATCTAAAATCCAGAAGTGTTATCATTCAAAGTAGAAGTGAAATAAACTTTCAAAATAATCAAAACTGAAAGAATTTATTGCTTGCATGCTCATCTTTTGAGGAATACTTAAGGGAGATCTTTAGGATGAAAGCAAATGAACTCCGCCTATAATTAGATTCTAGACACAAACACACAAAAGAGCATCAGTAGAGTTAAATATATATTTATAACATACAGTATAAATGCATATTTTCTCTTAAATGATTTAAAAAGTAATTGTACAAAACATACACTTTACATATAAAAGTATACATACCAAACAACAAAATTGTACTATATGTGTACACACACACACACACACACACACACACACACGTGGCTTATAACATACAGAAATGCAATTGGTGTGTAGTAAAATTGTCAATTCCAGCCCAAAGGTCGTGGATGGGAGCAAAGCTATATGGGCTATGCTATATTAGTCCAAGGAAAAGTCTACAGATAGAAAAGTAATAATAATAACAATTAATATTTAGTAGTATTAGTAGTATTAATATCTGTAATATGCCTGACAATAACATCACAAAAGGATAGAACTCTTTAGAAGTAATATTTCTATATCTCATTGGAATTAAGCTAGCATAAATTTGATGTTAAATTATGGTATGTTAAGATATTTATGATAAATGCAACCAATAAAATAACCTAAAAACAGTGAAAATCATTAACTTAAAAGCTACATTCGAATATATCTACTTAAAGGGTGCTTTAGTGGCTCAGTTAGTTAAGTGGCCAACTCTTGATCTCGGCTCAGGTCATGATCTTGTGGTTCATTGAATTCGAGCCCTGCATCAGTGTCTGCACTGATAGTGTGGCTGGAGCCTGCTGCTCTCTTTCCCTGTCTCTCTGCACTTCCCCTACTTGTGCTCGCTCTCTTTCTCTCAAAATCAATAAATAAAACTTGAAAAAAGAGAGAAAATATCCACTTAATTAAAAAAATAGAGAAAACAGTAAAAGAAGGGTAGAGGAACGGAAAAGAGAGACGTATAGAAAACAAAAAGTAAAATGGTAATTCAACCCAAAGTCACAGGTTGTTAGATTCTAGCCATCCTAATAGTGTGAACTAATATCTCATTGTGGATTTGATATGCATTTTTTCTGGTAACTAGTGATGTCAAACATTTTTTTCATGTGCTTGCTGGTGATTTGTATGTCTTCATTGGAGAAATATCTATTCTGATATAGTCCTCATAAGTCCCTTATCATATATATGATTTACAGATATTTTCTTCCATTTTGTGGGTTGTCTTTTTCTTTCTTGATGGTATCTTTTGAAGAACAGAAGGTTTTACTTTAAAATTTTTTAATGTTTATTTATTTTAGAGAGGGGAAAAGGGTAGAGGGGCAGAGAGAGAGAAAGATAGAATCCAATGGCAAGCTGCAGGCTCTGAGCTGTCAGCACAGATTTTTTTACTTTTGATGGAGTACAGTCTATTTTTTTTCCTTTTGTTGTTTATGCTTTTGGCTTATATCTAAGAATTCTTTGCTAAATCCAAGGTTATGGAGAATTACTTTACATATTTAGAATAAAAAAGTCATACAATTACAAGTGTTGGTGATGACATGGGAAAATTGGAACTCTCATGCACTGCTAGTGGGGATTTATAGACAGATGGGGAACAGTCTGATAATTCTCAAACTACTAAACAAGAGTTACCAGATGAGTCCTAAATCACACTACTAGATATTTACCAGAGAGAAAAGAAAACATGTCTACATAAAAACATGTACACAAATGTTTATAGAAACATTATTCATAATAGCCAAAGGTGGAAATAACCCAAATGTCTATGAACTAATGAAGAGATAACTAAATGTAGCATATCAATACCATGCATATTTTAGGTCATAAAAGGAGTGAGGTACTAATACATGCTAAAACATGATACATGAACCTTGAGAACATGATGCTAAGTTATATAAGATAGCATATTATATAATTCCATTCATTGGAAATATCCAGAATATGGAAATCTCTACATACAGTAGACCCATGGTTTCTTAGGGCTGTGGAGTGAGGTAGGAAGATAGAGGGATAACAGCCAATAGTTATGTTTTTTTAAGATAATGAAAATTTGGCTAAGGTGACAGTTGCACATGTTTGTGAATATACTAAAAATATTTATATTGTGTATTTTTATGGGCGAATTTCATGACATTTGAATTAAATATTAATAATTCTGTAAAAAATAAACCCCTTAATTTCACCATGAAACAAATAATGGCTCCATATTCTCCATCGCCAAGGTCCATGGGTGAATTCAGTTGACGGGAGGAAGGTGGATGGTATCCTCCTGCATATGCGGATAAAAGTTTAATGAGGAAAGTTGAGTGCACTAAAGAAGAGGAGAGAAAAGAAGGGACTTGAAATGGAAATATACCAGAAAATAGGACTTTGAGTGGGATTCAATATATTTATGTTATAGTTTCCCACATCACCTTAGTGTATTCTGTAACCTTTGTTCAAAAGTGTTTTTGGAATGAGCATTATTTGGCAGAGGTGAGATGAGTTTTTAAGAGATGGAATAGATATAGAACATAAATTGATGATGTGGGTTGTTTACAGTTCAGAATAGAACAGAATATTTCATTAATTGTGTTTATTTCTGATAAAAATCCTTTATTTTTTTATTATATGAGATGATGGAGGCTAACTAAACCTATTGTGATAATCATTTCATAATATATGTAAATCAAATGATTATACTGTATGCCTTAAACTTACACAGTAAGGCATGTCAATTATATCTCAATAAAATTGGGATGAATAATTGGGAAAATTCAAACAAAGCTTAATTTGTTTATATGTATTAATAAATAAGTCAAAATTTTTTGTCTAAAACAAATAAATGGCTAACTAGGGCAGAAAAAAGCATATGATTTCCTTTAGACTAGAAAAGTAGAAAAATTCCCAGGATTTGATTTGGGTAATGATTTATTGGAAAGAGGTGCAATAAAACATAATACCTTAAATCTCAGACCCTGTAACCAAAATGTAGACATGAATAGGACTCTGGAACTAACTAGTGATTAAGTAATTAGATTAAATGAATAACACCATGGACAGTTTAGCCTCTGTGTGCCTCCTTTTTCACTCCAAAAAGCAATGCCTAATTAATAAGGTAGAAAAACTTGAATAGATTGAGATAAAGCTGTCAGAATTATGCCTGACTTTCAGTTAGTATTCAGTGTAAACTAATTGTGATGGGCTGTCATGTGGAAAAGGAAAGATGTTCTATTTGGTGAAAAACAATAGTATAAAAAAGATTTGAAGTATACAATATTATTAATATATAACAATTTAGAACAACCCCAAACTAAAATTTGCTGCCTCATATTTTAGTAAAAATATTAACACTTCTCGAGGATTATTATAACAAATTTGTGTCCAGGCGATATTTAAACTTGACAAATATAAAGATCATTTTAAAATCTTGGATTATTTTTATAAATTTCATTTACCAATGTATACCCTTATGTTCAATATATGTTTGGCCATCAACGTTTTCATTCCAATCTGATTGATTTCAGTGATTTATATTTCCTAGATTGACAAATGGAGTAAGAACAAGAAATTTGACCTATTATACATAATCATGAATTTTAAGAAATTTCTAGTATGCTATGAAATATTTAAGAGAAATTCATCTGTTACACTTGTAAAATGTTCCCTTCTGGGAGTGGGTGTGCAGTTTAAACTAGACTCTAATTAACTTTAAAAAATCCGTTAAGTCTCAGTTCATCTGTTTTAGAATAAGGAGGTCAATAAAGAGTCAAGATTTTAATTTTAAATTAAATTAACCATGCTCTCTGGAAAGATTTTTATTCAAAACCTCCTACAAGATGTGACAAGGCTTAACCTTTTTTGAATTATTCCTCTACTACTTGATACCTGCTTAAGGAATATTATTTTTTAAATTTCTGATTACCTTCTGATTACAACTACACATCCTAGGCATCATAGAAAATGATGGAATGCTGTTGATTTTATTATCCGGGTTCTAAGACTGAGAACATATGTGTGTCACACAAGCACACGTACCCTCCCCCCCCACACACACACTTGCCATAATACACATAGGGATAGAGAAAAAAGTTTGCTCTCCAAGAATTTAAGGTTGATTTCCTATAATTATTTCTTTTCATCTCTATTAATATATGATGGTGGATTCTTTTATCTTTCTTTTATTGGTTACTTTAGAGACAAAATATACTTTTGTATATTTATTAATTTTTAATAAAACATTTTTCTACATTTATGATACTGGAATTTTAGAACACCCTACAGTCTCCTTGCCTTTTCTCTTATCTTGGTCATACATGTTAGTTTGATAAATATTTTAAATACTACACATTATAGAGATAGAGAAAACTATACTTCCCTCATATATATTAATATTAAATGGCTTTTAAAAATAAGGACATTGAGCTTCACCCTTGCTAAAAAATAAATATTTTGCTTTTTAAAATTTTCCTAAAGTATACTTGCATTGATTTAATTTTCTCTGCAATGCAAAGGGTTAATGACTGCAAAGGGAATCTACAAATCATTTGAACAATAAACTGGAGCAATTAATGGAGAAGATCATTAAAAATGAGAAGACATAGGGATTAGACACTACCAGTCCTCAGTTTGCATGATAGTGCCGCCAGAGTATCTCAACATTGGTACTATTGCTCTTTGGGGCTGGGGGTGGCCCTGTGTCCCTGGAGGTGACTGGGAGCATCCATGGCTTCTACTCCAATAATGTTAGTAGCACTCACTCCTCCAAGATGTGACATCCAAAAATGTTTCCATGCATTGCCAGATACTCCCTATGTGGGGGCAAATCACCCCAAACTGAGAATCACTATTTTATACTAGGGAGAAGATCAGAACAAAGATAAACAGAGTTACTATATATGACTTTTTAAAAACTTTTTGTTCAAAAAATTCATGTAGAAAAGTGAGAAGAATAGTATCAGTTTCATGCATTCATTACGCAGTTTCAACATTTATTAGCTTATGCCAGTCGTTTCATATGGTCCCTCATTAGTGTGTTTAATTTCCCTTGTGAATTGCTGTACTAGTAAATCCTAATCAACATATAATGTCATCCACAAAGACCTCACAGGTCCTACAATACAGGGATTCACTCTGTCCCTTTGTAAACATAATCACCATGTCATATGTTTAACTGGGTTTTCTTAAAATCAAAGCCTCATGTAAACTCTGTGAATAAGTTCTATATTTGGGAAGCTATTCTGGAGCTCAAGAGTAAACAGCAGGAAGTATTAATATATGAAAAAAAAATACAGGGTTGCATGATGGTCAATCCCATGGTACCTTCTGAAGAACCAGGTACAACAAATCTAAGGCCTGATTGTCCAGGGAGCCCAAAAGAAATATTTATCACTTAGTTTCCCTTCACTATTGTAAAGATGGAACACATGGGTCTTAGCACTCCACCATCAACTCCACCACCGCTGAGTCCTGTGTTTTCATGGCATATGATATAGGAGAAGCCCTAGAAAAGACATACATACTGCTACGTCCTGGGGCAAGTCACTCTCAGATTATCTTCGTCCAAAGTTGTGTTTTGTTTTGTTTTATGTTTCATGTTTAAGGTTTTATTTAAATTCTCATTAGCATATAGTGTAATATTAGTTTCAGAAATAGAATTTAGTGGTTCTTACTTACATATGGCAGTCAGTGCTCATCCCAACAAGTGTCCTCTGTAATACTCATCCCACCTCCCACCTTCCCTCCAGTAAGTGTCAGTTTGTTCTCTGTAGTGAAGAGTCTCTTTTATGGCTTACCTCCTTTTTGTTCTTTTTCTTTTCCTCTTTTTTTCTTCTTTCTTCTTCTTTTCCCTGTGCTCATCTATTTAGTACAAAAGTTTTGATGTCTGCATGGAACTGGTTACTACATCAGTAGATGGATTTGCAAGGGTCACAAGAGGTCTGCAAGAAATTATTGATAATTTCAAAGTTAACTTATACACTAGTATGAAATATCCAGTCATTGGTCAGACTTCTCAGATTGCCTCAGAGAGACTAATTAAATAATTTGTTGTCTGTCTATTAATTTTAGGGTATTGTTTAAATCAGGATCCATATAAAGTCCAAAATTAATGGGTATACCTTCCAGGTCCCTTTTAAACTCTAATCTGTCTTTATTGAATAAACCGAGACTTCTGCCCTGTAGAATTTTTCACACCCTCAATTTTGCTGATGTCTTCTCATTGTTGTCATTTGTATGTTCCTTCATCTCCTATATTTGCTTTAAACTAGCTGTTAGATCTTGAGACTTGATCTGATTCATAATGACTTTTGGGCAAGAATACTTTATAAATGGTGCTCTGTGTTTCCTATTCTATTAAAAGAATTTCTATCATCAAACATTTAATTAACTTGAATTATAGTTTCTGCAAGAAAGGCAGACAAGATGCTTATTTTGCTTGGGACAGTTTTCAGAATATTGAGTTAGGATCCTAAGCATCCTTTAAATATTAATTTTTAAGACTATTTTTTAGAGTAACTTTAGGTTTACAATAAAATTGAGAGACGGGCACAAAGGAGTATTTATTTATGCTCTGCCCCACATATGTACAACCTCTCCTATTATCAACATCACTCACCAGAATTGCACATTTAAAAAAATTAATGTTTATTTGGGGGAGAGAGAGAGAGAGAGAGAGAGAGAGAGAGAGAGAGAGAGAGAGAGGAAGGAGCAGAGAGAGAAGGTAACAAGGAATCTGAAGCCAGCTCCAGGCTCTGAGCTGCACAGACCTGATACAGGCTCAAAAACACAAATTGTGAGATCATGACCACAGCCTAAGTCAAAGACTTAACTGACTGAGCCACCCAGGTGCCCCAAGAATTGCACATTTTAAAACAATGATGAACCTGCAATGGATATACAAAAATCCATAGATTTTTAGGGTTCATTCTTGATGTTGTATATTCTATGGATTTGGATAAACACAATGACATTTATCCACCATTATAATATTAGAGCATTTTTGCTGTCTTCAAATTCTCTGTGTTCTTCCAATTCATCTCTCTCCCACCCATTCCACCCAAGTTGTTACCCAAGTTTTACATTTTCCAGAATAACATATAGCTGGAATGACATAATATGTAGCTTTCTCAAATTAGCCTCTTTTACTTAGTAATATGCATTCAATATTTGTCCATGTCCTTTCATGGCCTGATAGCTTATTTGTCTTAAGGCTACATAATATTTCATTGTCCAGATGTAACACAGTTTATTTATACATTTACTATCTGAAGGGCATCTTAGTTGCCTCTAAACTTTGGCAATTAAGAATAAAGCTGCTCTAAATATCTGTGTGTAGATTTTTGTATGGACATAAGTTTTCAACTCCTTTGGGTAAATAGCAAGTAGTACTATTGCTGGATAACATAGTAAGTACATTTAGTTTTGTAAGAAATTGCCAAAGTATCTTCCAAAGTAGCTATACCATTTTAAATTTCCACCAGAGATGTATTAAAATTTTCATTGCCCCACATTCTCAACAGCATTTGGTATTGTTAGTGTTCTGACTGGCCCTTCATATAGGTGTGCAGGGGTATCTCATTTAAATTTGCATTACCATGACGACATGTTATGTGGAGCATGTTTCATATGCTTATTTGTCACCTGCATATCTTTTTTAGTGAGCTATATGTTCAGATCTCTGGCCCATTTTCTTTAATTAGGTTGTTTGTTTTATTATTGATATTTAAAATATATATATTTGTATATCTTAAATATAAATATATATTTGGATAGCAGTCCTTTATTCGATGTGACACTTGCAAACGTTTTATCCTAGTCTGTGGCTTATCTTTTATTCTCTTGAAATTGTACATTGCAGAGCAAAATTTTTTATTTTAATGAAGTATAGATTATCAATTATTTCTTTAATGAATTATAGCATTGGTATTGTATCTAAAAATGTTACTACCATAGCCATGTCATTTAGAATTTCCTATGTTATCTTCTAGGAGTTTTATAATTTTGCACTTTACATTTAGACCTATGATCCATTTAGTGTTAATTTTTGTGAAAGCTGTAAGGTCTGTTTCTAGATTTCTTTTTTTCTTTCTTTCTTTTTTTCTTTCTTTTTCTTTTTTTTTTTTTTTGCACATGGATTTGGTTGTTTGAGCACCATTTGTTCAATAAATTATGTGTACTCCATTTTATTGTCTGTACTAGTGTGCCATAGAGCAGTTGACTGTGGTTTTAGGGCCCTATTTCTGGGCTATTCTGTTCCATTAATCTATTTTGTTTGTTTTTCTCACAAATACCACACAGTCTTGATCACTGTACCTAAAATTTTAACAGGTTTTGAAGTCAGAAAGCATCAGTCCTCTAAATTTGTTCTTTTCCTTCAATATTATATTTGCTTGTCATGCGAGTTTTGCCTCTCCTTATAAACTGTAGAATCAGTTTGTTGTTATACGTGGATAACTTGGTGGGAATTTGAGATTGTATTGAATCTGTAGGTCAAGTTGATGGGGGTGGGGGGGAGGGCATCCTTGCCTTATACCAGATCTTAGTGGGAAAGCTTTAAATTTCTCACCACTAACTATGATGCTAGTTGCAGATATTTTGAAGAAAGTCTTTCTCAAGTTTATTTCTAGTTTTCACAAAAATAAGTTGTGTCTTTTTTTAAATAGTATGTTTATTTATTTTTAAAATTTACATCCAAGTTAGTTAGCATATAGTACAATAATGATTTCAGGACCTGAATCCAGTGATTCATCTCCTATATATAACACCAAGTGCTCATCATGACAAGTGTCTTTCTTAATGCCCCTTGCCAATTTAGCCTACCTCCCCCATCCACAATGCCTCCAGCAACTCTCAGTTTATTCTCTATATTTAAGAGTCTTTTATGATTTGTCCCCCTCCCTCTTTTTATATTATTTTTATATCCCTTCCCTTATGTTCATTTGTTTTGGATCTTAAATTCCTCATATGAGTGAATTCATATATTTGTCTTTCTCTGACTAATTTCACTTAGTATAATACACTCGTTACATCCATGTTGTTGCAAATGGCAAGATTTCATTATTTTTGATTGCCAAGTAATACACACACACACACACACACACACCACATCTTTATCCATTCATCTGTGGAATGATATTTGGGTTCTTTCCCCACTTTGGCTATTGTCAATAACACTGGCATAAACATTGGCATGAATGTGCCCCTTTGAATCAGCACACCTTTATCCTTCAGATAAATATACAGTAATACAGGTTTTGGGCTATAGGGAAATTCTATTTTTAATATTTTGAGGAACTTTCCTCATACTGTTTTTCAAAGTGTCTGTACCAGTTTGCATTCCCAGAAGTAATGCAAAAGAGTTCCTCTTTCTCTACATCCTTGTCAGCATCTGTCATTACCTGAGTTGTTAATTTTAGCCATTCTGACTCGTATGAGGTAGTATCTCATTGTGGTTTTGATTTGTATTTCTCTGACGATGTGTAATGGTAAGCATTTTATCAGATGTCTGTTAGCCCTCTGGGTGTCTTCTTTATAAAAGTATCTACTAATGTCTTTTGCCCATTTCTTCACTGGAATATTTGTTTTTTGGGTGTTGACTTTGATAAGTTCCTTATAGATTTTGGATACTAGCCCTTTATCGATATTTCACTTGCACATATCTTCTCCCATTCCATTGGTTGCCTTTTAGTTTGTTGATTGTTTCCTTTGCCATGCAGAAGCTTTTTATCTTGATGAGGTCCCAGTAGTTCATTTTTGCTTTTGTTTTCCCTGCTTGGAGACATGTTGCCTAAGAAGTTGCTGTGGATGTGGTCAAAGAGGTTTTTGCCTACTTTCTCCTTTAAGATTTTTGATGACTTCCTGTCTTATGTTCAGATCTTTCATTCATTTTGAGTTTATTTTTGTGTATGGTGTAAGAAAGTGGTCCAAGTTCATTCTCCTGCATGTTGCTTTACAGTTTTCCCAACTCTGTTTGTCAAGGAGACTGTCTTTATTCCATTGGATATTCTTTCCTGCTTTGTCAAAAATTAGTTTATCATATGTTTAACTGATTCATGAATTTAGCAAAGTCGCAGGATATAAAATCAAAATGCACAGAAATCAGTTGATTTTCACACCAAAATGAAGCAGAAGAAAGAGATATCAAAGAATTGATCCCATTTACAATTGCACCAAAAACCTTAAAATACCTAGGAATAAACCTGACCAAAGCAGTGAAAAACCTAAACACTGAAAAGTACAGAAAGCTTATGAAAGAAATCGAAGAAGACACAAAAAATGGAAATATATTCTATGCTTATGGATTAGAAGTACAAATATTGTTAAAATGTTTATAGTACCCATAGCAATATATGTCTTCAATGCAATCTTATCAAAATAACACCAGCACTCTTCACAGACATAGAACAAACAATCCTAACATTTGTATGGAATCAGAAAAGACCCCGAATAGCCAAAGCAATCCTGAAAAAGAAAACCAAACCTGGAGGCATCACAATTCTGAACTTCCAAGATGTACTGCAAGCTGTAACCATCAAGACAGTATAGTACTGGCACAAAAGCAGAAACTTAGATTAATGGAACAGAATACAGAACCCAGAAATGGACCATAAATGTATGGCAAACTAATTTTTGACAAAGAAGTTTTATCTTTATAAAAAATAATAGACTATCAGAAAGAGAAATTTAAAAAACAATCTCATTTACAGTAGCATCAAAAGAATGCAATAATTTGGAATGAATTTAACCAAGTGAACCCTCTCTACACTGAAAGTGTATGACATTGATAAAATAAATTGAAGAAGGCAAATAAAAAGGAAAGATACTGCATGCTCATGAATTGGAATAATTTATATTGTTAAGACGTCTATACTACCCAAAGAAATGTATAGATTCAATGCAAACCCTATTAAAATTTTAATGGCAGAAATAGAAAACACAATCCTAAAATTGTATGGAAAAATAAAAGGCCCCAAATAGCCAAATCTTGCAAAAGAAGAACGCATTTGAGACATCACATTTCCTGTTTCCAAACTATTTTACAAATTTATAGTGATCAAAATAGTATGGCATTGGCATAAAAGCTGATTAATAAATCAATAGAACAAATTGAAAGCCAAGAAATAAACCTATGCATATCAATCAATTAATTTCCAACAAAGGAGCTAGGAATATAGAATGGGAAAAAGATGGTTTCTTTCATAAATGCTAGTAGGAAAATTGCATATTCACATGCAAAAGAATGAAACTGGACCATTATCTTATACCAACTCACAAAAACCAACTAAAGATGGATTAAAGACTTGAATGTTAGACTTCAAACTATAAAACTCCTAGAAGAAAAGATAGGGGATAAGCTCTTTGTCATCAGTCTTGGCAGTGATTTTCTTTTATTTGACATCAAAGGTAAAGGAAGCAAAGGCAGAAATAAATAAGTGGTACTACAGCAAACTAAAAACTTCTGCAAAGTAAAGGGAACCATGATAAAAGTGAAAGACAACACATGGAATGGGATAAAATACTTACAAGTCATACATCTGATAAGGATTTAATATCTAAAATATATAAAAAACCTATACAGCTCAATAGCTAAAACCAAAACCAATCAACCAAACAAACAAACTAACGAAAAACAATCGGGTCAAAAAACTAGAAGGCCTGAAAAGACTTATTTTTCCCCAAACAAGGCATACAGATGGTCAATAGGTACCTGAAAAGGTACTCAACGTCACTATTCATCAGGGAAATGTTAATCAAAACCACAATGAAACATCACATCACACATGTTAAGATTGCTGTCTTCAAAAAGACAAGACATAACAAGTATTGGTGAGTTTGTGGAGAAAAGGGAACACTATTGCATTCTTTATAGGAATGAAAATTTGTACAGTTACTATGGAACATAGTATAGAGCTTTCTTTAAAAATTAAAAATATGGCTGCCATCAAGTAATCCCACATCTGAGTACATGTCCAAAGGAAATTAAAAATAGAATATCACAGACATACCTGTGCTTCCTATGATCATTGTTACATTATTCACAAGGGCCAACATATGAAAATAAACTAAAAATCTGTCTGAGATGAATGTATAAAGAATGCTGTATGTAAGTATGTGTATAGATGTATATATTCACACATATACAGCTGAGTATAATTCACTCATAAGAAAGAAGGAAATTCTGTTGCTACAATATGGATTGACTTTATGGCATTATGCTAAGTAAAATAAGCATACAGAGAAAGTACTACAAATTACATCTTACATGTGAAATCTAAAATAATGTTAAATTAGAGAGAGCAAGAGAGAAGAAAAGTGGCTTTCAGGGGCTGGGGCATGGGGGAATAGGAAGATGTTGGTCAAAGTGTAGAAACTTTCAGCTAGAAGATGTCTGAGGGTGCCATATATAACATGGTGACTATCGCTAATAACACTGTATTGTATAATTCAGTATACTAAGAAAGTTGAACTTCAGTGTTCTGAGACACAGAAATAAATATGTGAGATGAAGGGTAGGTTAAATAACTAGATGGGAGGGATCCTTTCACAATGTGTATGCATATCAAATTATGTACACTTGTCTTATAATTAAATGTGTTAATTATACTTCAATAAAGCCTTAAAGAAGAAAGAAAACAGATCCATAGTCAAAATTTACATGCTATGTAAATTTTATTGGACAGTGCTATTCCAGGGAAGCAGAAATGATTGAGAGACTCAATAATATTAAGACCGACATTTCTGTGATTCTTATCCTCATGCTTGCTTCCTGGAATCTGCTTCAGCTCCACAAATTAGGTCTATCTTTAAGTTAGGAGAAAAGAGGATGAAGTACGTTTTGTTATTTTATTCTATTGGGAGAACAAGTTTAAGCTAAGCTCTAGATTTCCAGAGTAAATAATAGGAAATAGGATGCAAAGAGATGCAAAGAACGGAATACATTGCTCCTCCTTTAAAGTCAGTGTCATCAAGGAGAAAATCAAGAATATACAGAGGATACCTAGTTGGCAGTATGTGTCTCAAAAATAAATTGATTTACACATTTTCTGTAATGTCTTGGTGAGATAAACTAATATCCATGTTTAATCATGCATTTCAGCATAAAAATATAGATTTTAATTAATCATTATCTTTTAAAATTAGAATACATAAAATATTGAAACTAAGAAAATTACAAAGAATATTATTTGTATCATCTAGAAATATTCTATAAGGACTCTTACTCTAACCATTACAGGCATAATTCACTAGACTCTACTATCCTGTTACTAGACTTATTTAATAAGCCTCAGATCAATAAAAACTTGTAAATGTTAAACTCCAGTGGAAACAATAAGAACCAGCTTAAACACTTCTATATCCTTCATCTATTTTCCCTACGAGTCTTGAAGGGCAGGCCATTTTAACTGTAGTAGCAAGCATCAATTCTCCATTTTAACAGCAAATTACTCTTCCAAAGAAACAATAGCTTCAAGAGAGATTAAATCAAATATTTCAATTGGCTGACATGGATCACTTGTGCAGAAATTCTTCTCATTATCACGTGTTTCATCTCCCTCTTCCTCTGACTGAATGTTTTTAATAGGATATGGATATTCCTATAAATGATTTAAATGTACTATAAAGTTAAGCAATAAAAGGCAGGTACGTAAAATAAAACTATTACCTCTCTGAGAGTATCCTTTTGATGGGAACGAACTGGCATTTGATCTCTTTATTTTCTTAAAATATAAAATATTTTCATATAATAGCACAGAAAGGAATTTGGCCTCTTATATCACCTGAAATGTATAATGAATAGGGTAGTTATGACAACAATTGACTACCAGGTGCCTATGTTATTCATCTTAAGTAGCTTGAGAGACACTATAGAAAATAATTGGTTTAAGAAAAATGATTTAAGCCCCTTGTGTTAAAATTATATCATCATGTATTTAGAGCAGTTATGATTCCTAAAACATGCACATTTCTGGAAAGACAAACAAATCATGCATCTAAAAACTTAATGGTGAATCTTGGTAGTTCATTTTTACAACATGCTTACAATCTATATCTCTATTGCTGCCTACTTACGCCAATCTTGAACATTTAGAAAAAATTCTCTCAAATAACATTATCTGTACTATGATATATATATTTTAAATATTTTATTTAATTTATTTTGAAAAAGAGAGAGTGCAAGCAGGGCAGGGGTGAGGGGAGAGTAAGAGAGTGGGAGAGAGAAAGAGAGAATCCCAAGCAGGCTCTGCAGGGTCAGCACAGAACCCAACATGGAGTTCAAGCTCATGAAACTGTGAAATCATGAGCCAAAATCAACTGACTGAACCACCTAGGCGCCCCTGATTTCTAAAATTGTTTAATGTGCTTTTCTTCTAGTGAGTACCAACATGGCATTTGCTATTTTTTACAAACTAATTTTCATTTTGTAATGCTTATTTTTAATTAACTTATGAGGAAAATTTCATTATACTTTATATTTTTAGATATAATATGCTGAAGGATACTTACGTAGTGTTTATCTGTAAATAGAGCATTGTTTTACACTGAGACTATCTCAAAACTTTGTTGCACATGATTTTCTAATAGGATGTGTCTTTCATGGAATAGGCATTTAATGATTTCTTTTGTTATTGCAGAATGTATTTCAATAATATAATAACAGTTATGTGGATTTTTAAATTTATATTTTAATGTTTCTTTAATGTTAGTCCAGAAAAAGAGAGTATCAGAATATATATCATAAACCATTATAAATAAAAATAAAATATTTTAAATTATATATATTTAATTTAAATATATAAATAATATTTAGTGTTAATATAGGAATGATCTATATATACTCAGAGCACATGCATTTACATATATGTTCACAGAGAATTTACTGATGCTATTGTTTTAAATGTTTTAAAGTAATAAAAGGAAGTATTATATTTATGAAAAGTCTTTTAAAGAAATCATATTTTGGAATAAAACCTGATGTTTACCTACCTAGTCAAAAAAGAAAAATTGAAGTAAATCAGGATCCTATATTGTCTTTAAGGTCACAGAAAATATCCCCTTTGAAATTTAACTTTCATTATTTCCAGCTTTTTCAATACAAAAAAGTAAATAGTCACTGGATTTTCCAATACCAGTTGGTGAATGGCTATATATTGGCTAAAGGTATGAATATGAAAAATATTTCTGCCCTCATTAGTGATTTCCCCATTTCACTCCAAAATAAAACTTAGGGTTTCTTTTGTTTGTTTTTAATAGTTTATTGCGAAGTTGGTTTCCATATAACACCCAGTGTTCTTCCCCACAAGTGCCTCCCTCCATGACCATCACCCCCCTTCCCCTTTCCTTCTCCCTCTTCAGCCCTCAGTTTGTTTTCAGTATTCAAGAGTCTCTTATGATTTGCCTCACGCCCTCTTTCTAACTCTTGCCCCTCTTTCACCTTCCCGTGGTCCCCTGTTAGGTTGCTCCTGTTAGACCTATGAGAGAAAACATATGGTATCTGCCCTTCTCCGCCTGACTTATTTCACTCAGCATGACACCCTGAAGGTCCATCCACTTTGCTACAAATGGCCAGATTTCATTCTTTCTCATTGCCATGTAGTATTACATTGTGTATACAAACCACATCTTCTTGATCCACTCATCAGTTGATGGACATTTAGGCTCTTTCATGATCTGGCTATTGACGACAGTGCGGCTATGAACATTGGGGTACATGTTTTTGTTTTAGTTTTTGAAAATAAGTACAAAAGTTCTTAATTTCAACTACTCCTATGGTTGAATAAACTTCCCGTAAATTACTCTTGAGTATCAGTGATCATAGAAATTTCTCTATAAATAAATAGGTAAATACATGCATACAAATGCTGGAAAAACATTTCTTAGTCCAATTCTCGTTTCACTGTTTAGTTGTGTGAACCTAGACATGTGGCATTTTCTTTCTATGTTTTTGATTCCTTATTAGTAAATTGGAATAGTAAATGAGCCTGCCTCATAGAATTATTGTTAAAGTCAAGTGAACTAATCTATCTTAAGTATTTAGAACAATTCTTGGCACATGTCATGTTAAAATCACTCAATAAATATTAAGTATTATTATGCCCCTATGGCATAGGCCATTTATATATGCTTTGACTAAATTACTACTTAAAATTTGATAATTAGTATTAGTGCCTCTTTGAATGTTCCTTTATATTCCATATTTCAATGTCATTTGTATTTCGTAAAATTGGAAGATCTTTTTTGAACAGTGTCCTTTGAATTCATTCTGCTTGGCGTGGCTATTATCATTTACATATTAAATCCACCTCAACTTATTTCTTACCAGCTTGTTTATGCTAGTGTTATTGCAACTACAAATGCAAATACTGGCACTGGAATCTTGTGACAGTGACATGCTAGAGATTTAGGTCTCCATATAATGTTTATATCTTTTAAGATTGGTCTAAAATAAAACACAATATTAAAGTGAAATCTCAAAGAATATGCTCTCAGCTTTCTGAAGATGCTTCAGAAGTTCACTTTTAAAAATGTTCCTGGAGGAACTTCTGCTTTGATATTTTGTATAAGCTCCTGAAGTCTGATTGTGTACTAAATTGTTTGGATTATGGATGGTATGACCAGTTGGTGTGTGCTCCACTTCAGGAAAAAAAAAATTGTCAATATGCAGCTGGCACAACAACTCTGCAACTAATAACTCACACAAAATAATCTTTCTGATGCTAGGTTAATAATGTTGAGTACTTTGATAACACACTGACCATGTATAAGAATTTCTAGAGATACCTGGGTAGCTTAGTCAGCTGAGTGTCTGACTGTTGATTTTGCCTCTGGTCATGATCTCAGGGCTCCTGAAATCAGTCCTACTGACAGCTGACAGCACAGAGACTACTTGAGATTGTCTTGATGGGCGGGCCATTTTAACTATAGTAGTAGTTTCAGGTCTCCATTTTAACAGCACATTACCTTCCAAATAAACAATAACTTCAAGAGAGATTAAATCAGATATTTCAATTGGCTGGCATGGATCACTTGTTCAGAAATGCTTTTCTTTATATATATATATATATATTTTTTAAATAGTTATTGTCAAATTGGTTTCCATATAACACCCAGTGCTCTTCCCCACAAGTGCCCTCCTCCATCACCACCACCTCTTTTCTCCCCTCCCCCTTCCCCTTCAACCCTCAGTTTGTTTTCAGCATTCAATAGTCTCTCAGGTTTTGTGTTCCTCTCTCTCCCCAACTCTCTTTCCCTCTTCCTCTTCCCCTGGTCCTCCATTAGGTTTCTCCTGTTCTCCTTTTAGACCAATGAATGAAACATATGGTATCTATGCTTCTCTGCCTGACTTATTTCGCTTAGCATGACATCCTCGAGATCCATCCACTTTCCTACAAATGGCCCTATTCCATTCTTCCTCATTGCCATGTAGTACTCCATTGTATATATAAACCACATCTTCTTGATCGATTCATCAGGTGATGGACACTTAGGCTCTTTTCATGATTTGGCTATTGTTGACAGTGCTGCTATGAACATTGGGGTACATGTGCTCCATGCATCAGCATTTCTGTATCCCTTGGGTAAATCCCTAGCAGTGCTATTGCTGGGTCATAGGGGAGTTCTATGGATAGTTTTTTGAGGAACCTCCCCACTGTTTTCCAGAGTGGCTGCCCCAGTTTACATTCCCACCAACAGTATAGGAGGGTGCCCGTCTCTCTACACCCTCGCCAGCATCTATAGTCTCTTGATTTGTTCATTTTAGCGACTCTGACTGGCGTGAGGTGGTATCTCAGTGTGGTTTTGATTTGTGTTTCCCTGATGATGAGTGATGTTGAGCATCATTTCATGTGCCAGTAGGCCATCTGGATGTCCTCTCTGGAGAAGTGTCTGTTCATGTCCTCTGCCCATTTCTTCACTGGGTTATTTGTTTTTTGGGTGTGGAGTTTGCTTTTCAATATCACATGTTTCATCTCCCTCTTCCTCAGACTGAATAATTTTAATAGGATATGTAAATTTTCAGTAGTATAGACATTTTAACAGTATCTGTTTTTCCAATCCATGAGTATGGAATGTCTTTTCATTTCTTTGCATCATCTTCAATTTCTTTTATTATTGTTTTATAGGTTTTCAGAGTATGGGTCTTTCACTTCTTTGGTTAAGTTTCTTCCTAGGTATTTTTTTATATTTTCCTTTGGTGCAATTATAAATGGAATTGTTTTATTAATTTCTCTTTGCACTTCTTCATTATTAGTGTATTGAAATGCAACATTGATTTTGTATCCTGCAAACTTACTGAATTTATTTGTTCTAGCAGGATTTTTTTTTGGTGGAATCCTTAGGATTTTCTATATATAGTATCATGTCATCTGAAAATAGTGAGAATTTTTCTTCTTTACCAATTTGGATGCCTTTTATTCCTTTTCCTTATCTGATTGCCTGACTAGGATTTCTTGTAGTATATTGAATAAAAGTGGTGAGAGTGACTTGTCTTGTTCCTGACCTTAGAGGACAAGCTCACAGCTTTTCCCCATTGAATACAATTTCGTTGTGGATTTTTCATGTATGTTCCTTACTATGTTGAGTTATGGTCCCACTCAACCTACTTTGTTGAGATTTTTATCATACATGGATGTTGTACTCTGTCAAATGCTTTTTCTTAATAGATTGAAGTGGTCATATGATTTTTATCCTTTCTCTTATTGATATATCACACTGATTGACTTGTGATTATTAAGCCACACTTGCTAGGCAGGAATGAATCACACTTGTGGTGAATGATTTTTTTTATATATATTCAGATTCAGTTTGTTAATATTTTGTTGAGGAATTTTGTATCTGTGTTCATCAGAGATACTGGAATATAGTTGCTTTTTTTTGTTGTGACTTTAAGGAAAGTCAATCTAAGTATCTGTGTCCTTTATCTGTCCATACCCTCTCTCCCAAATATCCATCATACAAAATAACCTTCAAAAATTTTCAGTTCAAAACTTCTAAATTAAATTTCTCTAGGTCTTAAAAATCAAATCCAAAATCTGTCTAAATATATTCATAGCTTTCCAATTAAAAATTTTCCCCCCTATCCACCAGAACAGTGGTTCTCTCAAGCTTTCACTTAGAATCATCTAAAGGATACGGAAAAGCACAAATGGCTGAGATGCCATCCAGAAGTTCTGATTCAGTAGGTCTAGGATACAATCTGATAATTTACATTTCCTACAGGTTCCTAGGTGATACTAATGGTCTGAGGACCATACTCTGGGAACAAACTGAGTCACAACCACTTTCTCCTCTAAATTGCCATAATTAGCACTCTTTTGGTCCCAAGTTACTTTAACACATTTAAATTTTTTTTCTTGTTTATGTGTTCCATATCTCTACCTCAGTGCTGTATTTGCCAGGCAAAAATTATAAATATCTCTTATCATTAGGATTGTAGAGAGTACAGTACACAAATTATGTATGTAGTAAGTAATTACTTTTTCTATTGGTTGTGATTATTGGGTATTTAAAAGTATGTTATTATAGTCATAATATAAATCTTCCAGCACTACAGCTTATTAATAGCTTGAATTATTTTTAAAATGGCTATTTAAAAATGTTTCCTAGAACATTTTCACCATTTCTAAAACCGATGAGATTTTCATGAGAAACTAATCATGTTTTTATTCTTTTTCTGCTTTGTATGGTAAAATTGATGCCTTTAATAGCTCTTTGATGTGTAAAATGTCCTAATATCTCAGAAGTTCTCTGAGGCCTTTAAAGCTTTTTGTACATTACAATTTCCTTTTCTAAGCAAAGGTTAATGAAAACAAGAAATTGAACACTTTTTTGTTTGTTTATTTTTACATTAACTTTCTGAAGACTTTGCTTTAAGGAAACACAAATTTTGAAAATTGTCTTCTCTATGATAAAAGTCTATATAATAGTTGAAAGCTCAGATAATGAAAGGATGTAAGAACTTATTGTCTTAAAGTAATGTAGTCTACCAGCTGAGATTTAAAGAAGGGGAACAGAAACATGATCTCTCTTTTGTCATTGACTCAATGTGGAGGAGTCAACTTGGAGGAGTCAATTAATTCTTTAGGTTCTCAGATTTACTTACAAAAGTGAGATATGGGGGATGGTTCATACTAAGTTGATAGTACTAATTAAATATTAAGGTCTTTAGAATGCTTAAAAATAGCTTCATATTTTATAAGATTAACCTCTAGATGAAGGCATTTTTCTTATAGAAGTGTACTTAGAATATGAGAAATAAATTTCTAAAATGAAAATTGTAAATTTGAATTCTGAAAAATTTTCACTTACTTCCAGAAAGTAAATGAAGCTAAATTCTGTAAAAATGCAACTTATTTTTTAACATGACATGCAATGTCACATTAATTACAATGTCAAAATGTGTCTAGTTGCAGCCACCACTATTTATTGTGTTCATTTGCATAAATCTTTTGACAACCTGGCATAATCAACCTATCAATTTTCTTTGCATTCATGTCAGAATGGTTTATTACATCATTCACTCATATTTTAATGTAAAGAATAAAATGATTTGTCATTCAAGATAAGGAGAATTATTAGGATGACTCCTCCTCTCACAAAATTTCTATCCCCTGGTTATTAAGTCAAGCACTAATCTAGGTTCTTCTGTGAAGGTCCTCTACATATATATTATATTTACTAGTTAGCTGACCTTAGAAAAAGAGAGATGATGCTACATTATCCAGGTGTTCTAATGTAATCACAGAATCACTTATAAGCAGAAGATAAAGCCAAAACCATCAGGGAGCTGAAAAGAGGAAGGTGGAAGAGACATAAAGTAAAAAAGAAGATCAGACATGGTCAAAGCATAGGAGGGAGTTGACTAGTGATTGCTGTCATTGACACTGGAGTAGAGGGGCCATGAGCTCTAAATGCAGGTGGCCACTTGAAGCTGAGAAAGACCTAAGCCAATAGTTACTACCAAAAGTGAATTCTAGTCCAAAGCTGCAATAGAAGTAAATACTGCCAATGTCCTGAATGTACCTGGTGGTAGATTTATCTCCAGAACCTCCAGAAGGAAGTAGAACCCTGCTGAAATCTGATTTTCTCCTTGTGAAAAACAGAGCAGAGTACAACTTGAGCCATTCTATACCCAATGTATAGGAATGTGGGACGATAAGAGGATGATTTAGCTGCTAAACTTGTAGTTATTTGTTATGGAAAGGATAAAAAAGTAATACATTATCTCATTTGCTAAATTTTGTAGTCGTTTTTGTATTGAGTATACACCTTTCTGTAGTTGTCTGATGAGTTATATTTAGTCATATAGTTAATTATGTAGAGATAATGGATGTTAAAATTATTACAATAGTATATTTCCTTCATTCAATGTATATTGCAAGCATATCATAAAGGTTAAATATTGATAAAAAAAAAAAGATTCAAAGGGAACAGACAGGTGATGTCACAGGACAAAGAACTGCCAGCAAAATTGGAGAGACAGAGAGAGAAACAGAGAAAGAAAATACTAGAGTAAAAATCTCCAAGGACTCCAATGCAAGGGTAAGAAAATCTGAATTATAATTGTTAGATTGTTGGGGGCTAGATGTGGACAAGCCTAAAAGCTAAAAAATCCAGAGTGACCTAATCATTAGGAGCCTCCATAATATTGTGATATTTACTGCAAATAGCTCAAGCAGACTCCCACAGTAAATATCAAAGAAAAATTGATTCGTGTAAGAAGAAGGGAAGAAGGTCTATTTCAAAATATGCCAGAGCACTGTGTTCTTAACAAGGCCTATCGTCAGGGGAAACCAGTTAACCAGATCCTAGACTACTACAATATGATCAAATCATAACTGACTTGCAGGTTTGGAAACACTTATAAAGTTCACAGTCCAGAGACATAGGATGCTGAAACATTGAAATGTAGCACTCGAGAATAGTTCTACTTCTGACATACCTCACCACAACCAAAGGCCTAAAGGACTACTTACAACAGTTCTTTTACCTGGTATGTCATGTCAGGCTATTAAAAAAAAACACACTTTAAAGCATACAAAAGGCAAAAATAAATATTTTTTAATGTTTTTTATTTATTTTTGAGAGACAGAGAGAGGCAGTGTGAGCAGGGGAGGGTCAGAGAGAGAGGGAGACACAGAATCTGAAGCAGGCTCCAGGCTCTGAGCCAGCTGTCAGTACAGAACCCAACACGGGGCTTGAACCCACAAATTGTGAGATCATGACCTGAGCCGAAGCTGGATGCTTACCTGACTGAGCCACCCAGGCACCCCCATAAATAAATAAATAAATAAATAAATAAATTAATTAATTAATTAATTAACAAATAAATAACAAAACAACAACAACAAAAACAACACACACACACACACACACACACACACACACACACACAGAAGAGACCCAACAAGCATCAGAACCAAATACAGCAGGATATTGAAATTAGACTTAAAATGTTAACAAATATGTTTAAAATGATGAGGGCTTTAGTGGTTAAAGCAGACAGCATTCAAGAACCGATGCAATGTAAGTAGAGAGATGGGAATCCTTAGAAAGCATTAAAAGAAAATGCTAGAGAAAAACCACTATTAACAGAAATAAAGAATGCTTTTGTTAGGCTCAGTAGTAGACTAGAAATGACTGAGGAAGGAATCTCTGAGTTAAAGGATATCTCGATAGAATCATCAAAAAACAAAAAGCAAAGGGAACAAAGAAAAAAAAATCAGTTTATAAGGATGCTGGAACAACTACAAAACGTATATGTAACATGCCCATCATGGTAATTCTAGAAGAAGAAGAAAGAGAAAAGGAACAAGAGAAATATTTAAAATGATAACAACTAAGAATATTGCCAAATTAATGTCAGATGTTAAACCACTGATCCAGGAATCTCTGAGAACACCAACCAGGTAAAACAAACAAACAAAAAAAACAATACCTAGGCATTTCATTTATAAGCTTAGGAAAAATCATTGATTAAAAAAAAAAAACCTAAAATAAGGCAAAAGTAAAAAAAAAATCATCTGTAGAGGAACAGAGATAAGAATTAAATCAGACTTTTCAGAAATCATGAAAGCAAGAGAAGGATGGAATGAAATATTTAATGTGTTGAGGAAACAAAAATCCACTAACCTGAGATTTGTACCTTGTGAAATTATCTTTTAAAAGTGAAGGAGAAGGAGAAATAGACTTTCTCAGACAAACAAAAATTAAATGAGTTTTTATAGACCAAATTTACATTAAAAAGGTTAAAATAAGTTTCTTAGAAAGAAAATAATATAGGTCAGAAACTTGGATCTGAATCAAGAAGAAATGGGTGAAGGTAAAATAAAAATTTTTATTTTTCATGTTCTTAATTGATATAACAGATACTAGTTTATTCAAAATAATAGCACTGTATTTGATTTTGTGAGCTTATGTACGTATCATATATAAGCTTACGATGCTTATTTTAAGTAGGATGCATGCCAGCCAGCAACAATACATGGGACAGGAGGTAGGAATTAGGATTATTTTGTTATTATAAGGTAATCACACTATTCATGAAGTGGTATATTGTTGTTTGAAAGTGGACTTGGATTGGTTGTAAATGTTTTTGCAAACTCTAGGGTAACCACTAGAAAAAAGTAAGAAAAGCATAACTGATATGCTAAAAAAGGGAAGAATATGGATTTACATTAAACACACAATTAAAGCTATAAAAGATAGAAAATAATGGAAAACAAAACTTAAGAACAAAGAACAAGGGCAAACAATAGGAAAGGGTACAACCTATTAAATAAGTAATTTATAAAGCTAGATTTCATTAAAATTAAAAACTTCTGCTTTGCAGAAGACAGTATTCAGAGAATAAGAAGGCAAGCCACAGACTAGGAGAAAATATTTGCAAAAGACACATCCAATAAAGGACTTACTCAAAATATATTTTAAATTCAACAATAAGAAAACAATGTGATTTTTTTAATGGGCCAAAAATCTTAACAAACCTCTCACCAAAGAAGATAATAAGCATGTGATTAGATGTTTCATATCATATGTTATCAGAGAAATGCAAATTCAAATAACAGTGAGACACCACTACACATCTATTCCAACACCCCAAATCCAAAACACTGACAACAACAAATGCTGAGTTTCTCAAGCTATGCTTATTTTCTTTGGCCCAGACTTCTCTTTCTGCTCATGGTCATGTTGATGTGACAATGACTTTCAACTGTCTTTGAGTTATTCCTGGACTATTGTCATTTGTACACATATACACACATGCACAAACAGCACATGCTCCACATCTCAGCTCTCAAGGTATTAGGGGAGGGAATTGCACATGAAACAAACAAACAAAAAATTCTCCTTGGTATCCTGAGACTACTGGTGAACATTATAAACATCACTATCAGATATTTTCAGAGATATTTTCTGTTTTTTTCCATTACTTACCATGCAATGATTATTTATTATTTATGATTCCCATATGATAGCCATGAACAGTATAAGAGTAAGAAGAGCAAACCTTCAGTAGAAAACTACTAATGTAAACTGTAGACATGTAACTTAATCTGGATAGAAAAATCTATCTCATTCAGTATTTTCTCTCAATATCTACTTGAAAGTATGTTTATATAAAGACTAAATGAGATTCTTCCCATGAGAACTATTTGGTTTTCTGTGAATCATGGAGATATTTTATGGGGGAAGATATATAACTAGCAGAAAGAGGGACCAGGTACCATACTGAGTCCTTCTTTTTCTCTTCTCTGGTAACAGACCTTGACAAAATTAAGTACAGAGGTTTTTTAAGCAAAACATTAGAATGTATTTTTCTCTGATAAGCAGAGACTGAAGACACACCCTCCACCAAATGCCAATCTTCCATATACTCTTTTGGACTTTCTAAAAGAACGTCTGGTCTTCTTAGTTTACATACCCATTTATTAATAGAAAATATGAAAAGGGCTTAAAGATAGACTCAGTGAATTAACTATTGTCTTCTCAATCCTGAAGTTTCAGTATCTTATTTTAGGGCTTCTAACATTTTCCTTTTCCTTTTGTTTTGTTTTTTACTCTTTACAATATAAACTTTATTCTAGCCTCAAAAATGATCCCAGGAGAATTAATGTGATATAATATGGATGTTTGTTTGAAGGAAATTTCCTTGGATAAAAACAAAAATTTTAGTTTAGGGGGAAATACTTTTAGATAATGTGTTTATTTTTTAATAATCACTCTCTACTATAATAAACAGAAACGTGTATTGAGAAGATAGTTTAGCATGTAAGTCTAGAGAGTCAATTTGTCCATTAGACAGTCATTCAAACAAAATATTTGTGTGCACACATACAACACGCCTCTTGAGCCAGCATTTTTTTAAAAAGCTATTATTGATCAGACTAGCAAACTCAAGTTATTCAGTGTATGCATTGGCACCAAAAGAAGAAAAATTTTAAAAAATATTGATTCTAAATATATACCTACATTTTCTTTATGATGCAAATTAAAGGAAGGTAATGGTTTACTATTGTCTAAAAAGTGATTCAGGTCACGGCCTATTTGCTACACCCAAAATTCACATGATGTGGAACAAAATATGTTTTCATTTGTAAAATTTATTATTACTGTACTCTTAATATCTTTTGAAATGCTTAATAACAATTAAAGCAAAAATAAAACCATTTCACTTTCTAATATCTTTATTTTTTTTCACAAACAAAATGAAAGTCATGAGTAGGACTTCTGGGTTATTAATTATACTTGACACATTAGAGGTGGTGCTGGATTGGTAGCTTGAGACCATAGGTAATCCTGATAACTATTCAATTGCACATATTTGCATTTAACTGCAGCAAATTCACAATCTAAGTATACTTGTTTAATCTTTGTGTTATGTACCATTGCACGTATTTATATATGATAAACCTTATTTGTCTTTGCTTTTTATCAAATAGTATTTGCCCTCAGTGAGTTCTTTAAAAATTTATAAAAAAGAAAATTTATGGAAAAAAATTGCCCAGAAGATACCATAGTAAATAACAGGCCCTGACAACCACATTCTACTCTCTGTTTGTGTAAGTTCAGCCTTGTGTTATTGTTATTATAGCAGCTAACTCTAATTAATTTTTTTAATTTTTAAATTTTGAGTATAGTTGACATGCAGTATTATATTAGTTTGAAGTGTGTAACGTAGTGATTCAGCTTCTCTATACATTTTGCTATGCTCATCACAAGTGTAGCTATCATCAGTACACTTCAATATCATTGGCTACATTCCCTCTGCTGTGAAAGTTTGGCTTTTTTTTTCATTCCACATATAAATGAAAACATACAGTGTTGGTCTGACTCATTTCATTTATCAAAGTGCTCTCAAAACCCACCCATGTTAGCACAAAAGGCTGAAATACCTTCTTTTTTATGGCTAAATAATCATTCGTTGTGTGGAACCTCATATGTAACCTTTATACTCATATTTCTTTACCATTACATCCATCCATGGACACTTGGGCTCCTTTACGTTTTGGCTAGTGTGACTAATGTTGCAACAATCATAAATATAGAGGGTGCAGATACATCTTCCTGCTGGTGATTTCATTTCCTTTGAATATATCCTATGAACTTATATTCATTTCTTTCAAAACAGGATTGCTAGATCATATGGTAGGTCTATTTTTAATATTTTTAGGAAACTGATGTTTTCCACAGTGGCTGTGCCAATTTACATTTCACCCAACAGTGCACTAGGGTTCCAATATTTTCACATTCTAACCAACACTTTTTGTGTCTTGTCGTATAGATTAGAGTCATTCCAACGGGTCTGATATACCCCTGTGGTTTTGATTATCATTTCCTTGACAATTACTGATGTTGAGCATCTTTTCATGTACTTGTTGGATATTTGTATACATTCTTTGAGAAAATGTCTAGTAAAGTTCTTTGCCCATTTTTATATCAGGGTTTTTTTTTTTTTTGCTATTGAGTTACATGAATTTCTTATAGATGTATTTTTAGTATTAACCCTTTATCAAATAAATGGTTTGCAAATAATTTGTTCCATTCCATGTGTTGTCTTTTTATTTTATTGATTGTTTCTTTGCTGTATGTAATTTTTTAGTTTGACATAGTCCCATTTCTTTATTTTTATTATTATTGCCTGAGCTTTTGTTGTCATATCCAAAAAATTATTTCCAAGATCAATGTTAAGGAATATTTCCCCCCTTTTTCTTTTAATACTTCTGTAGTTTGGGGTCTTACATTTAAACTTTTAACTCATTTGCATTTTTATTTTTGGTGAGTGGTAGAAACAGGGGTCCAGTTCCATTGTTCTGCATATGATTATCCAGTTTTTTTCAATACCATTTATTGAAAAGACTGTCCTTTGCCCACTGAACATGTTTGCTCACTTGTCAAATATTAGTAGGCTGTATATGTGTAAGTTTATTTCTGGTATATCAATTTTGTTCCTTGGTCCTAATGTCTGATTTTATTCCAGAACAATACTGGTTTGTTTTTTGTTTTTGTTTTATTTGCTTATTTGTTTGTTTGGTTTCATTTTATTTATTTTGAGAGGAGGGAGAAAGAGAGAGCTAGTGGAGGAGGGGCAGAGAGTGAGGGAGAGAGAGTCCTAAGCAGACTCTAAGCAGTCAGTGCAGAGCCCAACAAAGGGCTCGAACTCAGGAACTGTGAGATAATGACCTGAGCTGAAAGCAAGAGTCAGATTCTTAATCTGCTGAGGCACCCAAGTGCCCCAGGTATGATGGACATTTTAATAATATGAAATCTCCTGATCTATGGAAACAGGATATTTTTTGCAGTTCTTTGTTTCATCTTCGTTTTTTTCATCAGTGTGTTATAATTTTCAATAGATTTCTCACTCCCTTATTTAAATGTATTCCTAACTATTCCTTTTGTTGCTATTGTAAATTGGATTGCTTTCGTTTGGCTTATTTGGGTAATTTGTTATTAGTGTATAAAAACACTAACTGGAAGCTTGGTGCTTTGGGAGTGTTCTAATGCCCAGGGTAGTCAGTTAGTGGGTCATAGGGGCTTAAACCAGGGGAGGCTGCTGGGCACCTGTAGGCAAGAAGGTACCTGAAGCTTGGTTGCTGCCTGTGACCAATAGGAGCCTAAGTTTTCAGGAGCCACTTAAGGCCATGAGATTCAACCAGCATCTGATTTGGCCAGCCCTGGGGTCTGCAGAAGGGTGAATCAGTCTCTTCATTCTCCTCCCACGGGACAGTGTCTGTCTGTGATAGCCTGCTTAAAAATGGCATTGGGGTGGGGAGAGAGTGTGATAGGAGTATCAATCTTTTTTTCCTACATTCTTCAATGTATTCTTTCTTATTTCCGTGCTTCACCAAGTGCTATAATCTCTCATCAGAAATCCTTGGCTCTTGTGACCAAATGCTGTGTTTGTTCAAGCTCTATTCTTTCATAGAATTTTTGTCTCGCAAATAACAGGACACTACAAAAGACTCTAGTCTGACCCTTAGAAATTTTATCTGAGGTCTTCAGCCTCTAGGCCATAAGCAAATGTGCCATGGGGATAACTGGTAGTGCACCTGTGCTCTTCTGGACATGAAGGCCCCCATGTCTTCCTGAATAGACATCAAAAGCTCTGCTGGTTTCTCTTTTCCTCCAGTGGAGTTATTTTGGGCTTTCCAAGCCTAGTCCTAAATCTGCATCTGGAATGGACAAATAATCGCAGGGAAGAAATGGCTAAGATCATTAGCTCACCTAGGAAAGAAAAGCTTATCTCTTTATTCAATTTTCCACCATATAGTTCTTACTATTTTGCACTAGTTTGATATTTTCTAAAATGTGATTATTATAATGTGCATATTTTCTAGTTATTATAGTGTGATTATCAGCTTATCATTATGTGCCTCATCCTGTCCAGAAACAAGCCCTTCAGTAGTTTTTTTTTTTTTACTTATTTTTGTATATTTTCAAGCTTGAATATATGTCTGTGTACATTACAGGAACCCATAAATATTCCCTTAGAATTTTTAGTGATGTTAAAGCTGTAGTCACTGATCATTTCATTGTGATAAAGGAGTACATAAATATTATCTAAGATAGGCACATATGTGTAAGAAATAATAAGGCATAAAGTGAATTAAGGATAATAATAAATACTTTTTCCCAAATACCAACTAAAAGTTTTTGATTAGTGACAAATAACAGGTAAAATGTATTGAGTGAATACTTTGTTAAGCATTAAATACATATTTATCAGAAAACATATAATTTTTCCTTACAACAGTGGGTGCAACTAAGTTAAAACTATGATACAGTTAATCTACTTCTGATCACATCACTAGTAATAATGAAAGATGTAGGACTAAAAACCAGGTCTTGGAGTTTACCGTTTGAATTTTTAGCCTCTAACCTATAAAATTTTCTTTAAAATTACCCAATTATTTTACTTCTATCTATGATATAATATATTATTAATTACAAAAAAGGACATTTTCTTTAAATCAGTAAAAGTGAATTTCTCTATACTTTAATAAAAGAACGCATGCCATCGGGCTTCAGCTATTCTGTATATACATAGAGCCATTAAGATATTTCAGTCAAATTGTATTCTTGACAATTTCTACATGACAAAATATTTTCATTGAGGAATATTTATTTACAAATATATTAAATTGGTTGATGTCTTTCCAGTATCCATGCCCTTCCCCAAACTTTAGAATGTGACCTTCTTTGGAAGTAGGTAGGATCTTTGTAGAGATAATCAAGTTAAAAATGAGGTAATTACACTGGGTTTTAATTAGAGAATGCCATGTGAACTTGGAGGCAGAACACAGCGTAGCTGCAAACCAAACGTAGCTGGTAAACACCAATAGCTAAGAGAATGTCATGAAGTGGATGTTTTTTACTTCACAGAGAGTATGGCCTACAGACAACTTGATTTGGATTTCTAGCTTTCAGAACTAAAAGAAAATGATTTTCTGGTCCTTTTGTCATGGCATCCCTCAGAAACTAATGAAGATTTTGAGGCTGGGAAGTAGAGTGCTGTTGTAACAAATACCTAAAAGTGCAGAAGTGTCTTTGGAATTGGGTAATAGATGGAGGCTAGAAAAATTTTTATGCCCTTCATAGAAAAAGTCTAGCTCATCCTAAAATACTTGACAAATGTTGTCTTGACCCTGTTTTGACATCATTGCTATAACAGGTCTCAATTTCCTTCAAGGGAAGTTTGCTAAATCCACACCTCAAATGTTTGTCTTATCAGGCTTTAACCCTCTGGGTTGCAACACACAACTCAACTTCTAGATGCCCTGAAGCCAAACATCTAGTGATAGCCTCTTCCTTGGGCCCATGGAATCCTTCACAATATCCAATCTAAAACAAGCCTGTAAAATCTCACCTAACTACACCCCCTTGCCATACATAAACAGCCTATAGCTTCAAACTGTTATTACACTTTCCATGCTGCAACCCTCTGTGTAGTCCTGTAGCCTTCTCTTGCCTGGAGCTCGAAGTAATAAGGAATTCTTCTTTTCCTGTATCCATAAGTTATTGTGTTATGTCAACTATCATCAGAACCTAACAAATGTTAAAACAATAAAACATCCCTTCAAGAGAATTTCAATAGATATAGGGTTGTTAAAAAGAATTCTTGTGAGGGTTTGGAAAGAATAGGGAAGAGCAGTAGAGAGTGATCTTATTCATATGTATCATTATGAACAGAATTTTGGCTGAGAAAATTTCGAAGCAAAATGTGGAGGTACAACCTGATTTTGCTGTTGGAGTAAAATGCAAGAGGAATGATAAATTAAGGAATTGATTGCTAAGCAAAAATAAACCAGCACATAATGGTTTGTAAAATTATCAGCGTATCCGGAGACCAAGGTCTGGAAACAGAGTCAAGTGCATAGCTGGAAAATCTTTTGTTATAGCTATAAGGTGAGTGACTCCTGATTAGGATCAGCCATCCCAGCAGAAGCCAGGAATCGAGATGCAGTTATCCAGGGAAGATTTGTGGGGGACCCTCTTGTCTGATAGCATAATTCCCATGGATTGCATGAAAGTGTTTTTTTAAGAGTTTCAAGCACTGCCAGGTTGGACTAAAAGGAACAGAGATAGAATGAAATAAAGTGAGATTGACTTAAGAAGGAGGCAGAGACTGATGCCTGGGTGGCTCAGCCGGTTAAGTGTCCAACTTTGGCTCAGGTCATGATCTCGGGGTTTGTGAGTCTGAGCCTTGCTTCAGACTTCTGTGCTGCGCTGATGGCTGAGACTGCAGCCTGCTTCTGATTCTGTGCCTCCTTCTCTCTCTGCCCCTCCCCCACTCATACTCTGTGTCTGTCTCTCTCAAAAATAAACATTAAAAAGTTTAAAAAAAAAAAGGGAGATGGTATCTTCTTGGGGTGAGAGGCTGGGCTCATTGTCCCATCGGCTCAGAAGAAAGAGATGATTAAACTATAGAGGATTTAACATCTAGTGAATTTCCCCTGGTGTGTTTTGGACTTACCTGGGACCTATTATTCACTTTTGCTCCTACCTGTTCATTTTGGAATATGATGTCTATTCTATGTCTGTCTCTCTATTGTAATTTGTAAACATATAACTTGTTTCATCATATACAGGTCCACAGATGGAGAGAAATTTTGTCTTAGGATAGGTCAGACCCTTGGTCTCACCCTTACTATCATTTTATATAAAATTATATATATGTATATACACATATGTACAAGTATATGTCATATATTATATACCAGAAGTAGTAACATAATTTATTATGTAAGTCAATAAAATTTCAAATAATGTTATACTCAATGTTTAAGGCAAAGCTCACATTCATTTTGGCAGACAGTTTTAAGTTGTTGGCACCTTGAAGGAGTACAGAGTACTAGAAATAGCCTGAAGTTGAAATTAGAAGCCCTCAGTTCCTCCTAGTGTCATCTCCATTTCCTGACAATAAAATGAAGCTGAACTGTGTATCACAATGATGTTATGAGTGCCTTTGTATGATATGAAAGTTTAAGAGCTGTAAATAAATGCTATGTGACCATGAATGTTTGTAAAAGTTGCAATTGCTCCCTTATGGAGGATCATTTTTGTTGGAGAAAAGTGTAATCAGCATGATGAGAATAGCCATAAAAAATTGAAAATTACAAGCACAATTAATATCTTTAGAGAATATTTGTGACACACACACACACACAAAGGTGAAACTCTGTTGCATTAGTTGAAATCTTCTGTTAAAGTTATGTAAACTTATTCATATGGGTAGGAGGGTACAATAGACAATGATATCCATGGAGAGTTAGCGATGGAATTAGAATCAGGTGTTGAAAGCACCAGTCAAGGTCTGGCAGAACGTCATAGTTGTTAGCATGAAAGTCTTGGGTTAAGTTCTGCCTTTTCCATTTATAAGCTACTTGATTTTTGGCAAATTATTTAATCTCTCTGTGTCTCAGTTTTCTTGTTTTATGTGTTTTTTTTTTTGTAATGTATGTATATCCTATCGAGTTGCTGTATTAACTGAGATAATATACAAAATAACCTCAAGATATCTGTTCAATGATAAATCCTAAATAATATGATTTATTTGTATTTCCCCATGTCCAATAACTGTGAGATTTCCTTAGGACCACTTATAATCTGTAACCTTCAGTTTACATGTCTATCAGATGAACTATAGCAGCAGCTCAGTGCTTGAGGTAGAAAAAAGTTAGATAAAAGACTGACACTCCTCCCACCTGAAGGTGGGACTAGGTGTTTTGGGGGGGTTTTGGGCCTTATATTTCAGCAGATTGTGGAACTCTTTGGATCAATTATATGGCAGATGTCCATCGACTAATGAATGAATAAATAAGATGTGATAGATAGTAGATGAATGGATGATAGATAATAGAATATTACTCAGCAATCAAAAGAATGAGATCTTGCCATTTGCAACATATGGATTGAACCAGAGTGTGTTATGCTAAGCAAAGTTAAGATAAATATCATATGACTTCGCTCATATGTAGGATTTAAGAAACAAAACAAATGAACATAGAGAAAGGGAAGGGAAAATAGCATAAAAACAGAGAGGAAGGCAAACTGTAAGAGACTTTTAAATACAGAGAACGAACTGAGGGGGACAGACTAAATGGGGGGTGGGCGGGAAGGAGTTCTGTTGCAGAAATGAGCACTGGGTGTTCCATGAAGGGATGAATCCCTGGATTCTACTCCTTAAACCGGTACTACACTGTTAACTAACTTGAATTTAAATAAATAAATTTAAAATAAATAAATAAATAAAACAGAAGTGAGGCCCTGCTTGTTTTTGGCCTAGACCTTAGCAGACTAGAAGCTTCCACCTTCTAGCTCTTGGAATCCTAGCACTTCGCAGCCAGGTATCATGCCGTGAGGAGAGGAACTGAGGCCTCCAGACCAGCAGCTGTACTGAACTCTCAGCTGAAATCCAGCACACTTTGCCGGGCTTATCTATAAGCCTTCTTGGGAGTAGACCCCCTAGCCCCAAGTAAGCTTCTACTATTAACACCAAGTGGAGCAGGGCCAAACCATCCATTCCCAATGAACCTTGTCCGAAATTCAGATCTGTGAACTGAATGATTATGGTTGTTTTTAAGCCACTATATTTTAGAGTGGTATTTTACATGCCAATTGATTACCCTCCATGTAGTCCCTAAATGATATTTACCATTTAATTTTATTGGAAGCAAAACTCAGATGATAGGACTGAAGTTAAATAGCTGCCTAATGTTTACAATGATTAACAGGTTTATAAACAGCCTGTATTTGTGTATCAAACTTCTCAATCCTTATTTATATCATAGTTTAATGCATGACTCTGCTCAATAGTCTCTCCTGGAACTTGGAGTATAATACATTGGGATCTGGATATACTATATCTTATTTTATGATTCCTTTTGGTTCTGAAAAGATAGAAAGCATTGCCTGCTTGCTTTTGTGTCTCCTTGGTAGACTTATGTCAGAGTTAACTCAAATATCACTTTTTATGTACCATTTGACTTTGTTACACTAACAACCTATCATCAATCAATGAACGTAGTTTAACATTATTTGAGCCACCAAGGCCAGGAAATACTGATTGCTGTTTTATTACAGGTGATTTGCATTATTCATCTAAGCACTAGGAGGGCCTACTCTAACTAAGACCCTGGAGATTTAACTTTTACCCCTCTGCTCATATTAAAAGCATAAAGCTGTAAGTTGTGTGAAGAAGAGATTTCAGAATTGAGAACCAAGTGAAGTGATGTATCCCTTTTGGGAAAAGCCTTGCTTCATGCATCTTTTAGATAGCTAAAGCCAATTAGCTGGAATTATAGTTGAATTGAATATGCAAATTTATATAAAGTTTGCCTAATTAGATCCATAGGGTGGCGCAGCATCTGGGTTAAAACCCAACAGTTGTAAAGAGATTTTGCTAGCGGGCTCAGGCGTTGGGAGTGCTGGCAAGTCCAGTCCTCACGTGGAATCTTCAATTCCTTAGGTAGTGTCTGAGGACAGCTATGATGCTCCTGCTTAAGCCCAGAAGATAAGAGCTGATTCAACAGGGGCAAGAGCTACTATGGACGTGAGCCTATATTATTTCTGAATATAGGGTGGTGTTCATAAGCTCTTCATGAAAGGATGCATCCCGTGTTACTAATCTGAGCTGTCTATTTTCCTGTTAATGCTTATGAACAAGGATGGAAAAAGAGGTGGACTAAATGATCTGAATGAACATATTATGCCACATATTTTAATTTTTCACTATTTAAAAATGTAAATATGTATATAGCTCCTTCTAAATGTGTTGTGTAATATAGATTTTCTAGGATGTGCTTGAAAAATTTTGTCCACTCAATATGATCAGCGTGCACCAAAAGAAATTTTGAAACTTTGCCAATTGGTCTGTTAAACTGAGATTTTGATATACATTGAAACTTACCTGGACCTTGTAATACAACAAATACCTAATCCTAGTAGATAGACTCTTAGTTTAGATATATAAAATAATAGACCTTATCAGAAAACAGTATGTTTTAACTCAGCTCTTGCTGTGATAGCTGCTTTGGTTACAAATTATCCTCACTTTATATGACTGAAATCCAATGACTCCAAACTAAAATTTAGCAACAAGGAATTTTTAAATAGTAATAGGGGTGAAAATGATAGTTAAGTTATGGAGCATTTATGTAAGGATGCAGTGAAGGTAGAAAATGTCTGAACATTAAGTGCCTTTATTATTCATTTTACATTTCATCAGGTACCACATGGCATGAAAATATGCTGTCTTAGTTCATTTCCTTTCTACCATCACTGATCTGCCCCACTCTTGGCTGCTGGATTTTTTTTTTTAAGTCACATTCCTTAGGGGCTACCTAATATTATAGGGATAAGATTGATGAAGATTCCCTGAATAAGCTTAAAATTTTGCACACTAAAGATAATCCCACTTTATTTAATGTCAGCTGAGTGAAAGGACAACATAAATAAAATAGTTCTATCTGAGACTTCATGTTCTCGAAAGATGTATCATGGTGTGCTTTACACCTGATGCATTTATAATTCATATGGTCAAGCAAAAAGTTTCCTGTACACATTTTGAAGTGTATTAATGATTGCTGTTTTTAAATATACAAATGTAGATTTTTAGGTTGGTATATTGGCAGGGGTTTTGTATATTTTCATATGGGAATCAGTGATCTAAGAACTTTGGCAGAATGACCAAAGGAATATGTGCCATTTTTTGGGTAATAATCAATTATTATGCATATTAGTAACAATTACTGAATGTGGTTTTGTTTTTGTTTGCTTGTTCACAAGCTCCCAAGTTTTTCTTTGCCTTGGTTTCTTAACACCCTTTCAAGTGTCAAGTAAAGATAAATGATCTAAAAATGTAAAGTGCAGGACATCACACCTTACAGCCATTTGACCAATAAGCATTAAGCAAATAATAAATAGTAAAAGAGGTAGCAGCAGAGAGAATAATAATAATAAGGTAATAATAGTAAAGACATTGCTACTTCTTACTATGTGTTAGACAGTATTCTAATCACTTCATGTTTTACACATTCACTCTTCAGGGGCACCTGGTTGGCTCAGTCAGTTGAGCATCTGATTTTGGTTCAAATCATGATCTCACGGTTCGTGGGTTCAGGTCCCACATTGGGCTCTGTGCTGATGACTCGGAACCTGGACCCTGCTAAGAATTCTGTGTCTCCCCCTCTCTCTGCTCCTCCCATGCTCATGCTTTGTCTCAAAAATAAATAAACTTTAAAAAATATTTGGTCTTAAAACACTGTAAAGCTTTAGTGATATTACTGTCCTCATTAATAGTTCAGAAAACTGAGGTACAGAGAGTTTTAAAAAATTTTCCAAAAGTACATAGTTCTGGAGTCCAAACTCAGAAACATTGTACTCAATTAAGTTTCATTTAATATGCATTTATCTCTCTGTAAATCAGTAATTTCTAATCTGTAGAGGCACATTCTCCAAAGGATCAAGCCAGAGTGAGCCATGGAGGCTATGTTTAAGTCACACCCATTCCTTTTTGCTCAAACCCATGGCTTTTGTACAGCCATATAAGCTTTTGTAAATAATTGGTGTATTTCTTTTACCAGAGTGGGGGGTACATGGTAGATATATTCAACACTTAGTTGTGTTATATCTTCAGAAATAATTGAGCTTATTCCTAACTGTGGGATAAAGAAGTTAATTACAAAATGCTTCAGAGGTGGCAATTCTGTTAATTTTGTCTTTAGATTTAAGTTTATTTCTTGTATTAGAATATCTTTGGCTCTGGGGCACCTGGGTGGCCCAGTCAGTTAAGCCTCTAACTGTGGCTCAGGTCATGATCTCATGGTTTGTGGGTTTGAGCCCCACATTGGACTCTGTGCTAAGAGCTCAGAGCCTGAAGCCTGCTTCCTATTCTGTGTCCCCCTCTATCTCTGCCCCTGTTCCTCCCCCACTCATACTGTTTTTCTCTCAAAAATAAACATTAAAAAATAAAAATAGTATCTCTGTCTCTCAAAACTGCTTGAAAAAATTTCCTGCAACAATTGAAGGGTCTTAGGACAAAGGCCACCATGAACCCTGCACATTTTTTTAATCTCTCTGTCCCTGTGTGTGTATGTGTGTGTGTGTGTGTGTATCTATATCTATATCTATATCTATATCTATATCATCTATATCTATATATACAGAGAAAGAGATAAAGTAAACATATATGTATATTAGTTTTACAGAAAATTTGTATATAGTAGTGTTCTTGTATACCCATGACTAGTTTCTAATATTAATAACACCTTATATTAGTATAATCTGTTTGCTATAGTTAATGAAACATTATTGATACATTTTTATTAAAGTCCTTTATTTAGATTTATTTAGTTTTAGTTTTTATCTAATGTCTTTTCTGTGTCCCAGAATCTCATAGAATATGCCATGTTATGTTTAGTTGCCATGTCTCCTTAGGTACTTTTTGTCTGTGACAGTTCCTCAGAGTTTATTTTTTAACAGTTTTATTTAGGAATGATTAACATACAAAAAGCTGTACATATTTAATATATACAACTTATTTAGTTTGAGGATAAGTATGTATCTCTAAAACCATCACCACAATGCATGTTGTATATATATCCATCACCTTCAAAAGTTTCCTCTCATTCCTTTTAATTATCACTACCCTTATTATTGATGAGAATACAACACAAGATGTACTGTGTTAGAAAATTTTGAAGTTTACAATATTTTTAACTATAGGTAAATTACCATATAGTAGATCTCTAGGACTTTTTCATCTTATGCAATTGAAACTTTGTAACCTTTGACTAATAATGCTCCATTTCCTTCTCTCCCCTACTTGTCAGCCACCATGTTACTTTCTGTTTCCATGAGTATGGCTATTTTATATCCCTCATATAAGGGTAATCATGCTATATTTGTCCTTATATATTTGGCTTATTTAACTTAGTTTAACATTCTCTGAATCCTAAGTTGTAACAAAAGGCAGAATGTCCTACTTTTTAATGGCTGAATAATACTCCACTATATGTATCTACCACATTTTATTATTTAATTTATTCACAGGAACTTAGGCTATTCTAAATCTTGCCTATTATAAATAATGTTGCAATGAATATGGGAGTGCAGATATCTCTTCAAGATCCTGATTTCAGTTCCTTTAGATGTATGCCCAGATTAGGATTGCTGGATCACATAGCATTTTTATTTAAATGTTTGAGGAACCTTTATACTATTATCCATAGTAGCCATACCAAAATATATCCCCAATAATGGTGTACATGTTTTGAGTTTCTCCATATCTTTGACAACATTTGTTAACTTTTTGTTTGTTTTGTGTTTTTTGTTTTTGTTTTTGGTAATAGTCATCATAACAGATATAAGATGTATCATTGTAGTTTTGATATGCATTTCCCTAGCAATTAGTGTTGTTGAGCATCTTTTCATGTTCTTGTTGATCATTTGTATGTCTCCTTTAGAGAAATATCTATTCAACTACTTTGCTTATTTTTTAATTGGGTTATTTGGTTGTTTATTCATGAGTTGCTAGAATCACTTATATATGCTGGATATTAACTTTTTGTTATATATACACTTGGCAAATATTTTCTGCCATAGGTTTTGAGTTTATTTTGTTGATCTTTTGGTGTTGTTGTGTGGAATACTTGTAGTTTGTGCCACTTGTCCATTTTTGCTTATGCTTGTGTTTTTGAGTTCACTTCTAAGAAATCATTGCCTAGAACAATGTGAAGAAGCTTTTTCCTCATTTCTTCTATTAATTTTATGTTTTCAGGCCTTATGTTTAAGTCTGTAATCCATTTTTACTTAATTGTACTTATAATTCAAGACAAGGGTCCAATTTCATTCTTTCACATGTGAATATTTCTATTTCCCAGTACCCTTTATGGAAGAAACTGTCTTTCCCCATTGTGTATTCTTGGCATCTGTGTTGAAGATCAGCTAACTATGTATACATAAGTTTATTTCAAGAATTTCTACTCTTTTTTGTTTTTCATGTTTATTTATTTTGAGAGACTGAGAGAGAGGGAGGCAGGGAGGGAGAGAGCACAAGAGGGAGCAAGCAGAGGAAGGGCAGAGAGACATGAAAAGTGAAGGCCAAATGGGCTCCATGCTGTCAGCACAGAGCCAGGCATGGGGCTGAATCCCAGGAATAATGAGATCATGATCTGAGCTGAAATTAAGGGTCCGACACTTAATCAACTGAGCCACCCAGGTGCCCTGAGGCTTTCTATTCTATTCTATTATTCTGTATATCTCTTTTTATGCCAGTAATGTATTATTTTGATCACTGTAACACTATAGTTTGAAATCAGGAAGTGTGATGCCTCCAGGTTTCAGCTTTGTTATTATTGCTCAAAATTATTTTGTCTATTTTGGGGCTTTTGACTCATATGAAATGTAAGAGTGTTTTTTTTTTTCCTGTAAGAATAGGCCATTGAGATTTTGATAGTGATGGAATTGAATCTGTAGATAAGGTAGTGTGGGTGGCCATTTAGCTCATACTAAGTATTCTAGTCTGTGAATATGTGGTATCTTTCCAATTATTTGTGTCTTCTTTAAGTTATTTCATAAATATCTTATAATATCCAATGTATAAGTACTTCATCTCTTTGGTTAGGTTTATTCCTATTTCATTCATTATGATGCTATGTTATATGGTATAGTTTTCTTAATTTCATTTTGTGGTTTTTCATTGTTGGTATATGGAAAAGCAACTGATCTTTGGATACAGATCTGTATCCTGCAACTTTAATGACTTTGTTGATTAATTCTAAACATTCTTTTGAGAGGCCTTTAGGGATTTCACATAGGATGTCATGCCATCTGCAAACACATAAGTTATGACTTGCTTTCCAATTTGGGTACATTTCTTTCTTCTTCTTTTATAGTATCTCTGTATAATGTCTTACATCACTTTGTTGAGTAGAAGAGGTGACAGAGGGGTTTTGGAAAATGGTGGCAGAGTAAGACGACCCTAGACTTCCCTGGTCACACAAACGATAGCTATCAAATCATCCTACATATTCCAGAAATTGACCTGAAGACTGATAGAACATACTATACAAATAAAGGGAGAGAAGAGGCCACATCAAATTAAGTAAGAAGAGTGGAGACATGGTTTAGGGGATAAATGGATCATCATTGGTGCAGACCAGAAGGAGCTATGGTCATGGAGAAGGGCAAGAGAGAAAGAAAGGACAAAGGGGAATGTACAAAAATGTTTCTCCAAAGGCATTGGCTTGGAGAACAAGAGGGGCTCAATTTCTTGAGCTCTTGTAACCAACAGCACTTAATGCCTGAGGTTTTAAAGGTCAGTAGATTTGGCTGGCATAGAGGCTAGAGGCTAGAGGGTTTGCCCTGCTCCTGGGGAGAAGCCAGGCAAACAACCCAAGGGAAGACAATATGGAAATATAAATCTAAAGAACACTTGGGGCACAGAGCAGGGAAATAGTTTGTTCTTCTCAGAGCACATCCCTGAGAGGCAGTGTCCACCTCTCCAGGAACAAAGGAGCTGGTCAGTGACGTTTCCCTACCTCACTCCTCAGCATCAACACAAAGGTACCTGCACGAAGGCTGCCTAACTTGCCTGCACCAAGTTCACCCCCCACATTCTCATTGGAGTTTCTTAATCACAATTGCCTCTGTCCCAATATGGCAGCCCCCTCCCCAAAGGAGATCAGCACAAAGCCCTGCCCACATCACATCTCCTGACTAGAGAGTTCTGCAGGACCCCATTTCACAAGCAGACCAGAGTACACCTAGTTAACACTTGCCACTTTCAATTTAGGGACCAGCAGCAGGCAAGTAGAGACACTGCAGATGACTGGCCTGTAAAAGCACAAAGCACAACATCAGCACACAGCACACATGGGAGACACTTCCTGAAGCTCCAGGTCCTAGGCACTATATGGCCTCTTCTTTCTAAGACCATTATTTCAGGAGCAGGAGACATAATTGGCTATTCTAACACAGAGAAGAAGGCAGAAACTTAGATAGAATGCCAGGACAAATGAAGTTATCCCCCCCCCCCCAGCAAAAAAACAAGATAAGGCCACAGCCAGATATCTAAGTGAAACAGATATAAGTAACATGCCTAATGGGGAATTTAAGGCCACAATCATAACAATACTTACTGGGTTTGAGAAAAGAATAGAAGATATCAGTTAGATTCTTACCAGAGAGTTAAAAGAATTAAAAATGATCAAAGATTAAGAGTGCAGTAAATGAGAGTAGAAACAGACTTGGTAAAATGAACAGAGGTCTAGAAGAAACAAAATTTACAAAAATGAATTAGTGACACAAGACAAACTAATGGAAAGCAATGAAGTTAAACAAAAAAGAGAAGAATTATGCAACAAGAGAATAGACTTAGGGAATGCAGTGACTCCATAAAATGTAATAATATTCATATTATAAGAGTCCCAGAATAGTAATAAGAAGAAAAGGGGGCAGAAAATTAATTTGAAGTAATAATAGCTGAAACTTTCCCTAATTTGGGACAGAGAGAAACATCTAGATCCAGAAGGCACAGAGAACTCCCATTAAAATCAACAAAAGCAGACCAACACTACAACCTATTGTAATTAAATTTGCAAATACAGTGGTAAAGAAAAAAATCTTGAAAGTAACCACACAAAAGAAGTTCCTAACTTATAAGGCAAGACCCATAAAACTAGCTGGAGATTTCTCAACAGAAAAATGGCAAGCCAGAATGGAGTGGCATGATATAGCAAGGCACTGAATGGGAAAAATCCGCAGCTAAGAGCATTCTATCTAAACTCTCTACACGGAGAGATAAAGAGTTTCCTAGACAAACAAAAACTAGAGGAATTTATGACTACTAATGTGCCACACAAGAAATATTAAAAGGGACTCTCTGAGTGCAAAAGAGAGACCAAAAATGACAAAGGCAAGAAAGGATCAGAGAAATCTTCTGAAACAATGATAAAAGAAGCAATAAAATGGAAATAAATACATATCTATCAATAATTACTTTGTAAGTAAACACTCCAGTCAAAAGACATAGGGTATCAACATGGATTTTTAAAAAATTAGAGACAAAGTCTATCTCTATGCTGCCTATAATTTTAGACCTGAAGACAATGCAGATTGAAAGTGAGGGGATTAGAAACATTTATCAAGCAAATGGATGTCAAAAGAAAGACAGAGGGGCACCTGGGTGGCTCATTTGGTTAAGCATCTGACTCTTGATTTCAGCTCAGGTTATGATCTCATGGTTCACGGGTTTGAGCCCTGTGTCACACTCCATGCTAGTTGAGTGGAAGCGTGGCACCTGCTTGGGATTCTTCTCTCCTCTCTCTCACTCTCTCTCCCCCCACTTTTGCCCCTTTCCCATTCGCTGTCACTCAAAACTAAATAAATAAACATAAAAAAAGAAAGCCAGAGTAGCAATACTTATAGCAAACTAAATGGACTTGAAAATAAAGACTGTAAGAAGAGACAAAGAAGGGCAGTATTTCAAAATAAAGTGGACACTTGAATAATAAGACATAACAATTGTAAATATTCATGCACTCAAATGGAAGCACCCAGATATATAAAACCAATAAAAATTAACATAAAGGTACTAACTGATAGTTGGGGACTTTAACATTCCACTTACACGAATAGACAGATCATCTAAAAAGAATGTCAACAAGGAAACAATGGCTCTGAATGACACACTGGGCCAGATGGACTTAACAGATATATTCAGAACATTCCATCCTAAAAACAACAGAATACACATCCTTTTAAAATACATATAAAACATTCTCCAGAACAGATCACTTATTAGGTCACAAAACAGACCTCAACAAACAAAAAGATTGAAATTATAGCATTCATCTCTTCTGACCATAACACTATGAAAGTAGAAGTCACCCACAAGAGAAAATTGGGAGGGCCACAAGTACACAGACTTAAACAACATGCTCTCAAACAGTGAATAGGTCAATACAAACAAACAAAAGAAAATGAAAACACAATAGTCCAAAATTTTGAGATGCAGGAAAACATTTCTACGAGGGTAGTGTATATGAAATACAGCCCTACATGAAGAAGCAAGAAAAATCTCAAATAAACAACCTAATCTTATGCCCTAAAGGAGCTAGAAAAAGAAAAACAAATGAAGCCTAAAGCCATCAAAAAGAAGGAAATAATAAAAATTAGAGCAGAAATAAATTATATAGAAACCAAAACAAAGAGCAAATCAACAAAACCAGGAGCTGGTTCTATGAAAAAATTAATAAAATTGATAAACCTCTTGCCAGACTTATCAAAAAGAAAAAAGGGAGACTCAGATAAATAAAATCAAAAAGGAGAGAAGAGAAATAATAACTAATACCACAAAAATATAAACAAGTATTAGAGAATAATATGAAATACTATATGCCAACAAATTGGACAGCCTGAAAGAAATGAATAAATTCCTGGAAACATATAGACTACCAAGATTTAAACAGGAAGGCATGGTAAACCTGAACACACTGATAACCAGCAAAGAAATTGAATTAGTAATAAGAAAAACTGTCATCAAACAAAAGTCCAAGGCCAAATGGCTTCACGCAAATTTTACAAAACACTTAAAAAAGTAGTTAATACCTATTCTTCTCAAACTATTCCAAAAAGTGGAAAAAGAAGGAAACCTACAGACTCATTCAAGTCCAGCATCACCAGGATGCCAAAACCAGATAAATACTCCACTAAAAAAGAGAACTACAGGGCAATATCCTTCATGAATTTAGGTGCAAAAATGTTCAAATCAAATCAAAACAAACAATAAAACACATTAAAAAATGAATTCACCATGATCAAGCTGGATTTATACCTGGGTTGCAAGGGCAGTTCAATATTCACAAACCAATCTGTGTGATACAGAACGTTAATAAAAGAAAGGATAAGAATTTTATGATCATTCCAGTAGATGCAGAAAAGGCATTTGACAAAGGACAACACCTCTTCATGATAAAAACCCACAATGGAATACGTTTAGAAAGAACTTACTTTAACACAGTAGAGGCCCTATATGAAAACCCAAGCTTATATCATCCTCAATGGGGAAAAAAACTCACCGATTTTTTGTCTTTATAGTAAGGAATAAGAAAGGGATGTACACTATCACCACTAATATTTAACATATTACTGGAAGTCCAAGCCACACCATCAGACAATAAAAATAAATGAAAGGCATCCAAGTCATCAAGAAAGAAAAACTTCCACTATTTGTAGATGACATGACATATATATATGGAAAATCCCAAGGATTCCCACAAAAATCTGCTGGAGCTGATACATTAATTCACTAGAGTCACATGACACAAGACCAATGTGCAGAAATCTGTTGAATTCTTATACACCAATAATGAAGCAGCAGAAAGAGAAATTGAGGAATCAATTCCATTTACAAGTGCACCAAAAACATTAAGATACATAGGAATAAACCTAATCAAAGAGGTAAAAGATCTGTACTCTGAAAACTACACAGGATGAAAGAAATTGAAGAGGACACAAAGAAATGGAAAGACATCCCATGGCTGTGGATTAGAAGAAAAAATATTGTTAAAATGTCTACTACCCATTTAATGCAATCCCTATCAAAATACCAAGAGTACTTTTTTTTTTTCAGTGAGCTAGAACAAACTATCCTAAAATTTGCCTGGAACCACAAAAGACCCCAAATAGTCAAAACAATGTGGAAAAAAAAAAAAAGCAATCCTGGAGGCATCGTAACACGAGACTCTAAGTTATTTTATAAACCTGTAGTGATCAAACAGTATGGTACTGGCACAAAATAGACACATATCTATAGAACAGTTTAGAAAACCCAGTATATGGTCGATTAATTTCTGACAATGCAAGAACTAATATCCAATGTGAAAAAGACAGCCTCTTGCAAGAAAGAATACCCTACACGAAAATGACAGTCCCTTCAACAAATGGTGTTGAGAGAACTCAATAGCAACATGCAAAAGAATGAAACTGGACACCTTTCTTATACCATATACAAAAGAAAAGTCAAAATGGATTAAAGACCTAAATGTGACACATGAAACCATGAACATCCTAGAGGAGAACACAGGCTCTTTGACGTCAGCCACAGCAACTCCTTTGTAGATGTGTCTCCTGAAGCTGGGAAACAAAAACAGAAATAAATTATTGGGACTCCATCAAAATGAAAAACTTCTTCATAGCAAAGGAAACAAACAATAAAACCAAAAGGCAACCTTTGTAAAGGGAGAAGATATTTGCAAATGATAAATCTCATAAAAGATTGGTATCCAAAATATATAAACTGAACACCTACAATTAAGAATGGGCAGAAGACACTACAAGGCATTTTTCCAAAGAAGACATAGAGATGGCCAACAGACACGTGAAAAGATGCTCAACACCACTGATCATCAGGGAAATGGAAGTCAAAATTACAGTGAGTGATCACCTCACACCTGTCAGAAAAGCCAAAATCAATAACACAAGAAGCAACAGGTATTTGCAAGGATGTAGAGAAAGGGAACCTTCATGTATGTTCGTGGAAATACAAAATGGTGCATCCACTGTGGAAAATAGTATGGATATTACTCAAAATGTTAAAAATAGAAACATAGATAGATAGGTAGGTAGGTAGGTAGATAGAGCGAGCGATAGATAATTAGATAGATAAATTGGGCTCTGCACTGAATGAGGAGTCTGCTTGAGATTCTCTCTCTCTCTCCCCCTTCCCCTTCCAGACTGCCCCTCCCCCAGCTCATGCTCATGTTCTCTCTTAAATAAATAAAAAATAACAAATAATAAATAAATATTTTTTAAAGGGTGCCTGGGTGGCTCAGTCAATTACGTGTTGGACTCTTGATTTAGGCTCAGGTCATGATCCCAGAGGCATGGGATAGAGTCCTGCATTGGTTCTCACACCGAATATGTAAGCCTGCTTGAGATACCTCTCTCTCACCCTCTCACTCCCGTCTCTCCCCCTGTCTCTGCCTATCTCTCCTGCTTATGCTTTCTCTCACTTTCTCTGTCTCTCTAAAAAAATTAATTAATTGGTTAATTATTTTTAAGTTAAAATAGAACTACCCTATGATCCAGCAATTGCACTACTTTGGGTTTTTATCCAAATAATATAAGCATGCTAATTCAAATGGGTATGTGCATCCTAATGTTTACAGCAGCATTACCTACAATAGCCAAATTATAGGAATAGCTAAGTGTCCATTGACTGATTAGTGGATAAAGAAGAGGAGGTGTGTGTGTGTGTGTGTGTGTGTGTGTGTGTGTGTGTGTGTGTGATGGAATATTACTGAGACATGAAAAAGAATAAAATTTTGTCATTTGCAAAATGAGCTAAAGAGTATTATGCTAAGTGAAATAAGTCAAAATCAAATAGCATATGATTTCACTTATACATGGAATTTAAGAAACAAAATAAATTAGCAAAGAAAAAAGAGAGAAGCAAAATACGAAACAGAGTCTTAACTATAAAGAACAAACTATGGTTCCCAGAGGGGAGATCGGTGGGGGTACTGGTTAAATAGGTGATGAGGACTGAGAAGTGCACTTGTGATGAGCATTGGCTGTTGTATCAAAATGTTGAATCACTATATTGTACACCAGAAACTAATGTTGTACTGCTTCTTAACTTACTTAAGTTTAAATTAAACTTAAAAAATAAAAAGAGGGGCACCTGGGTGGTTCTAATAGTTGAATATCCAACTTTGGCTCCGGTCATGATCTCACAGCTGTTGAGTTCAAACCCTGCGTTGGACTTTGTGCTGACAGCTCAGAGCCTGGAGCCAGCTTCAGACTCTGTGTCTCTGTCTCTTTCTATCTCTCCCCTCTTCGCACTCTATCTCTCTCTTTCAAAATAAATAAACACTAAAAAAAAATAAGAGGTGAGAGAGGGCATTAGCATCTTGCTAAAGATTTTAGAATAAAAACTTTCAGTTTTTCACTATTCAATATAATGCTGGGTGTGAGTTTCCACATATAGTCCTTTTGTGTTGAGGTAAGTTCCTTCTATACCTAAGTTGTTGAGAATTTTTATCATGAAACATTGTTAAATTTTGTCAACTGCTTATTCTGCATCTATTGGAATGATCACGTGACTCTTTATCCATCCCTCTGTTGATGTTGTAGATCACATTGTCCTCAATTTCTGTGGGAAAAAATGGTACATGTACAGCAATACTAGGCCAGGAGAAAGAAAAGGGGAGAAAATAATTAATCTTTTATATATTCATGATGTGCCAAGTACAAAGCAAGTTATTATGAAATCATTCCACATTCCACATGATGCCCATATACTTTCTGTTTTCCAGAGAAAGCCAAATTACTTGTTGATCTTTTGTCTTTCATTACTGAAAATGATTCAAAATCAAGTTTGGCTAACATCATATATGTATGCTTACCTCTATAAAACATAGTTTTGATACAAGAGTCACAGTTGTCCTGTTCCTCCATCAATCATTGGTGTTGTCTAGATTTCTGTGTATAGTTATACCTCTGTGAGAGACACTAGCAGATGGAAAGGTGTCTAGAAGTAGCTTCATTGAGAAAAAAGAAAAGTTTCAAAATGCTGACATAAATGGTTGAAAGAGTTGAGGAGTATAGTCTGTAGGAGAGAAAATTAAGCAGGGATGTTTTGGCTGAATTATGTCTCTCCAAAATTCAGTTGTTGAGATCCTAACCCCCAGTTCCTCAGAATGTAACTATATTTAGAGAGAACGTCTTTAAAGGGGTTACTAAGTTAAAATAAGACCTTCAAGCTGAGCCCTAACCCTATATAACTGGTATTCCTATAAAAGGAGGACATTTGGATACATAGATGCACAAAGGACGTTAGGAAGACCATGTGAGGCAAAGTAACAAGAGGGTGGCTATGCAAGCCAAAGAGAGAGGTCTCAGAGGAAACCAACTAGACTGACCCTTCGATCTCAAACTTCTAGGCTCAAAAACTATGAGAGGATAACTTCCTTTTCTTTAAGCAACCCAGTCTGTGGTATTGTGTTATGACAGTCATAGCGAACTAGCAAACTAATAGAGAAGAGGTGTGATAAAGCCATTGACTTGCAAATAGTATCATCTTAAAGTGTATGCATATTTGTTTTGAATTATCACAAGAAAGAAAAATGAGAGGTAAAAATTTCCAGAGATAAATTATACCAAACATATAAGTTGACTTTTTAAAATAAGCTAGATTTTTTTAAAAAGAATGAATAGTTGTTCCCTTTATGTTGCTTTAAATAGCAAAAAGAACAATAACAACAACAACAACAACAAAAACGGAGGGAGAAAGAAGAAAGGAAAGAAAAAAAAAAACTAAAAAGAACATCCTGAGTCTCCCTTTTGGCTATATAGTTCTTGTCTTTAGGTAACAAGTTAGATAATGCTCCAGGAAATCCTTGCTAATCAGACAGCCGGTAGCATTCATTACATTATCTTAAATGTGGTTGATACGTGCTTGCTTTATTTCCTATCTTCCACCCTAAAATACAAGGGGATATAAATCATGTCTATTTTATTTTCATATCCAATATTTAACCAGACTGGAAGAGGGGGCAGCCAGTAATATCTGCTAGAAGGAAGATAGACAGGCAGGCAGGAATTAAAAGAGAGGGGAAGGGAAGAAGAGGGAGTATGGAAAGAAGGATGAAGAGAGGGGCTCCTTTATGGCTCAGTAAGTTGATCAACTTCTGCTCAGGTCATGATCTCATGGTTTGGTTCCTGAGGTTGAGCCCCGCATCAGGCTCTGTGCTGACAGCTGAGAGCCTGAAGCCTGCTTCAGATTCTTGGCCCCTCCTCTGCTCAGTCTCTGTCTTGCTCTCTCTTTCAAAAATATAAACATTTAAAAAATTAAAAAAGAAAAAAGGATGAAGGAAGAAAAAAAGGCAAATGAATGAATGAGGCAGTGTAGTCCCCCTCAATTGGAATTACTCAGGGAGAACTAAATGACCATTTGGAATACTGAAGAAGGAATTCTCAAAGGTATGTTAGTTATTTAGACTAAATATCATCTATCTTCCTTTAAGACTGAAAATTCTATGAAGTTATATATATTGAGAAACATTTAAAATATATGTACCTTCAAAACTTCAATTTTCTAATAAATAATGAGTGATATATAGCATTTAAAATAGCAATTGGTTCTAGTCTGATTAATCCCTTGTTAGAATAATTATGCTCTCTACCTTCCCCAGGGGGTACTCAATTTAAGTGACATTCTTTATAATACATTATGTGCTTCCTCTTTTGAATTAAGAATCTTTAAAAATAGCCACATAATAACAAATGAGCAAGTAAACATCCATTTTCCCTTCTTTGATGGTTAATTGGGAGATAATTCACAAGTTATTCTTAAAGTTGAAATTTCTCTTTAAGGAGTTTCAATAGGTTTTGGGTTTTTTGTTTTTGGTTTTTGTTGGTTTGTTTGTGTTTTATTTGGATGAAATGGATTTTTATAAAACTTTTTAGCTCTGGAAACCTGAGGCTATATCTATACTACTTAGGGCCCTATTTACACTCATCTAAAAAATCTTTCTTTCATCAGTAATTACACACTCTTGATATATTTTTAATGAAGCATTCAATTATTTTTCTATTGTAAAATTTAATTTGCCATTTTAGAGCTGAGTGTTTTTGGATAGGATTTACACACTTAACAGAAAGTTTTTTTTTAAGCACTCTGTTCATTCACATTTAGTCATAGGACCAAATAATTATAATAATGCAATGATCATCATAATGGTGAAATAAGTCTAGGCAATTAAATTTTTTTCAATATAGCTCCTAGTTCCCTACCTATTATGGGAAGTCTTTTATAACTTTCTATTTAATAAAGAAAACACATTGTTATACTGAAGTTAGAAAATTACACATATTTTAGTTAGTTTAATAAAGTAATCTTTTTATTTTCAATAACTGATGGTATCTTTTCTATAGAGCTCCTGTCCCATATAGATAGTTGAGAAAAACAAACAAACAAAAAATAACCTTAATCTATATGCAAACTCCCCTCTGAGTAATATAAGCAGTCTTTGGATAACTGATATTTTTATTAAAATACTCAGTGTGCGATGACCCAATAGAGGGGAATGTTCAATGGATCCATAATCCTTAGTGCTCTGGTTATTTGCTTAGATGCCATCCATGGGCTTTCTTCTGACATTTAATTCTAAATTCTATAAATGGATTCTGGTAGCTGATGCTGAATTCTGTAAATGGAATATTTTGATATTTGTCTTATCTTTCTCTCAGCTCTTCTATGTTCTTTTGATAGTCCTCTTGGGCATGTTGGACCTCCTTCAGCTCTTACTGACACTGACATATCATGAACTATAACTTCTATTTGGTTTTGGGGTTTGAATGGTCAACTCAAGAGGCATAGACTTCAGGATTACTTAGCTACCACCATGTCAGCTTATTATCCTAAAACCTTTGTAACATAATCCCTAAGAGCGTGTAGGAATTTTGAACATTTTTTATTCCATTTTGTAATGAAAGAAAACAAAATTCAAGATATCCCCCCACCCCTCCTTTCCTTCTACATAGTATCTCTCTCTCTCTCTCTCTCTCTCTCTCTCTCTCTCTCTCTCTCTGTCTCATACACACACACACACACACACACACACACACACACACACCACAGAGCATATTGTATTTGGATACAGCTGGTCCAAAGTGAAGAGAGGAAAGAGCAGACTTCAATAAAGTTGCCTATCAGATAGTCAAATGAGAATCCAGGCTAAATCTTGCTGTTTTCCTCACTTGTTTCTTGAGAATTTCCTTTCTGGTTATGTAGCCATATGTGTCACCTGGCTTATTGCCTCACTTCTGATTTTCAGTTTCTTTCCACTGTCCCTGAGAACTGGGTATGGGACGTTATTTCTTCTATGAAATATCCTAATTCCTTTTCTTAATGTTTTATTTATTTTGAGAGAGAGAGAAAGAGAGAGAGAGAGAGCAAGCGCACCAGCGAGCAGGGGAGGGGCAGAGAGAGAGTGAGACAGAGAGTCCCAAATAGGCTCTGGGCTGTCAGCACAGATCACAATGGGCTCAAACTCATGAACTGTGAGATCATGAACTGAGCTGAAATCAATAGTTGGACACTTAACCGACTGAGCCACTCAGGCACCCCACTCATAATTATTTTCCATGGGTCAATTCTTTATTTAAAATTATATTTAAATTCTAGTTAGTTAATACATAGTATAATCTTGGTTTCAGGAGTAGAATTTAATAATTCAACACTTACATATATGTAATATCCTAATTTTTAACTTGTATTAATAAAATGCTTTGTCTAATTGGCAAACCTAGTCTAGATTAAGCCAAATTGAAACTACAATAATTTAGAAAATACTTTTTTGACAACAAGTCTTCTTTTTCAAAGAGATTATTTTTTATACTAATATTTTCTTTTAGCAAACAAAAGCTGAACATCAACTCTTATTTCTGTTAGCATTCCAGGTATATCAGAACCAGTCAATGACATTACCAATTTCACATCTATCACCAGTATTTTCTCCTTACCAAGCCTTAAGATAGGTATTTTGACCGAGAAGAAAGAATATATTATATGGAAAATGCAAAAGAGAAAAGCCAACTAACCAATTTCAGAAAGTATTAGTCCTAATTCATTGGCAAGTTTGAATGTTCAGAAAAAGAGGTGATGTTAATTTGAAATTAATTGGTGTGTTAAAGGCTGGGTGGCTGAAACAACAGATTTATTTTCTCACAGTTCTGGAGTCTAGAATTCCAAGATCAAGGTGATGGCAGGTGGTTTCCACTGAGGCCTCTCTCTTGGCTTGAAAATAGCCCCCTTCTTCCTCCTGTGTCCTTGCACAATTGTCCCTCTGTGCTTGTGTGCCCATGGTGTCTCTCCCCTTTTGATAAGGACACCAGTCCTTTTAGATCGGGGCCCATTCTTATGACTTTATTTGACCTTGATTACTTCCTTAAAAGGCTTCATTTCCAAATATATAGTCTTGTTGGGAATTAGAGTTTCAATATAAGAAATTTGGTGAACACAATTCAGTGCATTACAATCAGAATGAAGAAAATGCATTTCCAAGTTTTTCCATGATTGTTCCTTGTTCTCTCCATGTAAATCCTTATTGTGCCTTTATTTCCTCCCCTACGTTTGCAAAGTGTTAAATGACTTGTCCAATAGAAACTCAGGTGAAGGGGCTCCTGGGTGGCTCAGTCGGTTGAACTTCTGACTCTGGTTCAGGTCATGATCTCACAGCTCTTGATTTCGAGCCCCATTTAGGGCTCTGTGCTGACAGCTCAGAGCCTGGAACTTGCTTTGGATTCCATGTCTTCCTTGCTCTCTGCTCCTCCCCTTCTCACACTCTGTCTGTCTCTCTCAGAATAAATAAACACTTTTAAAAAATTGAAAAAAAGAAAAGAAACTCAGTGAAGAAAATTAAATATTAGACCGCTCATTTACTGGCATATTTTCTTCACTGGTCTGTGCATGTTTTCTATGTTATTTGCTTGATTGATTGATAGGTTGATTGAATTCATTGTATTCCCTTCCCCACTTTCACGTCCTCTAAGCAATTGTTCTAATGCTTTAATGGATGTCCTTTTTATATGCTTTCTTGCAAAATAGTATTGTTTTATGTAACTTAATTTATGTAAATATTTTGTTATATAGCCTGTGTTTTTTAAAGTTATTTAACTGAAAACCAAGTTTTTAAAATCTGCCCCTGTTTCCACATGTGCCTCTAATTTCTTTTGCTGGCCAATATAAACATTCCATGGTATTCATCCAACATGTGGCTTTTGAATTTTAACACAATTATCGATGTCATCTTTGAGTTAGCTGAAATACATATCTATTCACATACCTGCAGTTGAACTAACTGAGAATTAACCCTTAAAAAGATCCCTCAAATTCAAAAAACAAACAAAAATATAAGCACAAATAAAACATAATAACAATAATGATTATAATAGACGAAATTGACAATAATCAACCGCTAGGTAAACTGACCTAAGGAAATTCAAAAAAATTAAATAAGGGCTTCTGAAATTTTGTAGTAAAGAGGCATGATGAGGCTAAAATATGTGCTATAAATAAGTGAAAGAGAGAAAACAAAGGTAGTAGAGTGAGGTGACTTAGTTTGAATCCCCCAGAAGCAAACCTGGAGGTGAATGTCTTGCACAAAAGACCTAATAAAGATATTTCTCCTGGAGAAACTCTTAGGGATTGGGGAAAAAAGCAGAAGAGGGAGAGGAGGAAGCAAAGCAAAAGCTCCATTTTAGGCAGAATGCCACCTACAGGCTGTCCCTACAGGAGATTCCTAGAGAGTGAATTCAGCCTCAGGGTTTGTCCCTTCCAGATCATTGGGCAGAGGATTTGCATAGAGCACCACCCAGTTATTGACTGGCCAGTGAGCAGCTAAGTGCTATCTGGAGCTCTGCAGGGGAAGGGAGCTTCCAGCCCATTGCTCTTGCCCTTGTTGGCCAAGTAGCTTCAGAGCTCAGGCATAATTCTCTGAACAGAGTTACAGGTATATGTATATGACTGACAGTGCACAGAAACCAGGGCTGGGTCTGAGGAAATGATAGATGGGATGAGAGAGGATCTGAGGAGAGCACTGATAAGGTCAGTTTTGTGTGAAAGACAAGAGATCTTCATCTATTGACTAGATTGCAATGAAAGATAACACCCTGCCAGACTGTGGACTGCCAGATTTTACAACTAACCAAGGTTTTTAAGTAGCACGTATTTATTTGCTGCTGTTTTAGTACTATGTAAAATTGTTCTGGATATGACTTGTAAAAACCTGGATAGTTTTCTCCTCAGCTCTAGACCAATCCCTTCCTATTTACATTGGAGAAAATCTGAAGCCTGGAGGGATTAGGTGACATCTTTCATGCCATGCCAAGTTCCAGTATAATATCTGGGATCGAAGATTTCTGAACTCCATATTTAATAATTTTAGAAAAACAATGATTACATATAATAACACAATGATTACATATAATTACATGTAATCACACAATTTAATGACTGCTTTAATATTAAAACCTTGGGATGCCTGGGTGGCTCATTAGGTTGAGGGTCTGACTCTTAATTTTAGCTGAGGTCATGATCCCAGGGTTGGTAGGATAGAGTCCTGCAATGGGCTCTGCACTGAGTGTGTAAACTTGCTTAAGATTCTCTCTCTCTCTGTCTCTGTCTCTTTTTCTCTCCCTCTCTGCCCCTCTCCCCCCACTCATGCTTTTCTCTAAAACTAAAAGCAATAAAAATTTGAAAATTTAGACATTTTAGTCAATAAAATTTAGAGGTATATAAATGTTCAAGATTAGGAGCATAGTGGACACAAAGAATTGTGATATGAATTATAATTAAATACATGGGATAAAAATGAGAACACATAGGTGCAATAGTGCTAAGTATAAAACTGATGCCAGTCTGGATTATTTTCTTTAGATATTAGGATATCGTAATACTTCTTCAATGTATTCAATTCTTAGAAAAGCCTTTAAATTGGTCTGGCCAGTGAGTCATAGTTTAAAACCTGTCAGTGAAAGCACACTAAAAAAAAAAAAAGTAAAAAGATAAAGAAATTATCATTTTTTAATATCCTCTCCTTGACCTATTTTCATATTTCAATTATTCCTTACAATTCTTCCAATATAACCTTCTTGAACTTAATAGTACTTTTAAATGTAATGCTCCTCTTTAGCTCTGTAGGTGATTTTTATAGCTCTTCCTTCAAGTTGGTGTCATAAGTAGGTCAGCATAATGAAATATATATGGAGCAATGAAAATAAGCGATTTTTAAAAAGTTATAGATTTAGTTTTGAGTTGTGGGCTCTTGTAAGTCAGTCTTTTAAGTTATGAAAAATATTAGGCAGCATTATTTACAGTTCAAACTACTTTTACCATCAAACAGAGCTTTTTCAGATTTTATAGAAGATAAAAAGAAATAATTAGAAAATAACACATTAAATAAAGAAACTAGAAAACTATTTCAAGTTGGACACTGATAATTTATACTTGATTATAAAATAAAAATACAGTGTGTCAAGATAAACTTATTAATTAGTCAACATATCAGAATTCAATCACTTTCACTTATGTATACCTTACCTGCTTAAGTTATCAAACATATTTTTAACTTTTAAATTGAGGATTTTCCTTTAGACCTTTAATAAATAGCCAATATTATAATATAATTTCCCCAAATGAAGGTCAAGTTAAAGATCCATAAGTAATTCAAATGAATTAAACAAAAAGTAATTGTATGTTTCTCTCTATTTTTATTTTATATTTTATGGTAGATTTTCTTTTGCATCTTAATGAGTATTTTAGGAAAATTACAATGAGATATGTCAAACAAATTTAATTAACATTTAATATACAAAAAAACCCACCATTTTTAAGTCAGTAGAATTCCTATGGTTTTTTCATCCACTATCTTAAAAAAATTGTGTTAAATTTTAGAAATTAATTTTATTATTAATACCAGACATGAAATGTACATAATTGGCAGAGTTGGATCCTGGTTTGTGGAGCTAACACTTATAGAGTTTGTGGGAGCTCTTTCAGAGAAAAATGATCCAACCTTATAAATATGAAATTAGTACACATTTGAACACTTATTTGACACTGTGAAAATAATTCACAAAAAAGTTTAAGAATATTGTGAAGTGAAAAATATCACAAATATTTTCTTTACATTTAGATATTTTACATCTACTAAGATTTTTCCTTTCCATTGCAATTGAATCTGAAATAACACAAAATTAATCCTAAATTAGTTACACAAAATAAGTATAATGAATTTTAAAATCAAAACCATATTGCATGAAGCCATTAAGGGTAATTAAAATAGTCATAGTATGTTGAATTCCTGATAAATCTGTAAAGAAGTTATGTTAGTGGAGCGCTTGTTTCTTTGGGTCACTTTCATACATCAGAGACTGCTGATTGTTTCGTCCTTAACCACTATTCTTAAAGTTTACCTTTCTTAAATGTTTGTTTTTGAGAGAGAGGGACAGAGACAGACTGCGAGGAGGGGAGGGGAGAGGGAGACACAGAAGCTGAAGCAGGCTCCAGGGGCTGAGCTGTCAGTGCTGCTTGAACTGTGAGATGATGACCTGAGCAGAAGTCAGACGTTTAAAGGACTGAACCACCCAGGCGCCCCTCTAACCACTATTCTTAAGAGGGGAAAATATGTCAGGTACTTTGTAAAATAATCCTGATACCTTGGATTGCATAAAATAGGTAACTTTATATACCAATATGTCTGCTGTATGCAGGATTGCTCTATGTGTGCCCTATCATAAGAAATCTATCCATTTTATTTCAGGAAATTCACATAAAAAAGAAAACTGTGTAACATGTCTATGATTGTTTATGTTACATTGCTGAGTATTTTTCTGACAGAAGAGTACTTTCTATTTGAGTAGGTCTTGCTGAGAACATAAATGTCTTCTCTGCTTTACAATTTTATATGTCTGAAGATTAGAAAAGGTTGCACAGGATACTTACAGATTCCCTACCTTTATCTTATTTCTTCTCCAGTTCACAAATACTTGTAATGAGAATTAGAACATGTTGATATCACTATTCCATCTCTCGTTTTCTACCTTTGTGTTGTGATGCTGGATGCGTTGTCTCCGTAAGTGGTAAGGACATCATCAAAACCATCTCTCTACCTGGACACTTAGCAATAACTGCCCTCAAAAGTAAGCGTGAACTGGGGCCCCCTGAGTGTCTAACTTTGGTTCAGGTCATGATCTCACGGTTTATAAGTTCAAGCCCCATGTCAGTCTCTGTGCTGACATCTCAGAGCCTGGAGCCTGCTTCAGATTTTGTGTCTTCCTCTCTCTTTGCCCCCACTCCTATCCCCCCCCCCACCTTGCCTACACTGTCTGTCTGTCTCTCTCTCAAAAATAAATAAACATTTAATTTTTTTAAAAGTGAGTATGAACTATATAAGAATATCACACTAAAACCAAAATAATGTACCCCAACATAAATTCTCCCTTTACCATACCACAAAAAGTTTTGATCTATTTCAATTCTAAGGAAGAATTAGAGGACATTGAAGTAGAAAGAGATAACAATCATTAGAATTTGAAACGATAAAGTCCTGTGAGTCCACTCAAGAGCCTTCCCATATCTGAGACTGGGGACATGCAAATGAGAATTCTTGAAACTTCTCTTCAGTAACTTCTTATAAATCCAAATAACTAACTAAATAGATAAGTAAATAGATGACATATAGCAGTTTCTTATGACTCTGTTACTGAAATTTACAGTGAAGCAGTGCAATGAAACACTACATTAAAGCACCTGAAGGATAATGAACATACCCAAGGCTTTTCCTAATATCAAGTGTTCCAAGACTACAGGAGTAACCCTTGTTCCACTCCCAAAAAATACTTGTCATAATTTCTTATTCATATAGAGTTGTCTTTCTCAGGCTTAAACACTGACTTCTGGAAGAGCAATGTATGAATTCAAATCACCTCTGGGGTGACTAATATTATATAGATTGCACTTTACACATTGCATGATTTTTTTTTTAAATCAAAAGTGATAATGAAAAAGTATGTAGAAAAACTCACAAAGGAGCTAAGTTATTAAGTCTTCCCACCCCCACCCACCCGGGGGGAGTAATTGATCAAGACTTTTGCTGTGTTTCAAACCCAAAGGTAGGAGAAGAGACGAGTGCTAACATATTTCAGAAGATCATACAAAATCCCACACAAGGGATTGACATAAGGAGAATGTTTATTAGATTGGTGACATAGGAAAAGCATCTGAAGTAGGTAGTACTTGACATATAAATTATCAGGCAAACAGATTTACTATAGATGAAAACATATATAGTCTGTTACCACTCTGGTTCCTTTTGGACCAGAATGATCACTCAGTGCTCAATCAAGTGGTGACCAATACAAAAAGCTTTCCTCAGCCATTCTTTTCCCTTCAGGAGAATTAGGTCTTTCTTTTCCCTGTTTTCATTCCATCATTCCATAATATGTGCCCATATGATGGAAATTGTCACAATAAATGATAACTGCATTCAGGAATATCCTGACATTGGATAGTTCATAGCAAGAACTATCTCCTTCATGGCAAGATCCCATCTTATTCATTTTGCATGCCCAACAGTATGTGATAACTTTGTTTGCCTTCAATAAATTTTGGAAGTAAGAATGAATACTGGATCAATATAACTAGCCAGAGTTATGGGGAAAAAAACATATGGTCAATAATTGATGAATAATAAGTTAAATTTGACTGGCAATAGTGAAATATCCACTTGAATAGAAATACAGAAATCTAGGCTACATGAATATTGTAGGGAACCCTAAATGCTAGTTGAAGTAGTTTATACTAAACTTGGTCAATACCAGATAGTCTCCAGAAGTATTTTAGCCAGTAGGTGGCATTTTTGAATCCTGACAAAGGATTGTGTTATTATAAAAGCAGATTATAGGCAGTGAACAAAAATAAAGTATCTTTTCTTAATGCAAGTTATATTCAGGCAACTATTACCAGTTGACATAATTCAGAATTTATAGTGTTTAACTCCATGTTGTGGACTCTAAAGAGCAGAAGAATGAAACTTGTTTAGAGAAAAACTTAAGGAATTAACTTTTAACTGGAGAAGGGTATTTTCATAAAGAGTGTGATATAGTGACACGTATAGACAGTGATAATTTTGTAGCTGCTGAGGAGGAAATTGAGTGTATTTCTGATTGCCATGTGTCCTTTGTGAAGTAACACTGAAGGTCATTTTTTTGGGGAGCAATTGGGTTGAGGGAAAATGTAGGTAAAATTTGATGAGCTATAAAGAAAGAATAACTTCTGTGGGTCTATAGAAGAAGAAATAAGATCAGTGATATAAAGTAGGTGATATAAGTTTAGAAACCATATGTACTATACACAAATGACGTTATTGTTTCATATTTCCCACCTCTAATGAAAAATTACCATGGTATCAAGTAACAACACACAATACAGATTATGTGAACATTTGAACTTTGTCAATTTAGCTGCATGAGGACTACTTTTCCCATGTCTTTCTATGAGGAATTTCATGTTAACATGAACTACACCTTATTCACATAGACATCTTTTTACTTACATAGACATTTTGAAAAGCAGAATGAAAATTAAACAACATATATTGATGATAGGTAGGTAGGTAGGTAGATAGATATACTATATAAATATATAGGAAGAGCTCAGAAGGTCCACAAGGCATGGAATGCTGTTACTGCCCCCAATCATAATAATTTATGTGTTGCTTCCTCTTACTGGCATGAGATTACATCTAGGCCCATGACTTCCTCAGATCCTGCCAAATCCACCTTCAGTATCTTCTACTCCTGGGCCAGATATACCTTTATTTCCTTGATAAGTATCACAAACTTATGCATGACACCCTCATTATCAAAACTGGAAGCCTAGAGGCATAGCAGCACCCAAAAGGCTCCTATCTGTCTTTTCGGTTCACAGCTCCTCTAAACAGGTCCAAAGTTATAATTGCTTGCCTTGCCTTGTGTCTACTTCTCTTTATGATTCCTTGTCTTGAGGTGTAGTTTCCTGTGCCAGAGATGCATGCATCAGATTCACATAGATCATGTAACCAACTCAGTATGTGTATATAGATATTGTGATAAATTAGATCAATATATTTAAATTACAATTGTCTTATATGGAAACATGTAAAAGGTTTGTAAGTGTTGATGGAATTTTCCTTTTAAACAGCTGAAGAAGTGGCAGATACGAACTACCCTCAGTGGAGGGGGAAAATAACAATTTCCTAGAACTTGTCATATTTATTTAAAATAATTGCATCCTATTAATGGAATAAAATCAACTTGAGGCGTATAAGGAGTCCCAATCTTTTCCCTTAACTAACATCCTAAATTTAGTAATCTGTATGTGACAAAATAGGAAATTTATTAAACATGCAATACACCTGTTACATAAATACCCAGAAATTACCTCCCAGTTATTGTGAGAGAAATCTAACTATGTTTCACAACTAACAAAATAGTTGCAAGCCAGACAGAAGAGGCTACTGTAATATAATAAATTTATACTTCCAATCTTTTTATTTTCTGACATTTACTTTCTGAGTCAAAAGTCCTCCCCTTCTGTAGGCATTTTTCATGGCTCCAGTAAAAAATGATTTAGGCAGACTTGTCTTGGTTTTGTGAAATTTAGAGAAGCACACTTTTTAAAAAATATATACTTTATTGACCTAAACAAAAAAGCAATGTTTAGAAACAAGTTGATTACAGGGAGGCAGAAAATGAGAGTGATCATGGGGAAATTTTAGATCTGTAAATATGTTTGAATGCTAACTTCATCAATTATAATTTCTGTTTCTTTGGACAAATTATGTGTTCTCTTCAAGCTTCAATTTTGTCATCCATAAAAGAGCATTATACATACTGTGCTTTCTCTACTGTCACACCCTGCTCACTCGGCATTTGTAGGTTCCTCTGTCCTCATCTGTATCTTTCTACTTAACTCGGCCTCAGTCATCTGTTAGGCAGGGCCATACTGGTACCTTATGTGAACTTCATATAGTCTTGAACAGCATCCTTCAGAATTCTATTTGCCTTCTTAGTACCCATATGCATTATGAAAATTAGGACTTTCAAGATGATCTTTAGAGTAGATTATCAGGAGGTAATTATATATGATTTATTTCAGGGGTAACTCTTTTCACAAGCTGAATTCACCCACTACTATGATACATGTTAATAGGGGTTTAAGATTCCATACTTCATTTACCATCAAGAAACTACCCACTGGCCATAGTTTGCTATGGTGACAGAGGAGATTTTTCAAAATTAATTGAAAAAACTTAAAATATTCTTTCTTTTTCCACCTGCATATCTTTCTGGATCTGGTCTATATTTTCTTCATATGTGCCCAGCGAAACAATCCAGAGTAACTTACTAAATGCAAATACAGACACGAGGAATAAGCTACCTTCTATAACAATAGATTTATAAATAAAATTAAATATCATTTGATAGCTTTGTAATTTTCAGGTACTTTTAGTTCTTGGAAAACAGATTTTCATAAGAATGTTGTCTAAAATATTGGGGCACCTGGGTGTCTCAGTCAGTTAAGTGTCCAACTCTTGGTTTTGGCTCAGGTCATGTTCTCAAGCCTCATGTCAGCCTCTGCACTAACAGCATGGAGCCCACTTGAGATTTTCTCTCTCTCCCTTTCTCTCTCTGCTCCTCCCCTACTTAATCTCTGTCTCTCTCTCAAAATAAAGACACTTTAAGAAATAAAATATAGATTTAATATTGTTATCTTTGACTACATTTTTAATTATTTGTTTTAATTTTGAATGTAGTAAATATAGAAATAAATAGAAGCTCCTTGACCTTCTCAATAAATATCGAAGTATAAACAGATCAAGATAATAACATTTGAGATCCTCCCTTCTTTTATATTTTGTTGATTGATTGGTCTATCTTTACCTAAGTATTATACCCTTTTAACTACAGCAACTTTAAAAGAAATGTTGGCCTTGAGTAAGACTAGTTCTTCACTTTCTATTTCTTCATCAGTTCCACGTGGAGCTGAGAAATAAGGCAAGGAAGGTGAATTTTACCTTGTATTTCAAGTACTCAAGAAGTGGAGAGGGAGGGTGGTGAGACAGGTGATGGGGTTTAAGGAGTCCACTTGCTGTTATGAAAGTGTTTCCTGGGTGTTGTAGGCAAGTGTTGAGTCACTGAATATACACCTGAAACTAACACTGCCCTGTATGTTAACCACCTGGACTTTGGGGAGGCTGGGTGACTCAGTCGGTTAAGCATCCAACTTCGGCTCAGGTCATGATCTCGCAGTTTGTAGGTTCGAGCCCCATGTCAGGCTCTGGGCTGACCACTTAGAACCTGGAGCCTGCTTCAGATTCTGTGCCTCCCTCTCTCCCTGTCCCTGCCCCCTCATGCTCTGTCTCTCTCTCTCAAAAATAAATAAACATTAAAACAAACTACTGGAATTTAAATAATAACTTAAAAATACTCAAGTATGATTTTAATATATATTTTCATTTGCACACATTTATATAATAAAAATTAAAATATGGATTTTATTTAATAATTGAATTAATGTTAAAGATATAATAACCTGAGTCATTGACAAATCCAAATGTCAGACCATTTAACTCATCAACAATAGGATTGGGTTATGACTCATGAAAGGAAAAGAAACTAAAATGAGGCCAGTAGCAAACAGAATATCACTAAGAAGAAATCATTGATCTGAGAGGTATAAAGCATTCATATCGATGTTGTTGAAAAAACACAGTATTTGATTTGAATCAGAGATTTTTTTAATATTTAAACATATTGGCAAGAATGGTGGTAGGAAAGTAGACCTGAAATATAGAAATAACTCAAAATCAAAGCATATCAAGGAAAATTAACCTACCAGGTAATATGTATAAGAATATTTATAACAAGAATGCAATGTACAAGTTAAAAAATATTCATTTTCTGGAGTATATCTATATATTACATTATATTAAGCAAACATGAATAAGAAATATGTCTCAAAATAGTGCTGAACAAAAACATCACGCAGGAATAGGATGTACATATAAATATTTCAGAAATATTTAATTTAATATAATTTTAACTTAAAAAACACTAGGAACTAACCTAATTTTCATCTATAGTTCTTATATTTTATTTCACTGATTCATTCTCTCTCTTTATTATATATATCCTATTTTCCTTCTAAATTATAGCTAGACTTTTTAATAAGTAAATCTATAATCTTGCATAGGATAAAAATCAAATTTAGAAGTACATTAGCTAACATTATTTTATTTTTAATTTTTTTAATGTTTATATTAGGGGGTAAGGGAGAGGCCCCAATGAGGGGCTCAAATCATGAACTACAAGATCGTGACTTGACCTGAGGTCGGATGCTTAACTGACTGAGCCACCCAGGTGCCCCGACATCTTTTTTTTTTAAATTACACTTCTTATTTTGTGATAAAATATAGATTCACATACTTATATGAAGGTCTTACACTCTTTATTCAGTTTCCCCAAGGAGTAACATCCTACAAACTTTAGTGCAATATCACATCCAAGATATGAACATTGACATAGTGATGATACATAACATTGTCATCACCGCAAGAATTCCTCATATTGCCTTTTTACAGGCACATCCTCCTGCTCCCATCTCTTTAGTAAGCCCTGGCAAGCACTAATCTGATCTTCATTCCCATAATTTTGTCATTTCAATATTATATAAATGAAGCTGTAAAATATGTAACCTTCTGGGATTGACTTTTATCACTCAATATAATCCCCTTGAGATCAGTACAAGTTGTGACATCAATCATTCCCTCAATTTTTTTGCCGAACATTATTTCATAATATAGATACACCTGTTTGTTTAACCATTCATCCGTTGAAGGACAGACATCTGGAACATTTCCCGTTTGTGGCTATTATGCATAAAGTTGCTATAAACATTTATGAATGTGTTTTTATGTGAACATAAGTCTTCATTTCTCTGGGATATATGCACAGGAGTACTTTTGTAGGTTTGTATGGTAAATACATGTGTAATTTTATTAAGAAACATGTTGAATCGTTTTCCAGAGGGACTATAACATTTAAATTCCAGTTACTAATATATAAGTGATTCTGTTCATCCATACCCTTGTCACTATTTGATTTTTTAATATTTTAGCCATCCATTCTTATAGGTGTGCCCTGACATCTTTATTGTGGTTTGAATTTGCATATTGCTGCTGATGAATAGTGATATTTAACATATTTTCATGTGTTTATTTGCCATCTGTATCCTCTTTTCACTTAAATGTCTATTTCTAATTGGCTTTGTTTTATTATTTAGTTCTGAGAGTCCTTTCTTTTTTATATAAACTAGTCATTTTTTTGGGATATATGGCTTATAATTATTTTTGCCCAATCCATATTGTCTTTTCTTTTTTATTTTCTTAACAGTCATTAACATAGCAAAAGTTTTTTTGTCTAATTGACCAACTATAGATCTTAAAGATGAATGTAAGATGTTTAGGTTAAAAATCTGACACATATATCAAAGATTTGTTTTGTTTGTTTGCTTATGGATAGCTAATTGTTTATGGATCATTTGTGAAAAAGGCTGCCTTTACTCCACTTAATTGATTGTACATCTCTGCAAAAAATCAGTGGGGCATATATGGAGAAATCTGCTTCTGACCACTGACCTATACATCGACACTTTTATTAACTACTGTAGCTTCATAATAAGCTTTGAAATTGGGTAAATTCTTTCCTTCTATTTTATAGGTTTTTGTTTTTCAAAATTGTTTTAGCTATTCAAGTTCCATTGACTTTCCATATAAATTTTAGAATAATCCTACCTTTATCTACAAATAGTCTTGCTGAGATTTTGATAGATGTTGCATTAATCCTGTATATCAGTTTATGAAGAATTTTATCTTTCTCTTTCCAAATAGTCTTCCAATTTATGAACATAGCTTATCTCTCCATATATTTAGATATTATTGAATTCTTTCATCAGTGTTACATAATTTTCAAAATATAAGTCTTATACATGGTTTATTAAATTTGTAATTAAGTTCATTTTTCAAATTTAAAAAAAAATGTTGATGTTTTTATTCATTTTTGAGAGAGAGAGACAGTGTGAGCAGGGGAGGGTCAGAGAAAGAGGGAGATACAGTATCTGAAGATAAGCTCCAGTCTCTGAGCTAGATATCAGCACAGAGCCTGACACAGGATTTGAACCCACAACCGTGAGATCATGACCTGAGCAGAAGCCTGATGCTCCACCAACTGAGCCACCCAGGCGCCCCCACGTGTTTCATTTTTTAGAGAGATTGTGAATGGTACTACATTTTCAATTGTGGTATCCACATGTTTACTAGTGGTATACAAGAATACAGTGGACTTTTGCATATTTATTTTATATCATTCTTTTTTTTCCAGTGTAGTTAACATACAGTCTTATTTTAGTTTCACATGTACAATGTGTGAGTCAACAGTTCCAAATAATACTCAGTACTCATCAAGATAAGTGTACTTTGAACTCCCTTCACCAGTTTCACCCTTGGTCCCCACCCACCTCCTCTCTGGTAACCAACCTTTGTTCTCTGATGTTAAAAGTTTGCATTGGTTTCTCTTTCACCCCACCCCCACCCTTTTGTTGTTGATGTTGGTTTTGTTTCTTAAATTCCACATGAGTAAAACCATATGGTATTTGTCTTTCTCTGACTGATGTTTTCCTTTTCGCATTATACTCTCTAGATTCCTCTATGTTGTATCATTAGGACTTACTAAAATCACTTATTAGTTCTAAGAGACTTGTTTTTTGCTATTTGTTTTCATATGTTCTTTGAAATTTTCTACACAGACATGCTGCAAAAAGAGACAGTCTTTTTCTTTTTCTTTTTCTTTTTTTTTCCTGATCTGTGTTTTTTGTGTTTTTTTTTTTTTTCTCTTTCTTGCTCTATTAGATTGCTGGAATTTCTAGGACTATATTAAATAAGAAGGATGGGAAAACAATGTTACTTTGTTTTTTGTTTGTTTGTTTGTTTTATCTTAGGGGGAAGCATTCAGTGTTTAATACTTAGGAATAATGTTAGTTGTATATTTTCAAAGTTCCCTCTATTACTGTTTTTCTGAGACACTTTATCATAAATGGACAATGAATTTTGTCAAGTTCTTTTTCTACATCAATTGATTAATGCATTTTTTTCCTTTTAACCTATTAATATGGTGGACGTGGCTTGTACTGACTGATTTTTGGCTGTATAACCATTATTGCATTTCTGGAACAAAGTGCTTTTTCTCCTATTGTATAATTATTTTTATATATTATTGAATTCTATCTGCTAACATTTTGTTAAGGATTTTTGTTAATATTCCTTAGGGATATTGATCAGGGAGTTTCTTTCTTAAAAAATAATGATTTATCTAGTTTTGGTGTAATAACAGCTTTAGAAAATGAACCGAAAAACTATCTCTTGTCTTCTATTTTCTGGAAGAGATGGTATAAAACTGGTATTAATTCTTTAAACATTTGGTGGAATTCCAGTAAAATCATGTGGGTCTGAGGTTTTCTCTTTTGGGTATTTAAAAATCATGAATTAGATTTCCTTAACAGTTATAGATTCACTCAAATGATCTATATTAGGCGAGGTGTAGTAGGTTGGATTTTTTTCCTAATAATTTGTTTATTTCATCAAAGGTATTAATTTATGTAGGCAAAGTTGTTTTTGGTATTCCCAAATTATTCTTAATGTGTTGAAGGAAGTGGTATGCCCTTTGTCATTCCTCCTAATTGGTAATTGTGTATTCTCTCTCTTTTACTTTGTCAGCCTAGCTAGAAGTTTGTCAATTTCATTTACCTTTGCAAAGAATTAATTTTGTTTACTTGATATTCTGTATTGTTTTCCTGTTTACAATTTTATCAATTTCTGCTTTTATCTTTATTATTTCCTTTGTCTACCTTCTTTGAATTTATTGCTTGTTTCTTTTTTAGATACTTATGGTGAAAGTTTGGATTGTTAATTTGACACTTTTCATGTTTTCTAATACCCACATTTAGTACTAAAACTCACCCTCTCACCTCTAGTTTAGTTGTGTACGATAAATTGGATATAGTTTTTATTTCCATTCAAATGTGTGCGTGGGTGGGGTTTGGTGGGTGGGTGTGTTTATATGTATTTCACAGACTATTTTTTACTCATAGTTTATTTAGGATTTTGCTGTTTATTTACCAAGGCTTCGGAGACTTTCCTATGACTGTTGATTACATCTTTTTGCTTGCTGGTATTATTGAGCTCTTCTATATTCCTACCTATTCTGTCAAGTTGTTCTACTAATTGTTTTGGAGGAGTGAGTAAGTGGGGTGCCTGATTCTCTCAAATCTAATGGAGAATTTGCCTATCTTTCCTCTTAGTTCTATTAGGTTTTTGTTTTACATATTTTACAGCCCTATTAGTGAATTGATATTCGAATTACTGTTTTTCTCCCATGGCCTTAATGAGGTTTTATTGACAAAAATTGTATGTATTTCAAATGTACATGTGATATGGGTATATGTATACCTTGTGAAATGATTATCACGATCAACTAGTTAAGACATCTATCACCTCACATAATTATTACCCCCATCCCCTGATTCATGAGAAAATTTAAGATCTATTTCTTAATAAATTTCAAGTTTACAGTACAGTATTATTAACTATAGTCTCCCTGTAGAACATTGGATCCTCAAAACTTACTCATTTTAGAAATGCAAGTTTGTATCCTTTGACTAACGTCTCCCCACTTCCCCACCCTCCTCTGGTCACCACCACGCCACTGTCTGCTTTATGAGTACCACTTTTTTAATTCTATAAATGGATGAGATCATGCAGTACTTATCTTTTTCTTTCAGGCTTATTTAATTTGATATGATATCCTTCAAGTTCACTCATATTTTCACATATGGCAGGACTTCCTTTTTTATGGCTAAGTAATATTCTAATGTATATATATGCATATAGGGGAATATTATAATATATATATATATATATATAATATATATATATATGAAACATTTTCTTCAGTCCTTTAATTTGGGTGGAAATTTAGGTTTTTTACCATATCTAAGCTATTGTAAATAATGCTGCAACGAACATAATAGTGCAGGTGTCCCTTTGAGATAGTGATTTTATTTTCGTTGGATATTTACCCAGTTGTGGGATTGATGTATCATATGGTAGATCCATTTTTAATCTCCTAAAATTACCTATTGTTTTGATAATGGCTATATCAATTTACATTCCTACTAACAGGCTGTAATGGTTCCTTTACCTGTACACCCTCACCATTTGTTATTTCTTATCTTTTTGATAATAGTCATCCTACCAAGTGTGAGATGATATCTCCTGTGGCTTTGATTTGCATTTGCTCCCTGATGATTCGTGAATTTGAGCACATTTTTATATACCTGTTGGACATTTGTGTGTCTTCTTTGAAAATACCTATTTGGTTTCCCTGATAAACCATTTTTTTCATATGTAATATACCCCATCTGATAATATGCTTTACTCTGAATTCCACTTCATATTATATTAATATAGATCTGCATTCACTTGATTCATATTTACTCGATACTTTTTTCAAACCTTTTACTTTAAAATCACCTACATTGTTATATTTGAAGCAAGTTGATTTTTTTAAGTTTATGTTTTTTACATAGAGAGAATACGAGCAGAGGAGGAACAGAGAGAGGCGGAGAGATAGAATCCCGAACATTCTCCTCACCGTCAGCTCAGCCTGATGCAGGTCTCAAACTCACAAGCTGTGAGATCATGATCTGAGCTGAAGCCAAGAGTCAAATGGGCCACTTATGTACCCCAGAAGTGAGTTATTTTTATAGACAGCATAGAGTTGGTTCATATTTTTAATATTATCTGCTAATCTGCGTTTTAAGATACCAGTTGTATCTATTTTAATCATTGGCATATTAAAACTAAAATAAATCTAATTTATTTTTTGTTCTCTCTTTTTTTAATTCTCTGTTGTATATTCTTTTATTTTCAGGTGGGTTATTTGAACATACTTTAGAACTTTATTTTCATTTATATTTAGCAATTTTAGTGTATTTCTTTGTATATCTTTGTTATCAGTTCCTCTAGATATTGTGTTATATATGCAATATTAATCAGTGTCCTGTTATTATTTTTTCAAGTATAAAAATGCTTTTTGCATATGTTTATCTTCTTCAGTTTAAAATACAATTGCCAAATATTTCCCTTACATACACTTAGAACCATTTTTGACAGTGCTATCGTTTCTGTTTCAACCATAAAATATAATTTAGGAACCTCAAAAAGTTTGCCTGAAAATGGTTTTCCACCACATTCTTTCTTCCTTCCTTATGTTCCAAAGTTCCTTCCTTTATTATTTCTTTTCTTTTTGAAAGAATTTCTTTTAGTCAGTGCCTTGGGGTAATTCATTTAGTGACAACCTCTATTTTCTCTTTCTGAAAATATCTGTTTATCCCCTTCATTCCAGAAGAATATTTTTACTAGGTATAGGTTCTGAACTGGCATTTCTTTTCATTAAGTACTTGGATAATATGCTCTTCTTTCTGGTCTCCATTGATTCTTACAAGAAATGTTGCTGACATTTCTCCTTTATATGTATCATTCTCCTCTATTCTTTTTTTTCTGTAATTTTATTTGTCTTTAGTTTCATTATAGTCACTTATGTGGTGTCTTGATATGGATTATGGGTTGTGATTTAGTCACTTCTTGAATTACCCTTACAGTATTACACATTACCCACCACATATTACCTGGGAGGTAATAAGTGGTTTTGTCTCCTACTAAACATGGGAAATTCCACTCATCATTTCTTTGAGTACTTTTTCAACTCCACCATTTCCCTTTGCTTCTGTGATTTCAGTGAAGCAAATATTGTATCATTTGTTACAGTCTCTTGGTCTTGTTCATTTCATTTCTGCTCTATTTCTTCTTTGACATTTAGACTGGGTAATGTCAATTGTTTTAAATCTACCCATTTACTCATTCTTCCTCTATTGCTTGTATTCTGTTGAATCTGTTCAACAGACTTTTTATTTCTTTCATATTTTTTGAGACAAAAAATTCCCATTTGATTCTACTTTATATTTTCTATTTCCTTTCTGAGACTTTTTGACTTACTGCCAAATTTTTGTTTGTTGTTTCTTTCTTTTTTATAGAAGCTACAAAACCAACCGAAGTTTGAGGCCATTTGAATTTTTTTAATGTTTTATTTATTTTTTGAGAGTGACAGAGAGACAGCATGAGCAGAGGAGGGCCAGAGAGAGAGGGAGACACAGAATCTGAAGACAGGCTCCAGGCTCTGAGCTAGAAGTCATCACAGAGCCTGATGCGGGTCTCGAACCCACAGACCTTGAGATCATGATCTGAGCCACCCAGGCGCCCCTGTTTGTTGTTTCTAATGTGCTCATAATTATTTGTTGAAGCATTTTTATTATAACCCTTTTAAAATATTTGTCAATTAATTCTAACATCTCTGTCATCTATTGTTTGATGTCTTGAATTGATTTGGAGACTTCTTGGTTCTTGGTACAACAGCAATGTTTGACTGAAACACAGACATTTGTATATTATGTTATGGGATTCTGGATCTTAATTAAACTTTCTCTTCTGCTGACTTTTACTGATATCATTCCAACAGGAGAAGTGGAATGCCACATCATCACTGTGAGATAGACACAGAATTTTAGGTATCCCATTTGGCCTACGTGATTCCTAGGTATGGGGCTTCTGATTACTGCTAGGGAGAGACTGGAGTTCTCATTCCACATATAGTCTCCAAAAACAGTATAATGCAGTTATTCTCATCAGTGCTGGGAAATGGTGAAAGTCCTGACTCTGAGAATCAGGCTTCCTTTGTGGTCTCCAGACACACCACAGGTGAGACCTTGTTGTCAGCTGGTGGAGATGAAAGTTCTGGCTTCCTACTTGGTGTTATCTAACACTGCCCTGGTGAGGCGGTCAGGCATTTTATCACAGTATTAGAAGGATGGATATCTAGGTTTCCCCCTTGGCCTTTGTTGATGTGGTTGGGGGAGGGGGGGGTCACAGTTTTTCTGTGGTATTTACCTGATTTAAGGCAATTATATTCTAAAAGTTTTCTGTCATGCTAAGATTTCCCTTTCCTGGTCCTTTTGTTAGAGAGAGCATCCTTTTTGTTGGTGCTTATTTTGTCTATGTAGGTATTTTTAGTTTGATAGTTTCTTCAGCTGCCAGTCTGGGTTCTATGAAGAAGAAGAAACACATACACACATACACACATATGGAACCTGCCATCTTCTTACTCCTCAGTTCCTGATATTCTTAGGAGGTCTTCTTTTTTTCACTTAAATTTCTGCTTTCTTATGTTTGTTTTATATGTAATATCCAGGATTTTTCATTGTACTTAGCAGAGGAATAGGAAAAAGTACATCCATTGTGTATTTCTAAAACAAAAGTCTCAATCTTGTTTTTAAATATAAAAAATATTTTTTTGGAAAATCCAAGCCACATGAGTATATCACTCTTTATCCTCCATTCCCATTCTCCACAATTCTTTATGGTTCCTGGAACATTTGAAATCTCATATCCAAAGTATTTCAGATATAATGTGCTCACGTCAGAGGAGTAACATGGCGTACTAATTTAAGGTATTATTTTTAAATTAATTCACCAAGGTGAATTTTTTTGCTATTTTTCAATTGAATAATTTGAGGGAAAACACAAATGATTTCCACAATTCCATTTTCTGTCATTTGTTAATATTATAAATCATCATTAATTGATATATTTGAAGTCAATCCTGAAAACTTTAGAAATAACTATACTAGGCATAATATAAAACTATTCGAAGGTCAAAAGACCGTGTATTTAACATTATAAAAGTTAAATTAAAAAAAGAAAAATTTATTTTATTTTGTTTTTTTATATTTATTTATTTTTGAGAGAGAGAGAGAGGGAGGGAGGAAGGGAGGGAGGGAGACAAAGCACAAGCAGGGGAGGGGCAGAGAAGAAGAAAGACACAGAATCTTAAGCAGGCTCTGGGCTTTGAGCAGTCAGCACAGAGTCTGATGTAGGACTCGAACTCATGAACCACAAAATCATGACCTCAGCCAAAGTTAGATGCTTAACTGACTGATCCACCCAGATGTTCCAAGAAGAGTGTATTTTTTTATCAGATTAAAAAAATTATATTTAAATTCTAGTTAGTTAACATACACTGCAATATTGGTTTCAGGTGTATAATTCAGTGATCTGTCACTTACAATACCCACTGCTCATCACAAGTACCTTCCTTAATAGCCATCACCTATTTAGACCATCCCCTCCCTACCTGTCTTCCTTATATCAGATTTTATTCTCAGCTACCTTTCTACTTAAAGCATTAAGATGTTTCTTCATAGCATCCTGTGTGTGTGTGTGTGTGTGTGTGTGTGTGTGTGTGTGTGTGTACATGAGCGGAAATTTTGATCTTCAATTCATAATTTGCTTCAGAAGTAGATAATTAAAATGATGCTTTCCACAACCAATATGTGTTTAAAAATTAGTGAGAAATTTTAAATGATTATAAGTACATGACTATTCTTTCTGACCAATTTTCTAGTATCTCTTTAAAATGATAACCTGCTTATAGATCTTGCAATTAAATCCATTGCTCAGATCAGAAAGTGAGTCTTGGCTTAGTTAGACCTATCATAATGTACAAACAGAAAAAAATAAAGCAAAACAAAACTACTTCTTTGTGACTGACTTTCATAGACATATAAAAAAACTTTCTAAAATAGAAAAAAGTGCTACATTCAGGTAATTGAGTGTTGTGAGTATCTAGTATTTATTAAAAACAAAGACACTCTAGTTCTACTCATTGTAGTCATCTTGTAAATATTGCACTATATTTTTTTATATAAATAAAACAAGGATATCAACTTAGTCCATTTGGACTGCTCTAATGAAAAACCATAGACTATGTAGTTTATAATCAATGGAAATTTCCTACATTCTAGAAGTTGGAGGTCTCAGGTCAGGGTAACTGCATGATTGGGCAATGGCCCTCTTCAGGCTGCAGGCTTTTCATTGTATCCTCACACAGCAAAAGGAGCAGGGGGCTTTACGCAGTCTCTTTCCTCCACCCGCATGTCCTAATCACCTACCTTCATCTTTGTGATTAGGATCTCAATACAAGTTATGGGGTGGACACAGACATTCAAGCCATAGCAGATATATTCTGGGAAAGTAGATAAAATTAGACGTAAGCAACAAAATTAAATAGTGATATTAATTTAAAAGATTTATTAGCTATCTCAACAAAATATATATATATATATACTTTGTTACAAGTATAGGTATCTCATAATGTGTATATATATATATACTTGATGACAAATGCATGTAGAATCTTGAGTAGTATTCAGGTGATGAGTCAGGGAATGGCAGTATTACAGGGGGATGATGAGAAGCTACAGTCACTGAGATAAGAAATGCAGAGTACTCAATGCAGTGTCTGATATCTCAACAAATGTCAGTTTTATGTCTATTTATAAGGAATTCACAGAGGTGATGATCAGGAGAGGTTTGGGGAAAGGTTTAGTCCTTCCGGCGGCAATAAATCTTTAAAAAAAGGACCAATATCATTATAAATTGTGATTTGACTTAAAAACTAAAACTTTCTATGAAATTTATATAGTATAGTTTTTTGCTTGTTTAAGGATAAGTGACTAATATTTAGAGACACCAATAATCTTTGTTATGCCTGTTCTCTATAAATCTGCATGCCATAATCATGCAGTTACCTTTGCATACAACATACCTTTTCAAATGAATTTTTATTATTTATAAAGCATACCAACTGCTTTATCAAACATGTAAGGCCAAGATTGAGTAGGATGTATAAAGAAACACTTGTTTCTTTTATTATTAGACTTGAAATTTTATGGGAGAAATAGAAAACATGTTGGTACCATATGAATGGTGATGTTACCTTTATCTTTTTTTTTCTTTTTGGATCAATTGTATTCCTACAATTGATCCAAAGATGCCAAATAATATCACATTAGTGATAAAAAGTCAAAACAGTTACCAGTGTTGCCTTCATAAAACAAAAGCTTGAATAATCATAGTCTACACATTTCCCTACACTTAGCTTAGCTAATCATAACATAAAGTTAACTTACAAATATCATATAAAGGCAAAAATCTAATTTTTCTACATTTTGAGGAAAAATGTATCATCGATATGATTTTTCTTCTAATACCTGCACAGATGGAATTACACATTTTGTTCCTTGTCTTTACTTAGAAGACAGTTTTATGTTCTGAAAAACTAAAATGTAATTTTAGCCAATTACCATGTACTCTTTTTATAATTGTAATCATGCCAAATTATGTAATTACAAAATACTACAAGTATCAGCAATCATATAGTGACAGCTTGCAATTATGTAATTACCATGTGGACTTATAGAATTATGACACCTAAAGATGTCAAAAATATTTTGGATGATTATTAACACTTTCCTGGTCTTATGATTCTAATGTAATTATGTAACATTCATACAACAAAACAGAGGCTCCTAACAGAAACTGCAATTATAAACATGAGACAAAGAACTTTAGGACAAGTAATTTCCATTTAAAAAGCTATGAAAAATCTATTTTATATGTACATATAATTTATGTTATAAAAACATTAAAGTATACTTCTGGGAGACCATAGTTTTTCATATCATTAAAATAATTTAAAATTGTTGTATATTAGTTATCCATCTAAATACATTTCTAAACAATCCAGAACTGAAAAACAGTGTATATACAATGCATAAGCCTTTTTTTAATTAGATGAAATTTCACATAAGTTCTTCTAATCTAGTAACTTATGTAACATACATTTTTAGAAGATAGTAAGCTGTATTATGGGTGTTTTGAGGACTTTTTAAGCAACAGGAAACCCAAAAGTCATGAGTAAAACAACAGATATATTTGACTACATAAAAATTAATAACTTTGGTATGCTTCATTATGGTGAAGTGAACTCACTACTGCCTCTTTCTCCAACTGATTACAACTAATCCCAGAAAGCAACCACTTAGCAACTTTGAACAAATAAAAGACCTCTGAAAAATAAACAAATAGAATAGAAAAGGAAGTCAAAATTTAAGATGCCCACAAAGCCGTGAACTTCATTATTGTTGTATGTGTTTTTTCTGTGTTGTTTTGTGGCTTTCCATGGGGAACAGTCCTCAGTCTAAGAGCTGCACAAAAAAGCAATGAGGTAGATGACTAAGTCCATGATAGAAATCTCATCTTTATGGTCAGCCAGGAGAACTTTAAAAACTGAGCTATGCAGACAAGAAAGTGTGGGAACTATGGAGAGAAGAGAATGCCGAGGAAAGGGATCTTATGATTATGTGTATGAATCCTCATAACCCCAGGGCTCACCCCTGAGCTGTGCATATGATAAGAAGGCAAAGAGCAGCATTGCAGAAATTTTGAGATATAGGCTTAATTTATGCCATAATCACATGTCAGATTACTCGTGAAAAGAACATGCACAAGAAACTAAAAAGTGTTATATAGTAAGGCTTTGAAAATTGAACTGAGATTCAAATGAGCATCCATAAAAGATGTTACGATCTATACTAACCATGTCGATTGCTTGGAAAATATCACCAATAACAATAATAAATAAGTGAATTTTCAGAGATTTGTTATAAAAATAAATATAATACATTATACATATATTACGTGTTAAGTAACCATAATAAAAATAAAATTAAAAATAGAGACTATGCACCATGTTATTTAAAATTGCAATTCAAAGTTACTTAACAAAGATGGAAAATTAAACCAGACCACAATGAAAAAGACAATCAACATATTCTAACATTTATATGAACATTTATCAAACAAAAATGATGAAGTAAATAGTAAAACTAGGCCTATTGTGGTGAAGGAAAATGCACTTGAAAAAAATGGAAAGATAGAAGTTCTCATCAGAAAAAAGTACACAAGAAAAGAATCATTTTGAAATTTTGTACAAAAATTTTGAAATTGTACAAATTGTACTAAAAAGTACAACATTTGAAAAAAAAACTAGATGATCCCAGTGGTAAAACTGAAGTCACAAAGGAAAAGGTCAGTTTATAGGGAGTGAGATGAATTAAAATTTCTTGGTATTATAAAAATATACATATTTAAAAAGATGGAATAAAGTTTCAAGTATTTTTGGACCGATTTTAAAAGGTCGCATATTCATGTAATTGAAGTTTCTGAAGGAAAGACAAACGAAATTAGTGCAGAAAACATATATGAAAATGTAATCCTCAAAGATATCCCAAATGTAGTGAATGACAAAAATGTATAAATTCAGAAGCTCTGTGAACTTTAAGCATAATTAAATACAAAGAAAACCTTGCCTAGCAAAATGATAAACTGATGAAAGGCAAACATGTATTTAAAAAATCTTCAAAGTATCCAGAAAAAAGCACAACACATTAAATGCATGAGAATAAGAATTTGAATAATTGTGGATATTTCATAAAATCTATGGAATCCAGGAGATACTGGAACATTATGTTTAAAATGTTGCAGGAAAAGTACTATAAATGTGACTTTTATAGCCAATAAAAATATTCCCCAATTAAAGTAAAATGAGACATTTCCAGACATATAAAGCTGAGAGGCTTTGTTTCCAGGAAACGTATGCTAAAAGAAGTGCTAAATAAAGTTCTTCTAGTTTAAGGAAAATAATAACATGGGAAACCTCGTTCTTGAGCAAGAGAAGTGGTAATACAGAATGTTTTCCATTTAAATATTATAAAATATATACAATATAACTATTGAGAGCAAAATAAATATATTTATTGTCACATATGTGCATGTGTAAATAAATAAAATAATCAGGCATGGTTGATGTATGCAGATGTGTATATAAAACAACCATAAAATTTGGTTGAGATGGAGTCCTGGGTAACTGGACCCATATATTTGCAAGGCTTCAAACTTTTACTTGTTATGGTAAAATATTAACTATAAGAAGATAGAAAATGTGAACTATGGACATTGAATTCCAAGAACAAAGACTAAACTATTCAATCTAAGGTGATATAGCTAAGCACTATGTGTAAACATAAATAGAATACTAAAATATTTAAATAATTTTTTAAAAGGCAGGGAAGTGAAACAAGGAGAACTAAAAACAGATGAGATAAACAAGTACAAATAATAAGTAGAAAACATGAAAATATACCCCACCAAATCAGAATTATATTAAATGCAATTAACAAAAACAAATTGAAGACAGACAATACCCAATTATATGTTGTCTACATGAAACACATATTTTAATTATTAAGACAGATTTAAGCGAAAAAATAAAATGTTTTCTAAACGTATCTAAATGCTAATAAAAGGAAGTCTGAGTACCTATATTAAGACTAGAAAAGCAGATCAGATCAAGAGATATCCCCATGAATAAAGAAGGATATTACATAATTATAAAAGTATAAACTCACAAAGAAAAAGTTGTAATAATAAATGTTTGTGAACCTAATAGCAATAAAGACACAGAACACATGAAGTAAACACATAACTTAGAGATGCAATAGACAAACAATTTTAGTTGGAGACTTCAACAGTCTTGTTTTGATACTCTGCAGCAGAACGAAGAGCAGTGCAGGTCCTGAGGGTCTGAAGAACATTATTAACCAGCACGACATAACATTTATGGAAGACTCCATCCAACAGCAGGAACATACCTTTTCTTTCCCAGAGGACTTGAAACATTCACCAACAAAGGCCATATCCTAGTTATAACATGCTTATTACAAGTTTCAAGTTAATAAATTCATCATAAAATAACTACAGAGGAAATCAGCAACAGAAAGATACCTACAGAAGTCACCAAAGGGCACCCTGTTGGCTCAATCGGTTAAGCATCTGACTCTTGCTTTTGGCCGACATCATGATCTCAGGATTCCTGGAATCAGCTCCTCTTGGAGCTCCCCTCTGACAGTTGACAGCATGGAGCCCACTTGGGATTCTTTCTCTCCCCCCCTCTCTCTCACAAGCTCTTTTGCTCTCTGTGTCTCTCTCTGCCTCTCTCTGTCTCTGTCTCTCTTTCTCAAAATAAATAAACTTTAAAAATGTCACCAAATAATTTGACATTAAAATGCATACTAATAAATAATGAATGGATTCAAGGAAATTTCAAGGGAAATTAGACAATATTTCAAATGAAATGAAAATGAAACATATATATCAAAATGTGTGGGATGTAGCCAATCCAGTGCTTACAGGAAAATTTATTATATTAAATACATTAAAAACAATAATGATTTTGAGTTAATTATATACAGTTCCTTTTTTTGAGAAATCAGAAAAAGGATAGGAAATTAAACCCAAATCCATAAAAGAAAGAAATAATTAAGATAATATCAGGAAAATAATACAAAATGTCAATAAAACAAAATATTGATATACCTAATCTTTAGCCAAACTGACCCAAAAATGGTTTAAGAAATGAAAGATGGGACATCATAACCAACAGCATAGGTAATAAAAGAATAATAAAACATTATGAACTATTTTATGCCTATATTTTACATACTTTATATACTATAGTTCAGTTCCTTGACAGACATAGTGTTCACCCACAAATAGAGATGGGGGAGAGAAAGAAAGCAAGCTTGAACTGTATTTTTTTTAAAAAAATTGAATTCATACTTGTAGTCTTCTAGAAAAGAAAAATTCTGGCCTGAATGGCTTCATCTGTGAATTCTACAAAATGTGTAAGAAAGATTGTACCAATCCCCTGCAAATGAATTTTGTGAAGCCATTATTATATTCATAAAAAATAAAACACATTATAAGAATATAAAGATGCAAGTTAATGTTCCTCATGAACTTAGATACAAAAATTATCAGCAAAAGAATTTCAAATAGAATTCTGCAGTATATGAAAAGAGAATATATTAAGAACAAAAGGGGATTATTTTGAGAATGTAAAGATAATTTCACATTTCAAAATCATTCAGACATCACATCAGCAGACTAAAGAAAACTATACGAGCATCTCAATAAACAGACATGAAATATCTGACAAAATGCATCTATTCACAATAAAAGGGAACTTCCATAACACTGTAAAGAATATCTACAAAGAAACATACAGCTAATATTAAAATAAATAAATAATGAGCAATTGAATGCTCTCTTCCAAAAATTAGAAACAAAGCAAAAATTTATATCAGTTTTATTTATAATCATCAAAATGGAAACAATCCAAATGTCTTTTTAGTCTAGTGAATAAACTAGATTCATCCACATAATGGAATACCACTCAACAAGGTAGCAAGTTGTTCATTTATACACCACTTGAAAGAATTGCCAAAGCATTTTTCTAAGTGAAAAAGCAAGCTCAAAAATTCACATATGTATATACATCTTCTGCATAGGTATACATATGTATGTATATTTTCAAAATATTATCTGTATATTCCTGTCATGAACACTCTGTAATCATCACAGAAAGTACAGAAAGCAGATTAAGGGTTGCTATTGGTTTGGTAATGGTAGGGTGCCTGCAAATTTACCACATAAGGAAATTTTAGGGCTAATTAAAATGTTTGTATTATGGTTATAGTAGTGATTACTCAACATTATGCATTGGTCAAAACTGTATGTCACACAAAACAAAATAAAACAAAACAAAACTGTATCCCAGATATTTCTGTCAGAAGATGCAGCATCAAAAATCAGGTAATCAAGTGTAATGGTAAACTTGATGGTTTTAAGTGTAAGGATTAAATAATAGTCTTTATAAATGTTATTCAAAAAATAAAGGAAGGTAAGCATATGAGCGAGCTTTATGTTAAATAAATATATATGTTGATTTTTTAAACAAAGTTTTCCTCAGATTTTTTTGAAGTGTAAATATTCATTTTGAGCCTCCAAGAAAGACATATATTTTGGTGTTTCCATAAATTACATTACCTGAGCCAAGAATTTTTATAAGGCATTTATTAGTCATACAGTTATAAAGAGAAGATATTAAGGAAAGTTTATTTAACATAACACAAGAAATGCCCAGTTTGCCATAATTATGGAAAAAGTAATATGACATTTTCTAAACTTGGAAAGAAATTAACATAGAAGTTATTGGAATGATGTAGCCTTAGTTATACAAAATAATCATATAGATTTGTAAAGTGACCTATATTATATGGTCTTCCCCTAAATTATCAGCATCATAATAATATAACCAATGAAAATGTACAATTGATCCTTGAACAACACAGGTTTGAACCACATGGGCCTACTTATATGCAGATATTTAAAAAAAATAAAATATAGTTCTATTCATTTATTCTCCATGCAGTTTTTTAAATAACATATTCTTTTTTCATCTTTATTATATGATTACTATATATAATACATATGAAATATGAAATATGAATTGAGTGTTTATGTTATCTATATTATCAGTAAGATTTCCAGTCAATAGGAGACTATTAGTTAAATTTTGGGGAGTCAAAGTTATACACAGATTTTCAACTGTGCAGGGGTCAGCTAACTGTAATTCTAACCCCTGTGTTGTTTAAGGGTCCACTGTATACGTTGTGCAGTACCATATCTAGCACCTTGTAGAAATGTAATAAATAATGGCTTTCCTGAATAAGGCTTCTTTTTGCCCCTTCCTTTTAGAAGATGAAGTTCATGTTCAAAATTAAGAGTACCAAACCAGCTTCTTCTGTTGTTATATCCAGCTGAATTTCTGGTAAAGTGTTCAAGGCAATGTCTCTGCTTATGAATGTACACATAAGATATATCTGTATGTGTTATGTGTGTGAGTGTGTGGTGTGGGTGTGTCTATACATCTGGAAGAAAAAAATAAATGTGTAACCTTTAGATTCCATAATAAGAAATTATAGTGACTATTGCCTTTATGCCACAGAGTTTTTAGAATTGATTCAAACTTTTTGTAGCATATTGAAAAAAATACATGAGCAAAATAAAATTTTGTCACCCTTAAGTGTGTGTGTGTATTTTGCTCAGATTGTTGACAAAGGCTAACAAATATTTTCATTCCATACAGTAGGCCAAGATGTACAGGCAGTTTTTTTTCACAGTCATAAGAACAGAACACATTTTCTAATGAATATAAAATATTATTGTGGTACCTGGGTGGCTCAGTCACTTAAATATCCAACTTTGGCTCAGGTCATGATATCAGGGGCCTGAGTTCAAGCTCCACATCAGACTCTCTGCTGTCCTCACACAGCCTTCCTTTGATCCTCTGTTCCTCTTTCTCTCTGCCTCTCTCTTGCTTGTATGCTCCCTCTCTTTCTCAAAAATAAATAAACATTAAAAATTAATAAAATATTACGGTATTAAATTACGTTTTCAGGGGGTGGGCGGCCACTTTAAATAGTCATCTAATATTGTAGGCTAAGAAGTGCGTTTCCCCCACACTCTGAATTCAAATGAGGAATTGAATTCTGGAATACTTCCACTAATTCAGTTCCTTATCTGATAAATCTGTTTGTAGCTGCCTGTGTAGTCCTAATTCAGAGCTCTACATAGAGAATGTATCCAGACTTTTGGGATTTGGTGATTACACACACAAAAAAATTTCCAGCCTAAAACTATAAAGACCTCTTATAATGTATTTTAAACAAAGGGTATATAAAAGAGGCACATGTATGAAAAAAATAATATTAACTAATCCCATGGGGAATTTTCTTCATCCTGTCTCCTGTGAGACAAAAATTGACTTAAACATGGCACTTAGAATCTCTGTTAACAATTACCTTCTGTATTCTGATGTTGGTTAAACCTTTTTATTTGCCCTCTGCCCATTAAATCTGCTTAATTTTGTCTTTCAGTTTGCTTACATTTTCAATAAATTTGTAATGACTATATATTTTTTTTAATTCAAACTATTCTTGAATTAAGAATGTATATCTATAGATGAATGGACATTTAAATCCACAAGAAACTCTGGCTGTCCTGTGTTGCCTTACTTGTATCTTTTTTGCCTTGGAATGTAGCCACTATCTCCTTAAACTTTAAACTGGCATTGATTTCAATATTTTAGTCAAAGCAGCTATTAAAAACACCAATCCTACCTCTTATTTCCTTCTTTTCTTCTTTTCTCCCTTCCTTCACTTTCAGTTCATAAGGATAAGAAAGTTGAATGAAAGCATAAGATTTCCTCCAGAAATACTGGATTTCTCTAGTATTAATTTCATTCTGAAAAGTATATTTGTTAGGGTGCTGGGTCTAAAAATCTAATTGCCGTGCTTTGTTACAGCTTACAGATAATATTTTGTTTAAAACAATGCACAATTAAAATCAGGACTATCATGCTTTTGTACGAGTTAAAAAGCTTTATGGGACTGAAACTTCACAAAGAAGTTTACAAATACTTGAGGTATATCCTTACTTGCCGTACTGTGCCTTCGAATCAATGGTTTAGGTGACAGATTAAGAGAGTACATAACTACTTCCCCAGTGCCCGGACTCTACCTCAAAGATGAATAATTAAGAGAGTCTCTCCAGGCATATCTGTCCTCCAGTGCTACTCACAACCGCATTATGGCAGCTCTTTTTTTTTCTTTTGATTTCATTATGTTAATGTTAATACATTTTTTCTTTTTTTTAATAATTTATTGTCAAATTGGTTTCCATCTAACACCCAGTGCTTCTCCCCACAAGTGCCCCCCACCATGACCATTACCCCCTCCCTCCCTCCTCCTCCCCTTTCAGTCCATGGTTCGTCTCCAGTATTCAGTAGTCTCCCTTGATCAGTGTCCCTCACTCTCCCCCACTCTCTTTCCCTCTTCCTCTCCCCATGGTCCCTGCCAGGTCTCTCCTGTTAGGTCTATGAATGCAAACATATGGTATCTATGCTTCTCTGCCTGACTTATTTTGCTTAGCATGACACCCTCAAGGTCCATCCACTTTTCTACAAATGGTCAGACTTCATTCTTCCTCATTGCCATATAGTACTCCATATATACCACATCTTCTTGATCCATTCATCAGTGCAGCCACTCTGGAAAACAGTGTGGAGGTTCCTCAGAAAACTATCCATAGAACTCCCTTATGACCCAGCAATAGCCCTGCTAGGGATTTACCCAAGGGATACAGAAGTGCTGATGCATAGGAGCACATGTACCCCAATGTTCGTAGCAGCACTTTCTACAATAGCCAAATCATGGGAAGAGCCTAAATGACAGCTCTTTCTTAATGGTGTAGTATGATTATAGTTGTCTTTGTAGGATTATACCTGGCATTAAATGTGTTAAATTGTATTTTGGAATGTATGCTTTAGGGAACTTTGAACAAATTTAAGAAGTCAATATGATTTAAATTTCTCAATGCTTTTTTCTATATAAAACTGTTTTTGTTTGGAATCACAAATTTTGATTATTGTATGTATGATTTCTCTAGTAAAAACTATTTTTTCAGTGGGTTTTTCTTTCACCTGGTAATGAAACAAGTTAAGAATCCCAATATGCTGGGGTACCTGGATGGCTCAGTTAGGTAAGCATCTGACTCTTGATTTTGGCTCAGAACTTGATCTCCTGATTCTTGTGATCAAGCCTGACAGTGGGCTCCGCACTGGTCATGGAGCCTGCTTAAGACTCTCTCTCCCTCTTTCTCCATCCCCCCTCTGCTTGTGATCTCTCTCAAAAGGAAAGAAAGAAACAGAAGGGGAGGGGAGGGGAGGGCAAGGGAGGAAAGGGAAGGGAAAGGAATATCCCAGTATGTTAACATTCAGTGCAATTATCTTCTTAAATAACACTTTTCTCCACCATATTTAACATGTAACAAGATAACAAGATAAAAACTCAGTTATATTTTTACCATACCAATACTTAAAAGTATTTGTCCTCCCAGAAATAGAATATGGAAGGTAACCAGAAGAAATACATTCTAGTGTACACCAGATAAACACACACACACACACACACACACACACACACATTTGCCACTATATTACCTACACTGATATATTAAAAAATGTATTCTCTCTACAGAGCTATGAGACAGAAAACTGTTTTTAAGAAAAAGGAATTTCAGCTATGAATTTACCATGAAGCAGACCAAAAACATAACTCCATAATGTACAAAAAGTATTGTAAGAAGTGAGAGTATAATTAGTTAGTGTTTGTGTTGATACTGTTCAGACTAGCACCTTTAATTGAGAATATATGGACAAAAGCTGATGCCTTTGTTCTCCTACCTTTCATGATTAAAAGAACATGAAATCCTAAAACAGTATATTTTATTCTCTGAGCAATGATAAGTGAACAGGACAATCCTAGTAAAATTTTTGATGTATTTGAAAAGTTACTTTAACATAAATATTTTAATGTTTATTTTTTAAGAGAGAGACAGACAGGCAGACAGTGTGAGCAGAGGAGGGACAGAGAGAGATAGGGAGACACAGAATCTGAAGCAGGCTGCAGGCTCTGTGCAGACAGCTCAGAGCCTGACACTGTGCTCAAACTCACGGACCGTGAAAGCATGACCTGATCTGAGGTCAGATGCTTAACCAACTGCGCCACCCGGATGCCCCTGACTTTTCTTAAATGATTATTTATTTATTTTGAGAGACAACATGTGAGCTGGGAAGGAGCAGAGAGAGACAGAGAGAGAGAACCCCAAGCAGGCTCTGCACGTACAGCATAGATCTCATGGAACCTTGAGATCATGACCTGAGCTGAAATCAAGAGTCCAATGTTTAACCACCTGAGCTACCCAGCCACTCCTGAAGAGTTACTTTACTACCTATCATATCAAGTTTTTATTTGTCTTTTCTATGCTGCCTGATTTCAGCTTTCTCTGCCTCGGTTAAACTAATCACCACTTTGGATCCCTTGCGTGTAACAGGCTTGGAATAGATCCATTTAGTGCTTTATTTCTTTTTCTGTACTTGGAATGTATATCCTGGGGTAGAGACTGTACTAGAATCTGAATTGGTTGGATTAAGCTGTACTGTCAATTCTGTTTACTAATAACTGTGTGACTTGGAAAATTTTTATTTTGTAAAATTTACAGTGTTCTAATATGACATTTTTAGTCTTTGAACTCTGTGTTTTAGTTCCAAGTAATAGATTAATCCTGCAATCTTGTAGCAATTTTCTATTTTTAACTTGTAAAGACTGACTCTTTCCAGAACCCAATATCAAGCTTGAAACCTTTGCTTCCCTTGGTTTTAATATTTAATCCCATGTTACAAATTCTGGGGCCTACCTTTTCTATTCTAATTGAATAACTTAGTTTTGTTCTCAAGATGAATTTTTAAAGTAGAGAATATACATATATATGTATTTATGATTAGCCAACCTCTATTGCAAGGTCAACTTTCATTGATTGGAATAAAAACTGTTAATCTCAAGCTTCACAATAATCTCAAGTTTCAAAATGATCAAATGTACATTATATACCTGTACTCTACAGGTATAAAAATGATTTTAATCCACAGTGGATACTCATTTGCCCCACTTTTAAATTTCTCTGTAAGTGTGCTTATCTGCCCAACTTGAGGGTTTTTTTATTCATTAACTCCTACAGTATTATGAAAGTAAAAGTACAGTTTTATAGCACAGGGTGCTATTATAATATTTTTATAAAACTACTGATGAGTATTTGGAGATGTTATTTGTATACAAATAAATTAATTTTTCTTTATAAAATGTTATTGATTGAAAACATACTCAGTAGAGCTTAGTATTTGATACCAGGAGGTAATTTTTTTCTTTGAATTTTTATGGTAATTGTAATCAGTCAAATTGAGAAGCACAATATTTAGACACATTGATCTCACCACACCCTTCAAGCTATTCTGTTCTCTTTGCTAACTTATTAGAAATGTAAAAGGAACAGCTATTTACTAGGAGGACAGTTGCTCTATATCTAAGGAATTTGAATAATGGACATTAGAGAAAGGAAAGGCCTAACTCTTCATTTATAATATTCCCTGTAAAAGCAAGATCATGGCCCACAGCTAGCCCTTGACTGTTGGAATGGAAGCATCATTTTTTCCTGCCTAGACTGAGAGGATTGCTATTCTTTCTTTGGATCAGTGTCTGATAATCAGAGGGATAGACTCTTGAGAAAGTCGGAGTAAATTTATCAGCATCATTTTCTTTGACTGCTGGACCATTTTTAAATTCAAGATTTCAGTGAATTCTGAAGTTACCATTTTCAGTATAGAAAATAAAAGGACTAAAAGCATTCAGAAATTTTATATAACTGAAAAGTACTTCACATGGAATTTTGTGTCAGAAATGAAGAATGAACTTTGGAAGCAATAGTCTCAAAACAACACAATTTATTCAAAGATATTTTATCACTTTAAGGTATGGAAACTTCTATAGTTAGGCATATCCTGGATATGTTCCTGATGATCAAAACACATAGAACCATAAGTTATGACGGTTATTGGTAAGTCTTCCCTTTTCCTTGGAGCAGTTAATTATGTTCTTGCCAAAGCAATGCAGATAGTATTTTTACAGGTGACCCCCTTTGTGCAGGGGAGACATAATGACTTAGACTAGGAGAATTGAGTAGATCTCGCTCTTAGAGTTGGCAATGGATATCCAAAATTCCTCCTTATTGATCATAGATATGAATTGAAAAACAAAAAAGGGGACTTTTGGGAAAAATAGAAGTAGGATTAATATTCAAGACTTACTCTACACACTACTGCTAGAATTATCCAGACTCACATGAATTCACAAGGGCAGACTGATACCTAAGAGAGTATTTATTACATTTAGTGCCTCTTTACGTTCCCGTCTAAGAAAGATCATAGTTTGTACAGAAGTACATAAGATTAAAGTAGGCTGTGCTAAGTCAGCTGTATTATTTTTCCACTATGCAGGAATATGTGCCTGGAGTTATTTACCTTTTACCCTATTTCTTTATAGTGCTTATTTTTTCTGATTTTATGGAGGTCAAAAGAAAATGTAGAAAATACATGAACATGAAGGTCATTATACTGAGGTTCTGTTAGGTGATAAAATAAGAGGAAATTCGAAGATGACAACCATGCAAAACATCTGGCATCCTGTCACCTGAATATTTTTATAACTAAACTGCTACATGTGCTTTTGTGTGGCTGTGCCAGATGGACACTGCAATTATATACTACGTGAATTACTTGTCTCGGAGGAGGACATTTGCATGCTTCCACTTACACCATTTATGCTCAGGATAAGAAAGGGCCACAAAAAAGAAACCAAAGTGAATATTGGGGGAAAAAAACTAACTGCCTCAATTTTAGTTTTTCTGTGAGTATCAATTGTTTTGTATATTAATGGAAATTACCAGATTGCCAAAATAGATTTACTTTTTTGTCTGTTAATAATACTGATACCTAGAGGGGGCCTGGGTAGCTCAGTGGTTAAGTGTCCAACTTTGGCTCAGGTCATGATCTCATGGACTGTGGATTTGAGCCCCGATCGGGTTCTGTGCTGATAGCTCAGGGCTTGGAGCCTGCTTCAGATTCTGTGTCTCCCTCTGTCTCTTTCCCTCCCCCGTTCATATTCTCTCTCTCTCTCTCTCCTCTCTCTCTCTCTCTCAAAAATAAACATTAAAACAATAATAACAATAATATTGATACTTATATGGAAATAACAATCTGATGCCTCACCTTTTTCATAAGTGGAATGGCTTTATCCAGGGACAGTATCATATAAAAATAAATTTTCCATAAAATTCTTAATATGTTGATTCTCTCAGACTTCTTATTATTAACTTGAGAAATCAATGCCTGCATTAAATAGAGATACTAGTCCTGTACACAGAGTAGCTCACTCACACACCTCTATGTGTCTAGACCACCTTACAGCTACTGAATACCAACAACTGCTTTCAGATGCTTTGGGAAATTATTTCTGCATCTAGAACAAATAAATTATACTGATTTCTTTTGAAACAAACTAACTGGAAAGTAATTAATAACTCAAATTGTTGGGGTGCTGGGGTGGCTCAGTTGCTTAAGTGTCCAACTTCGGCTAAGATCATGATCACACAGTTCGTGGGTTCAAGCCCCATGTTGGGCTCTGTGTTGACAGCTAGCTCAGAGCCTGGAGCTTGTCTTCAAATTCTGTCTCTCTCTCTCTCTCTCTCTCTCTCTCTCTCTCTCTCTCTGACCCTCCTGTGCTCATGCTGTATCTCTTCTCTCTCACAAAAATAAAAACCATTTTTAAAATGTTTAAAAAAACACCTCAAATTGTTAAATATATACATAGATTCAGAAAATATAGAAGACACTGTTATTTGATAAGAGTTTAATTTGGGCCTGATATTTTAAATACATTATATACTTTAAACTTTAACCATTTTTTAAATGCTTATTTATTTTTGAGAGAGAGAAAGACAGAGGGACAGATAGCGAGTTTGAGGAGGAGCAGAGAGAGACGGAAAACACAGAATCCAAAGAAGGCTCCAGGCTCTGAGCTGTCAGCACAGAGCCCTAACTGGGGCTCAAATTCACAAACTGTGAGATCATGACCTGAGCTGAAGTCAGATGCTTAACCAATTGAGCCACCCAGGCGCCTCTATACTTTAATCTTTATAAAGATGTTTAAGGAAGGTAACATTATTCCACTTTCACCATAGTGAAACTCAACAGTTGAGGAAGACAATTTGAACTGCAGTCATTTTAAAAGTGGGAGATTAAGAAGTAGAGCTAAAGTCTGATTATCAACAAGATCAATGGGCTTTTCACAATACCATACTGATACACATATAATTAACTGCAATAACATGACTCATTGAGATAAATTGCCTTCAGAAATAAATTTTTCCATCTTTTCCTGATATCTGCACAAATTTACTAATATGTATCTAATATTATTTCCCATAAACATAGAGCACATCCAAACATCAGTTTTAAAACACTGATTATTGGGGCGCCTGGGTGTCTCAGTCAGTTAAGCCTCCGACTTCGGCTCAGGTCAGATCTCCCGTTCAGATCTCTGGTTCGTGGGTTCAAGCCTCGCGACAGGCTCTGTGCTGACAGCTAGCTCAGAGCCTGGAGCCTGCTTCCAGTTCTGTGTCTCCTTCTCTCTCTGCCCCTCCCCCTCTCATGCTCTGTCTCTCTTTGTATCAAAAATAAATAAAACATTAAAAAAATTTAAAACACTGATTATTCTAATAAATACAGTCCATCGTTTACAAAGACCATAATCTATATTAATACAAGAATCCTCTATGGCCATTCTTATGAGGTTTAGATGTTAGTTAAGATATCTGGACAAGTTGCTTCAATTTCATCAACACTTTGATAATACAGTCCTTGTGCAAAACTGTTCTAGAATAGATTGTAATCCAGGGCCTGCAACTCTATCCTACATGTAGCAGCACTTTCGTGCAATACAGTTTCTGTTTGTTCCCAGGTGAAGCATACTAGGGGAGCTGGGTCCTTGTTTTGTTGGTTGAGTTCTCTCTTCAAGTTGTCCCCAACTGGATGGAAGATATTGAAACTAAGTTTGGACAAGTTTGAGGATCAAAACTTGTTCAAATAGCGCTAAGAGCTATGTGTAATGCACTGCCTACAAGGATTATGCTAAACTACAAGGGGCTGCCTTGACATCTCTGTCCACTGAGCGAGGTCTCAGATTTGTTTGGTTGTCATTTTCAGTATATGCCATTCTTTTCAGAAAATGTGCTAAGGAAAAAAATCTAATTGCATTTTTATTATCTATTTGAAAGTTGCAATTAGCCCAAAATAAACAAAATATACTTTACATATACACAGTCATAATCACATTGAAATGCGCCTCGTTATTATAACAAACATGTTGGGGCACCTGGGTGACTCAGTTGGTTAAGCACCGGCTTCGGCTCAGGTCATGATCTCACAGTTCATGGGTTCGAGCCCTGTGTTGGGCTCTGTGCTGACAGCTAGGTCAAAGCCTGGAGCCTGCTTCGGATTCTGTATCTCCCTCTCTCTCTGATCCTCCCTGCTCTCTCTGTCTCTCAAAAAAATAAAAATAAACTAAAATAAACATATAACAAACATATCAACAAATAATTTTACCTTTACATTGAGAACCTAGCAATAACAAAATCCTTTCTCTATAGGAAAAAACTTTTTTCAGATTTAGTAACTTCTGCAAAGTAATAAAGTGAAACAAAATAAATTATATTTTATAATTTCTTCTAAGGAAACACTTTCCCCCACAATTAAAACAAGAACACAAAAAACTTACTAAGAAAGAAGATTTAAGCCAAAAGATCTATGAATCCTCTTTGCTAGAATGCCACCATAAACCAGTCTTGCATGGACATCAGGATAAACAGTATTCACTAGATTAGTTACTAACTAAAGATACTATATTTGCTAAAGGATTTTTTTTTGCTTCTTGCCCTAATTCACAAATAATAATTATTCAGAATTCACAAATTTCTGCATTAGTTGTAGAAATTTTGACTATGTGTTTTTCTCTAATGGTTCTATATAGCTGGCCATATATACTTTTGAATCAATTTATCACTTGATATCCTTTTGCATCAATAAAACTAAATGAATTATCATGTTAGATATATTGGAGAATTTATGAGAACAGGTATTTAAATACTTAACATGTATCATTAAAACATAAACATGTCTTTAGTTATTTGTGAATACAAATTTGATGGATCACTAGCTGTGACAAATAATTTACCATGTTAATATTACATTAAAATAGGTCTGAATTCAAGTATTTTACTTCATAAATCACATGAACAGAAAAGTGAAAATTAATGCAACTTTGAGAGATTTAAGTTAAACTTAGGAAATGAAGTCAATTATTAGCTTTGTTATAGAAAATAAACTCCTATTTATTTCAAAAATGGGATCAAAAATCAATCTCCCTGTTTAATTGGTAAAAATAAGTCCTCAAAATATAAATGATGGATTCTACCTTGCTTGAAATTGGATTGTTATACATGAAACAATAGTGAGTACAGAATGATAGAGGCAAGATTAAGAGTATATTCCAAATGCCATTTATATGGTAAATGCTACTAGATTTCTTGAGATCACAGTCCCTGTGGGATGGAATGTCTAGAATCAACTCTATGGAGGTGGATGGGCTTACAGGGGTGGGACAACCAGAGAGGTGAAATTGACTATACAAATTGAGTTAAGATCCATGGAGATTCGCTTTTTATCTGGTACTCAAGAGCTAACTCTTTCCAATTTTAACCTGGCAGTACAAATTTCAGAGTTTCCAGAGTACAGGATCTAATTTCATGGTATTCTGTTTTTGGAGTTGTGAATAAACTTCATCATCGGAAGGTAATGGAAAGGAGATTTGAGGTCCAACTTCCTGAGTTTGTCTTTGAATAAGCATGAGTAAATCGAATTCAGAGGTTTTGTCCTGCAGTTATTCTGAAATTTACTGGTAAAGTTAGAAGTTGCGAGATCAATGTAAGGATGGAATAGGGGGAGAAATGAAGGCAAGGTAAGGTGAAATTAACTTCCTTAGTAACCACAGTTAAAATTCATTATCTTTTCTCCTTAGTTTTGCTTCCTTAAACAATCATCTTCTTGTCATTGTTTAAATCTAGATAAATTATTTTTTACTCCGAGCATAAGATGTCTTCCTTCCATCAGATTGTATCTTAAAATAGGCTCCTGCTTTTTTTGTGACCTCATACAGCCTAGGAGTGCCATGGCAGATGTTTACTACTTCTGCTGTTGATGTTTATCCTTATTTTATGTAGAAGTCTAGGAAATCTTTTTACTACATTCTTTTTGCTAATATCTTTTATTGATTTTAGCTCCTTGCATTAATTTTTAATTCAGCCAAGATTTAATCTTGGCATTATATGCCAAGTATGGTATATGGTATATGGTATCTGGCATTATACCAACCTTTTTTATAGGCACTCAGTCTTTGTTGCATTATAGAAATATTATTCCCAGAAATAATAATTAAGGAATAATTCTCAAGAAATAAGATGAGCCTCCATTTGCTTTCCAGTATAAGAACTGAAAAGAGAAAAAAGGCATGCCAGTAGCACAGTTGAGTTTATTAGAATACTAAGTGTTATGGAAACTACCTGAATACAATAATATATTTATAGCAGTTAGTACCTACACTTTCCATTTTTGCCTTATGTCTGCTGGAACTTTCATGGGACACTCAAAAATAGTGCCTAATCTAGGAAATGAATATATCCATTGTCTGTGTACTGACTGCCATTTCCTATTAGTTATTTTTTTTCCCAAAAATATGTCCTGGCCCAAGACTTCTAGCACACACTGGTCAGTCAAGTGCAGAAATGCAGTTTACTGTGAATGGAAGATATTCTTTATAAAAATGATTTACATGGTAATTTGACTCTCTCTGTTCAGTATACTCAGAAATTTTTTAATAGCCTCAAAGGTTTTGAGAAATCATTAAAAATAGGAATCATTATTCTTCACTTCCTTTCCCTTTTTTCTATTCCTGATCTTTACTTATAATTTTTTAATATTTTGTGATATATTAGCTGTATTTTTCTTGGATTAACATTCTGAGTTTTATCTAGGATAATGTATAATTTATTTTCCAAAATTAGATACTTTCAAGGATGAAATGAGGTACTTGTAATAATTAGGCAGGTAAAGCAAGCATAAACCAGCAGTATCCCAGGTAAGGTTATGATTCAAATTATATTAATTATTAATGACGAACTTGTCATAATCTATTTCATGAGTATCTCTGTATTCAAGAAATTTCAAATTTACCACCATTTTCTGTTTTTCTGGTCTACAATATAAACACATACTAGATATTTATTTTAGTCTGCTGCAATAAATATTTGTAAACTCTCACCACATATGAGAATCCACCTTGGGAAAGACATTCCATCTTCAACATCATTCTGATGTATTTGGAGATATAAAGAAATATGAATATAGTTCTCCAAAAAGAATCACTTAAAATAGACAAACTGATATATAACTGGAACCTATATGAAATTTTGCTGAGTGTAAATAGATGAAGTAGTATTAAGGAAAGAGACTTATTTTTAAAAGAAAAGTATTTACATTGAATTTTGAAGAATGGATAAGGTTTAATGAAATAAAGTATTTATAATGGCACTAATGAGGAAAGAGGAACCTTATTGAAATGATTATCCTTGATGAAAGAGATATTAACCCAACTGGGTAGTGAACCAATCTTGAAATTAGCAATAACAAGAAGCCACTGTCATCTCTACACTGAACAAAAGATGCAGGGGTATTCTAGAGCCAAGGGGTACCAAGGTCACCCAATAGAAGTGGGAAGGCCAATGGTCCTTGCTCATTGGAGCTGGAGTCTCAAAGGCAGTGCAATAGCTTTGGGAGACACAAAGAGGGAAGGAGAGTATTTCTCTGACTCATTCCTTTTTCCTCTTCTCCTATTCCTTGCCTGTGTCTTCATTGACTAAACTCATCTGGAAACCAGCTGACTCAGAAACCTGGAGTGGAGAGGGTTCTCAAATGCCAGGTAGAATAATGCAGGGGAGGAGCCAGAGTTTATTTAAAAAAGGAATTTTAATCACAATTAAAGGACTTGGGAAAACAGTAGGTTTTTTCATGTAAAAGAAGGCACCACTAATAATGTACATTGATTGTTAGTCTGCTCATCAATCTCTCTACATTTTTATATTCTTTTCATGTCTTATTTTGTGTTTGAGAATGAATTACCCCTGCCAGGCCTATGGAAGTTCAGTAGGGACATCAATCATAGTAACCAACTCCTTGACCTGTGATAATGGTAAAGCATATGGTCTGGAGAAATAATTTATTCCTGATATGTTCCTGTATTAAATTTCAAAATTGTTTTTGTTTCATTAGATCAAGAGTTGTAAAATCAAAACTACAGAGATTGCTGGGACTCTTAGCAGGAAATCACAGTAAGAAACTTTGAAGGATAGAAAGGAGGTTTTTCCACTCAAATCTCCATAAGATGTCCCTCCAGCACATAAACACACACACACACACACACACACACACACATGCACACTATTCTATGTTAAATAAATATGCAGCAATTTAGGGAAAACCGTGTTTACACAAGTCAAGCACAGCATCAAATCCTCTGACCCCAATTTTTTGACCAGTCTATCCCGAAAGGGTCAAAAACAAATTCATGCACTGCCATTCTCAGAAATCCAAACATAGATGGTAGACCCATGTTATGATAATGTGTGTAGGGCTCATGTGTGTAACTGTAGATGCATGTGTGAGCACAAATATGTGACAAAATTGTTGATATAAGCATTCCAAGGGCAAAAGAAAAAGTGAATAAAGGGATCTAAATAGGCGAGTTTTATTTCTGGAAATATTGGAATAATAATAATTTAAAAATACTGTAGACACATACTATTTATATTACTTTATTCTAAGTCCTAGACTGCTTTAACAGGAAGACATTAATTCACAAGCTTTGTGTCATTCATCTATTTTTATCATGTAATAAGGAAGATGGAAATTGTTACGATTTCTATCATCAGTGAGTATAATGTAGTTGAGGAGATGAGAAGAAACATCCATGTTAGATGATGGATGTATTAACTTGATGGAGAGTCCTTTCACTATGTATATGTGTGTCAAAGCATCACATACAATAAATATCTTATACTTTTATTTGTCAAATAAAATGTATTTATAAAATTTATTTATTAAAAATAAATGTATTTTTAAATACATTTACTTATACCTCAGTGAAGCTGAAAAAAATAAATTAGCAAATGTAATAATCATCAGAAAGTGACAAGGGTAGTCCAAGGCTAGGAATATAGAGGAAGCAGAATTTTAAAAGGAATTTGCAGCATGAATTAAATATTCAAAAGTATCAAAAGAAGGAGAAAATCTGTGTTGAGTGAGGAGCACGAATATAAAAGGAAAGTTTGAAGTATTTAAATAAGATTTAGGAAATAGTTTGACCCCAATGGCTGAAAGAGACAATTGTGCTTTCTAAACTTTCTTTTGGTAGTTGAAAAGCTGGTAGTTTGGGGATTGTATAAAGAATTGCATGGAGGTCAATTTGAAAATATAGTTGTAGGCTCATTCTTAAAGATGCTTAAAATTAGACTTCCTAAAGATGATCCTTTATAAATATTAAGGTATGTTACATATACAGAAGTACTCTACAAATGAAATGTAAAGATAACAATCATAATGACAAGGAAACATTAAAAAAAAGAAAGAAAAAGAAAAGAAAAAAAGTGAATTAATGAGACTTCTGTTACTTTTTTTATTAATGTTTATTTCATTGTTTTATTTATTCAACGTTTTATTGTACTTACTTCATTGCACATATTTACTGATTTAAAACATTTACATGCATATATTTGCCGGTCATTTGATAAATTTTAACAATTGTATATCTCTAGGTACGATGACTCAAAATATGAGATAATCATTTCCATACCACACTTCTTGCTTCTTTCTTGTCAATTCCTTCCCTATTCTACAAGAGGCAAGCATTTTCCTGTTTCTAATATGATAGATTAGTTTGCTTGTTCTTAGAATTAACATTCTTGATATATATTCTGGCTTTACCATGTCTGCCTTGCTTTGATCAAAATATCATATTTGAAATTATCCATGTTGTATCATTAGTCCATGGTTTTTAATAACTGGGTAGTATTCCATTTTATGACTTGATCATAATTTACTTACCCATTATCCTGTTCATGAAAATTAAGGTTGTTTCCAGTCTGATGTTTTTAAAAAGAGGACTACTCTGGGGGTGCCAGGGTGGCTTAGTCAGTTAAGCCTCAGATTCTTGGTTTCCATTCAGGTCATGATCCCATAGTCTGTGGGTTTGAGCACCACATCGGACTCCCTGCTGACAATGTGGAGCCTGCTTAGAATTCTCTCTCTCTCCCTTTTTGCCCCTCTCCCACGTGCATGCTCACTCTCTCTCTCTCAAAACAAATAAATAAACTTTAAAAATAAAAAAAAAGAAAAAGAAGAGTGCTATATTTTCCAAGATGTTTTATAGACATAATTTTGTTCATTCCTATGGGTAAATACTAAAGAACTGTTGGCTATATGTTTGTATATCTTTATGAGAAACTGCCAATCACTTGTCCAAAACTGTTACAGAATTACATATACTCAACAGCAAATTATCAATGTACAGTTTATATTCTGACAATAGTAGAGAAGGTCTGTTTTTTTATTTAGCCATTCTAATGGGTAAAAAAAAAAAAGCATCCGGTGATTTTCATTTGTATTATCTTGATAAACTAAATAATCAAACACTTTTTTTGTGTATTTAATGACCACTCATATAATTTCTTTGGTAAAGTGCCTATTCAACTCATCTTCCCACTTTTCATTGAGAGTTTATTTTTTGTCTATTTATTATGGAGTTATAAGAATATCTTACTTCTTATGGTTAAAAATCTTTTTCAGATTCCTTTGCTTAAAAAAATCTGTGTCTTGGCCATTCATATTCCTAGATGTTATTTAATATGGAGAAAGATTTTGTTTTGGTGAAATCTAATTAATATTCTCTTTTTAAAAAAATTTGTTTTAATGTTTATTTCTGAGAGAGAGAGAGAGACAGATTGTAATTGGAGTAAGGCAGAGTGAGTGGGAGACACAGAATCCAAAGCAGGCTCCAGGTTCCAAGCAGCCAGTAAAGAACCCGATGCCAAACTTGAACTCATGGACCACAAGATCATGACCTAAGCCAATTGGTTCCTTAACCAACTGAACCACCCAGGTGCCCAACAATTTTTGTCTTTTAAGTCAGTACTTTTTTACATTCTATTTTGGAATTTTTGTCTAGCCAAATGTTATACATATATTATCTTCTGTATTCAACAAATACTTTCTAATTTTTACATTTAGTACTGTAATCTAGCCCAAAGTTTTATATATAGCTGAAGGTTAAGCATCTATGTTATGTTTATTTATGTTGTTTATAGAGCCAGTTCTAGTACTAGTTGTATAAATGTCATAGTTCTTATGACATTACATTTCTCATTAAATTGACTTGGAACCTTTGTAAAATTTAGTCGACTAGTCATTAGTTCTACTTTTCAAATATATATGTTCTTAGATCTTCTGATGAATTCTTATTCAGATAATTAGCTTCTAGTAAATTTTAAGTATATTGACTCCATTTTTTTAAATTTTTAGAATCATTTGTAACTGAAATTACTTTTTTCAGTCCCATAGAGATACATTTGACATACAGTATTGTGTAGGTTTAAGATGTACAACATGTTAGTATGATGCACTTATATTTTGCAATATGATTACTACCATAGTATTATTTAACACACTCATCACATCTCATAATTGTCATTTTTTTTGTGGTGGGTACATTTAAGATTTAGTTTCTTATAATACAGTATATAATATAGTTATGTATAATACAAGTTATGTATATTACATATATAATTTCAACTATATAATATAAGCATATAATGCAGTTATGTAAATTATAATCACATTGCTATATGTTATGTCCACAACACTTGTTCAGAGTCTAAGGGGGGCGTTTTTACTCTTTGACCATGTCTCACCAATCCACTAACCCTTGGTAACCAGCATTATAGTCTCTGTTTCTAGATTCTACATATAATTGATATCATTTAATAGTTGTCTTTCTCTGTCTGACTTCTCTCATTTAGCAACATGCCCTCAAGGCCTATTCATTTGTCACAAATGGCAGGATTTTCTTTTTTCTTATGGCTGAATAATGTATATATGCTGCATAATGTATATATGCTGCATCGTCTTTCTTCATTCATCCACTGGTGAACACTTAGACAGTTTTCCTATTTTGGCTATTGTGAATATTGCAATAAACAAGGGAGTATATGCATCTCTTTGATATCCTGTTTTCATTTCCTTGGAATGTATATCCAGATGGGAGATTGCTGGATCATATGGAAATTCCATTTTTATTTTTTACAAGAACCTTCATACTATTTTTCATTGTAATGACACCAATTAATATAACCAACAACAGTACACAAGGTTCCTTCTTCTCCACATCTCCGTCAACACTTGTTATCTCTTGTCTTTCTTGAGTTAGCCATTCTAACAGGTGGGTGATGATAACTTATTTTGCTTTTATTTGCATTTCCCTGATAACTGAGCATATTTTCATTTCCTGTTTTTCAGTTCCTCTTTCCATTTATTTAATTGGATATTTCTCTTTGCTATTTATATTTTCCCATGTATTTGGGTTATTAACCCTTTATCATATTTGCAAATTATTTTCTCCCATTATATAGGTTGCCATTTCATCTTGATTATTTCTTTTGCTGTGCAGAGCTCTTTAGCCTGATGTAGTGCCTCTTATTTATTTTTGCTTTATGTATTTGTGTTTTTAATGTCCTATGCAAAAAAAAAAAAAAAAACTGATGCCAAGACCAATGTCAAGGAGATTTTTGCCATGTTTTCTTCTAGGAGTTATGATTCCAGGGAGAGGGGTAGAAACACAGAGAGAGGGAGAGAGACATTTACAAGCAGGATCCACAGTGTCAGTGCAGAGTCTGAGATGGTACTTGATATCACAAACCATGAGATCATGACCTGAGTCAAAATCAAGACTCAGACCAGACCTTTAACCGACTGAGCCACCAGGCAACCCTGGTTAAAACTTTATTTTGAGTTAATTTTTGTGAGTGATCTAATATAGGGATCTAATTTCATTCTTTTGCATGTGGTCAGAGTAATTCTTGGCTCTTATATCAACTATTAGTTGACAATTATTGGGGGATTTGTTTCTGAGCTTTTATTTCTGTCCTAATGGTTTGTGTTTCTATACGTACTTTTGTACATTACTATTTTGATTATTGAAGCTATGTAGAATAGTTTTTTCTTTTAAGACCAGAAAGTGTGATGCCTCCATCTTTGCTCTTCTTTCTCAGGATGGTCTTTTGGGTTTTTAGGGTCTTTTGCTCTCCTTTACAAATTTTAGGGTTGTTTTTCTACTTTTGTGAAACTGCCATTGGAATTTTGATGTGGCTTATATTGAGTCTTTACATTAAGTATTATGAACATTTAAAAAATATTCTATAAGCACAAGATATTTTGCTATTTGTGTCTTAGTATTTTAAAATATTATTTAGAATATTCTAAATTATTGCATTTCCATATACATTTTAATATCAACTTAAAATTGTTTTCAAGAAGTCCACTAGGATATTTTCTGAGATTGCATTGAAATATATAAATACAACTGGAATAATGGGTATATTAACATTATTGAGTTTTTCAAACCATGTATATAAATATATATCATTATGCCTACCCCAGTATTTGAGCATATGTTATGATATTAATGAAAATATCTTGAATGTCTTTTATTACATTTTTCGTAGTAATTTGTTATGTTATTCCAAACAAAGTTGTTTGTTTCTAGAGTGTAGTAATACTTACGATTTTGCATACTATGTTGTTTCCTGCTACCTAGCACAAAAATTTATTAGCTTTAATAATTCCTTGTAGATCCAAAATAATATTTAATGTACACAACCATGTCATCTTTAAATAAAGACATCTGACTACTTCCTTCTGATTATTACACCATGGGTCTCTTTTCCCCTGGGAAGGAATTTTCTGGAATTTAGTTCCCTTGGATATCTTTGTTTTCTGCTTTTTTTCCATTGATTTTTAAAAATCAATAGCAAAAACTCTGATTTTGTAGTTTTTGGCTTGTTCTCATTGTTTGGGTGAGAACCGTGTTCTGTCTTATAACTTTCTACTTCTTTTCAAAGTCAAATTCCCACGTGTATTTTGCCATTGATGGAAATTAATTCTTTCAGGCAATGTAACTTAAGGCTGAGTATATAAAAAAATATTCACATAAGAAGCTATAACAGAATATATCATGTTGTCTATTAACTATATTATCTCTTTAAATTTTTATCAATATTAATTTAAGGATCTGGTAAAATTTTAAACACTGAAATCCCCTTAGAATGTAATACCATATTTTTTTTTCAATAAGAATGAAGTCAAAAGCAATATCTGGAGACTTCTGGCATATATTCAGAACACAGAGACCAGAAACAGTGACAATCCCAACTTAACAACATTACTGAACATTATATAACATTTTCATTTCCCTTAAAATAAATAATTTCACCATGCTGGTGGGAATGCAAAATTGTATGGCAACTTTGGAATATAGTTTTGTAAAAATTAAACACACACCACATGACCCAATTATATCATTCCAGATATTTAACTTAAAGAAAACTTATTTTCACACCAAAACCTGTACTTAAATGTTTGTAACAGTTATATATATGATAAAATTTGAAAGCCACACAGATGCCCTTTAACCTTTGCATGGGTAAACTGTAATACCTCTATCTATTGGAATAGTTCTTTCTTAGCAATAAAAAGGAATTGACTATTGATGCATGCAACAACATACATGTCGGTAAGTGCAAGGAGCCAAAACCAAAAGACTAAAGACTGTGTGATTCTATATGTTTGGCATTCTAGAAATGGCAAAATTGTGGGATTAAAGCCAGATCAGCAATGCCGTGATCGAGAGTAGAGGCAGTGGTTGATTAAAATGGAATGCACAGGAGAAATTTTAATGTGATGGACATGTTCTACGTGGCGCCTACGGTGACGGATCATAATTCTATGCGTTAGTCAAGCCTATAGAACTGTATACCATAAAGAGCAAATTTTAATGTATGTAAATTAATAATAAGAAAATAAATGTCCAAAAAATGAAGGAATTCAGACTCAAACAGGTGCATAAAGCATTACTAGCAAGTGCCTCACATGATTTTTTTATTTTAGAGTTTTCTAATTTAACAGAATATTTTTCTTACCAGACATTAATCAAGTTGTAATCATTTAACATGATAAAACTGAAAATTTCACTGCATTTGGATGAAAACCAGTAGAAACACCTGCAAAGAAAGGCAGTCAAGAGAAGAGCCTGGGCAGAGCCAACTCTTACTCTTCAGCAATGTGCGATTCCCTCACACAGGGGAATGTGGCGTTTCATGATTCCTTAGGGTTCCTTGTGAATTTGGTTATTTTTAAAATCTTTCTTAACATTTTTATTTATTTTTGAGAGACAGAGACAGAGCATGAGTGGGGAAAGGGCGGAGAGAGAGGGAGACACAGAATCCGAAACAGGCTCCAGGCTCAGAGCTGTCAGCATAGAGCCTGAGGCAGGGCTAGAACTCCTGAACTGAGAGATCATTACCAGAGCCGAAGTTGGAAGTTTAACTGACTGAGCCACCTGGGCGCCCAGGATTTAGTTATTTTAAATAAAACTATTTTACGTTAATTCAAAGTCTAAATGGAAAGAGCTCTTTATTACAAAGATAAACTAATGTCAAAAGCAAAACACAGCCACACCCTTTCCCTTCCCTTCTCTGGCATCCTGGTGTGCTTAGTAAATGGATTCTGTAGTCCAGCATCTTATATCAAGAAGAGGGACATTAGCTAAGGTGCCTTCTTTTCTTTAAGACAGTACTTTCAGCAGGCCTTTTTCCAGTATTTGATTTGGCAAATTTCAGTAATTTCTGCAAAACATCAGGTATCAGCAAATTGAGTGCAAGCATTTTGCAAACTACCTTTGTGATATTAAATAAGTTACTGAATCTTTTTGAGTATTTCTCCTATGCACAATGTTTAGTTAGTTAATATATACATTCAAAATATCATTCAGTAGTGTATGATTCTGTGAATCTTTCACTTTCTCCTATTCCCTTTAAAATACACACATACAAACATATACATATATACACACACAATAACAACACTGTCAAACTTTGTATCAATGACATAGTTTGTGTTTTTTTTTAATGATTTTATTCAAGTTTTTACCTAATACTTTTTGAGCTTATAGAACTAATTGATGAATAAAATTACATAAAATATTGGCAAAAATACATTAGCCTAAAAATAATTGACTATTTATTTTATTACTTATGATAAAAATTATACCATTAATATAGCCTTATCAGTTTGATTTAAAAAATGTTTATCAGCCATAAATTAGAGTTGATCAAATAACTAATTTCAATAAATGGTGACTTAAAAAATGTGAAAATTATTCTCAAAGTTCTTTATTTACATGCTCTTGAATTATTCAAATCAATAATCACACTAAAAGCAAATTTTCACAATGAAAGCAAAAGGAAATGAAGATGTCAGAGTGAGGGCAAGTTTGCTGATAATAGCACTGTGTATTTTGGTCTAAAGGAATTGTAGAATCTTCATGTGTATGTGTTACTAGTTAAACCTTTCCCCTGTTAAAAAGAAGGAATATATCAAAGAAAAGGTAACCTGGAAACAGCACAGACAACACAAGCAGCAATATAAAAGCTACATTTGTAGATATATAATATTAATCATTTTCTCCTTTCATTTCCTTTATAGAATTTGGTTCAGTATTTTTTTCCTAATGCCACTTGTTCTAACTTTGTTTTCAGATTCTGCAAGCTCAGGATTGAACTTTGGTATGTTTAAAAATGAAGAACCTATTGGATTATAATATACAGCCCGCTTTAATTTCTTCTGCAGCCTCATATTTTCTTCCCACTACTCATCTGGGAATGAGATTTTTTTTACAAATATAATTAGGCCTAAAATATTTTTTAATTCATAAACATAATGCTTCTTTAAACATTTTTATATCATTTATTGTCAAATTGGCTTACAGACAACACCCAGTGCTCATTCTGAGTGCCCTCCTCAATGCCCATCACCCATTTTCCCCTCTCCCCCACTCTCCTATCCACCCTCAATTTGTTCTCTGTATTTAAGAGTCTCTTGTGGTTTGCCTCTTTATAATGCTTTTCAAATTTAATACTATCCAATCATATGCTGCCATCACATGGGACATGATGCATAAAAGGGGAAAACTACAATATACATGATCACAAAAAATAAAAGATGCTACATAAATAAAGACCATAAGGAATTATACTTTCTTTGAATTTTCACATGAAAAAGAAACCCATATATTCAATAGACATTGTTAATTCCTTTATACTATGCACTTGATTTGTATCTCTCCAAATAGAGAATGCATTTCCAAGCTCTCCAGCATTGGCTTTCAAACAGAATCCATGATTTGTAGCTACTGTGCTTATTTGTACCACTTTGCCAATGAGAAAGGACATATTTCTTCTGCAAAGAATAATGCTGATGACAAGGTTGTGCATATTTCAGATTCTTTCATTCCTGAACAAAATATCAGAAGCTGTAATCAGAATATTTTTAGGGCCTATTTTATTATTTTGTGCTTCATCTTCAGGTAGTTTCTACAAGATTTTCAGCATAAGCTACACTTTGTATTTTTAAAAGAAGTAGGTGTCATTATATAGAATACTTATCTCCTATGACAACTTAATCTTTGAAAATAGTTTTATAATAAATGTAAAACAACAATCATAGTGTTATGGCCTTAAGCTTTAGTTATAGTTTAACAAGCATCTGTTTTCTTGTAGAGGTAAAACTAAAAATCTATTGGTGATCTACTAATGTTGAAGAATTTGAATAATATTTTGTGTTATTTAAAAAAATCCTTCAGTAACAAGCTATAAATTACAATTTGAATACATTATAACTTGATCAAATGTAGTAATATGTAGTTGGTACCTTGAAATAAAAATGAAAACCCTGGAAATTCAAATATGTTTGATTCTAGCAATTTCCTCTAGTACATTCATGAACTGAAGTCAGCAAATGTTACTAATGTATGAACTAATTTTGAGGGTTTTTTTTTGCTTTTCGTTTTTGTTTTTGTTTTGTTTTTTTTTGGTTTGTTCCAACTTCCTACCATTACAACATAATTTTCTGTGGCTCATTTGCCTTTGTCTAATAGCATGTCACTCTCTTCCATAACTAGAAAAGAAATTGAATCAATAATAAAAAAAAATCTCCCAACAAACAAAAGTCCAGTGCCAGATGGCTTCTCAGGGGACTTATACCAGACATTTAAAGAATTAAAGTTTGGGGTGCCTGGAGGGCTCAGTTGCTTATGTATGCAACTCGATTTCAGCTCAGAACATGATCTCATGGTTCATGAGTTCAAGCTTTGTGTCCAGCTCTGCACTCAGTACGGAGTCTGCTTAGGATTTTCTCTCCCTCGATTTCTGTTCCTCTCTCTCTGTCTGTCTCTAAATAAATAAATAAATAAATAAATAAATAAATAAGGGCACCTGGGTGGCTCAGTTGGTTAGGTGTCCAACTTTGGCTCTGCTCATGATCTCATGGTTTGTGGGTTCAAGCCCCGTGTCAGGCTCTGTGCTGACAGCTAGCTCAGAGCCTGGAGCCTGCTTCAAATTCTGTATCTCCCTCTCTCTCTGACCCTCACCTGCTCTCACTGTCTCTCTGTATCTCAAAAATAAATAAAAGACATTTTAAAAATGTTTTAAAATAATAAATAATAAATAAATAACCAAATAGAATTAATTAAAAAATAGAAGAGTTAATACCTATTTTTCTCAAACTCTTCCCAAAACTAAAAATGGATGGAAAGCTCCCAATCTCATTCTATGAGGCCAGCATCGCCTTCATTCCAAAACCAAGGACCCTACTATAAAGGAGAATTACGGGTCAATAACCTTGATGAACGTGGATACAAAAATTCCAACAAGATACTAGCAAATCAAACAGTACATTACAAGGATGATTCAGCACAATTAAGTGAGATTTATTCCTGAGCTGAAGGGTTGGTTCAATATTCACTAATCAATCAACATGATACACCACATTAATAAAAGAAAGGATAAGAACAATATTACACTCTCAATAGTTGCAGAGAAAGCATTTGATAAAATACAGCATCCATTCTTGAGAAAAAACCCTCAGAAAAGTATGGATAATTATAGAAAGAACCCAAATGTCCATCAACTGATGAATAGATGTAGATATTATATATATATATGTGTGTGTGTGTGTATAAACATACACATACATACATAAATACACTGGAATATTACTCAGCCATTAAAATGAATGAAATCTTGCCTTTTACAACAACATGGATGGAAGTAGGGTAAGTTTCACTAAGTGAAATGAGTTAGAGAAAGACCAATACTGTGTAATTCCAGTCACATGTAGAATTTATGAAACAAAACAGATGAACATTAGGGGAGGAAAAGGGAGAAGCAAACCTTAAGGAACTTACCTATAGAGAACAAACAGAGGGTTGGTGGAGGAGAGGTGGGTAGGGGATGGGAATGGTCAGTATTAAGGAGGGTACTTGTGTTGAACATTGGGTGTTATATGTAAGTGATGAGGCAATTGCTAAGCTCTATTCCTGGATCCAATATTACACTATGGTACACTAACTAGAATATAAATAAAATGTTGGAAAAAAAAGTGTGTCTCTTTTAATGACAAGTCAGACATTCTCTCTCCTTCCATTCCATCCAGCTAATGATTTTCCTTGCAGTTGTTAAAATGGTGTTGTTTATATTTTTATATGTTTTCAGCTTAATAATTTTGCTTAAAGACTATATAGTATATTTGCTATAGGATCTTTATCATATCCAAGATTGTATACAGCTGTATTAGTCTGCTCAGTCTGTCAAACCTAAATCCCATAGACTGGGTGACTAAAGCAATAGAAATTTATCCCTTATAGTTTTGGAAGTTGGATGGCTGAGATCAAGGTGCCAGCATGGTCAGGTTCTGCTCAGGATTCTCGTCCTGGTTTGCAGATTGGCACCATCTTGCTGTGCCCTCACATGGCAAAGAAAGAGAGAGAGGGGCATAGAGAGAGAGAGAGAGAAATTGAGTCTGCTGTTATAAGGGCACTAATCCCTTCATAAGGGTTCCAACCTCATGACTTCATCCAAATCTAATTACCTCCTAAGACCATTTCTACAAATACAGTCATTACTTTGTGGATTTGTGCTTCAACATATGAATTTTAATTCCAATGTAGTTAACATTCAGTATTATGTTAGTTTGAGGTGTACAATATAGATTCAAAAATTCCTCATATTACTCAGTGCTCATCAAAATAGCATACTCTTAGGCTCCAGCACCTATTTCACCCATCCTCCTTCCCATCTCCCCCCTAGTAATCATCTGTGTGTTCCCTATAGTTAAGAGACTGTTTTGGTTTCTCTCTTTCTTTTTATTCGCATTTTCATTTGTTTTGTTTCTTAAATTCCACAGGTGTGAAATTATATGGCATTTGTCTTTCTCTGACTCCTTTATTTCTCTTAGTATTATACTGTCTAATTCCATCCATGTTGTTGCAAATGGCAAGGTTTTATTCTTTTCATAGCTGAATTATATTTCATTATATATCAAAATATACCATATGGAGTAATACTCCATTATATATGTATCAAATCTTCTTTATTCATTCATTTATTGATGAATACTTGGGCTGCTTTCATATTTTGGCTGCTGTCAATAATGCTGCAATAAACACAGAGTACATATATCTTTTTGAATTAATGTTTGCATATTCTTTGGGTAAATAGTAGTGTGACTCCTGAATTATATGGCAGTTCTATTTTTATTTTTTTGAGGAGCCTCCATACTGACTTTCTCAGTGGCTGTAACCGTTTGCATTCCCACCAACAGTGCACAAGGGTTTACGTTTCTCCTGTCTTATATTAGGTATACTTATGCTTATGGTACAGGTTCTTTGTTGAGTGTACTGCTTAGCCCTCCTGGCCTTGAAGTAGGTGAAGGAATTGGTCTAGGTATAGGAATTTAGATTACCATTTCATATTCACTATGAATCATAAGACACTCAATTGTTGCAAGTCAAAATAATCATTCAACACTGTCATTCCATCTACAGAAGACCTTTAGCATTATTAGCTTTTTTAGCTTTTAGTTTTAGCTGGGGTTTATGCCCTAATAGTTTTTGTTCTTTTTACTTTGTTTATCTATCAGAATTGGTGCTGAACTAATTTATTTCATATATATAATATAGGGTCATATCCAACTCTGTATAAGAGGCTAAAAGTTGCATAGGGCTAGGTTGACCTTATTGATTATATGAGGAAGAGTACTAGCAAAAGATGCCTTTTAAAAACTAGGTTGTAATTTTATGTATGAGAAGGAAAGAATGGTGGTATTTGATTTAGGTTTACATATATATGTTTCACTCCTTGATAGTGATTTGAGGAGATTATTTTGAAAATGTATATTACAAGTGAGTGATGCTAACTTAGAACTGTAAATGAACTTGATTCAACAGAAATTTTTCACTAGCATGCTTATAATAAAATACCCAGTGCATTTATTAAAATACACATTTGCAGGATATTATGATTCAGTATGGAATCAATACTGAAAAATACTGTAGTAGGCAAGAACAAGCCATTTTAGTCTTGTGCATAAGACAATGGTATGGTAAGTTGCAAAATGTTTGGCCTGCAAAGGCCATGATTCTCCCAGTTGCTATGCAGTGTCAGTAATAACTGTTCTATAAATGAATTATTTTTAAAGATTACTCTAGAAGCTACATCAAATATGAATTGGAATAGAGAAATGTTAGTACTGTAGTGGTCAGCTATGATATACTGGAATTATATGGGTGGATATCAATAAAAAAGAGAAACAAAAAATTAGAAAAAATGAATATGTCACTGTTCTCAAAGATTTCTGACAATCTTTAGGTTTTGTATATATATTGTGCTTTGAAATGTCAACTACGTATTTTTGATATTTTCCCCAAGACACAATAGAAACAGAACAGAGAAAGCCTTCAAACAATCAGCATTTGAAATTTCATTGTTTGAATGACATGTTGAGGTGTTAGGCAGGACGTATAGCTCACTGTCACTTTATTATATATAAATAAAATAACTTTGCTCCTGCTTTTCCCACTTTGTAAAGCAACCTTCATCTGCCTCTGTTTCCAGCAAATGAAACCCTATCTATTTTTCAAGCATTACTTACAATTTTGCACCATCAGTTTAATTGTGTTTTTCTTCATAAACCTAAAGCTGATCTCCACTCTAATGAGCATAGAGCTTAGTGCTTTCTTTTTAAATTACTACATCATGATTTTTTAACATTATCATTGCATATATTGGTGGTCTTTATATTGTAGTCAAAGTTGCCTTTTATCTTTCTGACATGGTCTTTATATCTAATGCTTTATATACAATGATCCTTAATTAGTATTTGTTCAATAAATGAATGAATTAAAAATAAAAGTTGACATTATACTAATTCCTTAATCTTCTTCCATAATTAAAAGAACTGAGGCAGAAACCTCAGTTTTACAGATTGTTAATTTGATGTTGAGATTGGTTGAGAGTTTATTTTTAATGTTTTATTTCACCTTTTGCTTTTCAGTTTTTGTTTTCAATATTTTTGTTAACTAAAAACATGCTAACTTAAGAAATACTTTTTTTATTACCAAATATAAAAATTATCCTAGGCCACATATATATAGAAATTCAAGAAGCATTTTTCAAAGCAAACACAGTACGGCATTCTCAGATTCAATGACAGTTTGAATGGAGGCTCTAAAGCAGTGCTAGTTTTATATAATTGGTAGCATATGTGGCAGCAATTACTAATTAGATAATTGGAAGCATATGGCAGCAATTACTGTCAATCAAATTATGCAATATCCCAGTAGGTATAGTAATACCTTCAGTGCAGAAATGTCTGATATGTATGTTCTCAATTTGATCAAGGGATTAATGAGAGCATTCTATGCTATAGTTTGAGTCAGTACCAATGAACAATGCTTAGAAGCAATCTATAACTTTAATTGAGGTCGTGGCTACAGTATGTGACAGCAGCTATGAATTGGCCCATCCAATTTGCTGTGGCTCATTAAGATATCCACTGCTCAAGAATTGTGTAGACAGGTCACAACAAATCATACCAAGTGAATAGTTCAGTGAGGTACAATTCTATTGCACAGACATGGCTTAAGGCCAGGTTTATGTATCACAAGAAAAATGCCCATGATATAGTATACACAGTGTATCCAAGTCTTCGCTGGATTGTCAGATGCATCATGTTCTCTGGCAGCAATAGCTCATTAAGATCTATATCCAGAGAATAATGGAGCCCATACTTATAATATGTCATGGTTTCTATGGAAGCCCGTAGATATACCACTATTAATCTGCTGTGAGAAGGAAACCTAGTTTTGGATCGGAAGGCAGAGCATTCTGCTTGCTCAGAAAAAAAACTTGCTTTCATAGACCGTATGGATATGTAGGCTTCATTACTGACCCGTCTTGATCAAATTTGGTCCTCAACAATGCATATTCAGTATGCTCAGAAATGTTCCAAGTTCAGATGAAGAGACGAATCATTAAATGTGTTGTGAAAGTATCAATCTTCAGATCAGAGTACTTCATTGCTCTTCCATCTCAAATAGCTGTAGACAACCCCAGTATGAGTCTCCTTATTACCAGAAATAGAACTCACTTGCCTATTTAGATCCTTTTCTTCACTTTTCCCTTTGCCCTTTGAATGCTTACATCAACAATTTTGTCACATATTTGTGCTCACACTTGCACCTACAGTTACACACATGAGCCCTACACATATTATCATAACATGGGTCTACCCTCTATGTTGGAAACCTTGAAAATTTGAAACTTCAATGGGAGCTAATATGAAATAGTCTTCCTTCGTACCAAGAGGTTGTCTTTTCCTCTGAGAGTCACATATGACAGGGATAGGCAACTGTGGTTCTAGTGTTATGCAACACATAATTATCATAACTAATGCTATGTATATGCTCATATATATAAAGACACTGATAAATATTGTATTACGTATATGAAATAATAATAGCCCTTCATTTACCTGACATTTAAAACTACAAATCTGCTTCAGCTATTATGTTTTCCTTATACCATAAACATCTGCACACACACTTTTAGTTTCAACAAACACATTCAGCAGATATTTATTGTTTAATGGGTTCCAGGCAGTGTGGTAAGTCCCGTGTGCATTGGATGAATACACCCAAAGTAAAATTTCTGCCTTCATAGAGATACAGTTTAGTGCAGAAAAACAGATAAAAAGCAGCATGAATAATAAATTATGTAAGTGCTAAGTAGGAGAAAGCAGCTGTGAGAAGAGATGGGGAGAGACGGTGGGAAGTAGCATGAGAAAAACAGTGATCAATGACATGAAGGAGGTGAAGTAACAGGCCATATGTAAAGCTGGAAGGATTCCCTAGGTACTAAGTAGAGCAAGAGAATGAGAGAGAAGAGTGCCTGACATATTCCAGAAAAGCCAGGAAGCCAGTGTGACTGAAGGGGAATGTCAGAGAAGTAGCAGGTCAAGGTAAAGAAGTTAGGAGGTAACTGTTGCTAGGGCCTTGAAAGTCATTTTAAGGACTTTGGCTTTTACTGTGAGTAACGTACGAAATGACTGGGGACTTCGGAGAAGAGCTTTATTCCAACCAGACTTTGAAATAATCACTGTTGCTGTCATTCACCACAGACTAATGGGGAAGGATCAGGAGGAGAGATCAGGTAGAATCTTATTCATGCAAGTTCGAAATCATGAGAAGTCATTGAATTCTAGTTCTGTTTACAAAGTAAAGCTAATAGAATGTGATACTCAACTGAATATGAGTTGTAAGAGAAATGGGCTTCAAGTTTTTACTTTTTATTTTTATTTACTTATTTTAAATGTTTATTTATTTTTGAGAGAGAGACAGAGTGTGAGTGGGGGAGGGGCAGAGAGAGAGGGAGACACAGTATCTGAAGCAGGCTCTGGACTCTGAGCTGTCAGCACAGAGCCCGACGCAGGGCTTGAACTCACAAATCACGAGATCATGACCTGAGCTGAAATTGGTGCTCAACTAACTGAGCCACCCAGGTGCCCCTCAAGTTTTTAACTTGTAAAACTGAAAGCCTAGACTTTCCATGAATGCAGTGTGGAAGGCTGTAGAAGAAGTTGGCTGTGAATTGTTTATATTTGGTTTGGTTTGGCTGTTTGTTAATACATTTGTTCTTTGGTGAAGGATGAAATGGTTAATTTGGATATGTTATGTTTAACCTATTATATGTGGTCACACTCCATGGAGTGATGTAAAGCAGGCAATTTGACATTGTGGGAAAGGATTAACAGACATTTTCCTGCTCGTATGAAAATTTAAGTTTTGTTTCACTGTCTACATTTGTTTTCTCCGAAACCTGATATATGCTAATATGCCAACGGTGTACTAATGATAAAGTGTTACTCTACTGAAAGTTGGTGGAACTGAAAATTGAAACCAAAACTAAGCTATTTCAAAGCACACTGCGGTAAGGCAGATGAAACAGGTAAATATACCAAACCCCAACCATGAAGATCATTACAGACTCAATTCTCAACCTCCTTTAACACTGGCTCATTCAGAAACCCATGTTCCAAGATAAAACCATGAACAAATTGAATGAAATATAGATATATTTTTGTAAGTTTGTTTCTTTATTTAGAGAGAGCATGAGCAGGGGAGGGGCAGAGAGAGAGGGAGAGAGAGAATCCCAAGCAGGCTCTGCATTGTCAGTGCAAAGCCCCACGGGCACTTGAGCTCCCAAACTGTGAGATCACGATGTGAGCCAAAATTGAGTCTGGATGCCTAACGGACTGAGCCACCCAGGAGCCCTGAATGAACCATACATTGTAAAGGCAAGACCACTGACTATTCCAGAACCATCCTAGTTAGCAAAGCCTGACACATCCCTACCAGCACCAGTCTATGACAAGTTCCAGAGGTCAGACTCCTTTAAGTACTTCTCTTTAAGGTCCCCTTTTTGAGACACCCTAATCTTCAGATGTGCCCCTTTTTGCAACAAACTCAGTAAACCTAAACTTTTTTTTAAAGCTATTCGTGTGTCAGTGGGTGGAATTTAGCAAATAAGCTTTAGCACAAAGTGATGTTGCTTATTGCAAAAATACTCATGATTAGTAAACTGCACCTGGACTGAGAGAACGACTACTTTAAAGGAAGGCAGAGCTTTGTACTTCCCTAATGCAGTGAGTGTGGTGATTGGATATGCCCCTTATAGAGACCCTGGAAGCCATGCCTGTTCAATTGTTATAGAAATATAGCTCCTATGGTACATGAGGTTTTAAAAACTAAGTGGGTTCTGCAGCTCTTGAAAGGATTCTGTTTCCTTGCACCTGAGCTGTGTGATCTGCTGCAAGAAATGCTCCTCGGATTTGAAGAGTCCCCAGAAAAGCCACTCCCCGTGGCAAGCTGTGGTAGCTGTCCTATATCCTTCTATGAAGGAGGGCTGAATCTGAGAACTCAGTTTTGGAAGTCTGAAAGTTTAGCTGAAATTGGGCAGTCCTTCATGGGTATTGCAGTGAGGCAGCCTGGAACTCATACAGAAGCTCTTGTTGTGAATGAAAATGTGGATGGCATCAATGTAAAGGTGATATTGAAAACCAAGTTTTAAAATAGTGAATGCAAATAAAGAAGAAAAGACATGCAAAAAGGGAGGACATAAAGAGAACCAAGGAAAGATCCTTAGAAGAAATTATCAGCGGTAAGGTGGAATAATTCTCCATACTAGGAGCCAAGTGAAACGTTTTAAGGAGAGGGTAACTAGGTTTATCAAATGTTTCTGTTAGATCAAGGAAGATGAGGAATGGGAATTAAATACTGGATTTAGCAACATATGGGTGTTTGCTGATCTTAACAGCAGCACTTTCAGTAAATTCATAAGAGCAAACACATGATTAGAGAGTGTATAAGAGAAAATAGGTAGGAGTAATGAAAACTGAAAGAGCAGGTAACACTTTAAGTAAAGAGAAAGAGAAATAATAGTATTTTCGGAGAATGAAATAAGCCCTAGACAGAGTTGTTTGTTTTCCTGTTTTTATGAATCCCCCTTCCCTTTTCTTTCCTCAGCAGCTTGTAATGCAGTCTGCATGTGTATTAGCTGGATGGTCCTCAAGAGAAGGAAAATGATGGCGATGCACAAGGGAGGGGAGAATTTAAGGTTTTGGGTAGATGAGCAGATAAGCATAAAATAAAGAGTTGGCCTCAGATAAAAGCACAATGTATTTATCTGCATTCATGTCCACTCAGAAGTTTGAGAGAAAGCTTGAGTACTTCCTTCCTTTCAAATTCAACACACTGAGTTTCTGTTTATTTGTTCATTAATCAAATATTTATTCAGAACCTTCTAGGCCTTAGGTACTTTCTGCATTGCTGGGGACACAGCAGTGAACAAAACAGATTAAAAGCAGTCCTACCTTTATGATGTTTGCCTTTTTAGGAACCTTTTGAATTTGAAAACAAGTTGAAGAATAAGATAATCTGTTACAGTTCTTGTCCAGAATCTTTTTTAAAAAAATCACCTCAGTGTAGCCTTAGTTGTCTTTTTTGAAATTTCAGTGTAACTATTTGCTGGGGAAAGAAGCATGAAAGAAACAGCTTGGGTAATGTGTCTTTTAAAAGAACTCCTTATTCAGCTGACAGAAATGATTGTGTCTGGTAATCACTGTTTGCAAAGAACTGATGAGATTGTGTCAGCAGAGGTTTGAGAAGGAACACTGAACACTTCCAGATCTAGTCCATGAGTTCTTTCCTGAGAATGGACAGACAAAATCAATATAACGCCTCCATAGGTTTCTTTTCATGTCCCATGGAAAAATAACTAACTTGGCAAGTGTTACAATCAGTTACATCTTTTCAACATCAAAATCTATTTCAGTGACTAGATAGGCTTGTAACTAATGTTTTGTATAAAAGACAATTCACCATCTGTTACTTTAAATGTGGTCAGGAGAATATTTTACCACTCAAGGTAATAACCACAATTTTCCCTACAAACATATTGTTCATTGTTAGTGATTGACTTCTATTTCTAAATCACCTCAAGGACCTAGATAAGCATTTAATTCAAAGGAAAATAGGTAAAACCTATTTACTGAGATTTATTTATGTACAGGAAAAAATAAACAAGACCTTCCTCCTCTCTAAAGTAGGATATTTCTTCTCAGAACCTTCCATTCTGGCCTTGCTTTTTTTCTTCACTACACAAATTTTCATCTTGATTTTTATCAGCTCTCATCCAATTTCTTTAGACATTCCATGCATTAATTCATTTTTTCTGTGATTCTGTAGATCCCATGGTTAAGTAACGAGTACCCTGTTTGATAGACTCAACTGAAAAGCTATTGATTTAGAATGTCTTGGAAGCGGGAGTTCAGGGATCTTCATTCTAGAACAACAGCCAGAGAGGGGCGCCTGGGTGGTTCAGTCGGTGAAGCATCCAACTTTTGATATGGGCTCAGGTCTTGATCTCAGAGTTTGTGAGATTAAGCCCAGCATTGGATTCTGCACTGACTGTGTGAGGCCTGCTTGGAATTCTCTTTTTCCCTCTCTGCTCCACCTCAGCTTTCAATCTCTCTCTGTCTCTCTCTCTGTCTCTCTGTCTCTCAGTAAATAAACATTAAAAAAGAAATGAAAACACCACCCAGGTAAGGTTGTACCCACGTGAAAGTTTAAAAACCAGGACCGTGGAGCCTCTAATTGGCCCACAATTTGAGGAATGTTGTTGGCCAAGAAATAAGGTTAATATCTCCTTCAATTGATTTTGCCCTTAATTTGAAGACTGTAGTGATTGCACATTGTTGTTTCTCTTATTGTTGTATGCTTTGTTTTAATGCCTAAACCTATGCTTCACAAAGGGACTGGGATAAGATTTTTACCACTGTCGGGAAATGTAACACTATCTAGAGTCAATTTGGGTTGTGATTCAGAGAGTTTCAGGGGTGCTACTGTGTCTAGTGGATGGAGTCAGGGATTCTTTTTCTTAGTATCCTACAGTGCATCCTACAGTCCCCCACAGAAAAGAACCATCTGGATAAAAATGTTAATATAATGAGAACTGAAAAACCTTGCCCTAAAGCGATTGCCTAGAACTGTCAGCAATTACATCATGGTTCTTTGTCCCACAACCCATAGCTCAAGGGTATTTTTTTTTAATAGTCAGGCTAATCTACTTGTAACCATTGACATTCTACATGGAAAGGGGCAGACCACTACAGTATTTTGATCTCCCCCATCCCCATATACTCAGCTTAACACCCAAGAGAATTAGAGTTTCTAGGGAGAGGAGAAACAGTACACTAAAGAAAGTAACATCATAAAATCTGAATGTCAAAATGGCAGATGGCACAATGGCATGAACTTTAAATATTATTTTTTATGCTCTGGAAATCCAAGGTAGAATCTTATCTTTATGAGAATTATAAAATAATGAGAAACTGGACGGGCAAACAACTGAAGCTGAATTTTTTTTCTTTTTGACATACAATTAAAGCAAGAATTCTTTGTTAATTTGTGTGAAATTTCATTTATTATATAACAGTGCATTAGAGATTTAATAGTATGCTTCTGTGCCATCTGGGATTTGCAGCTAAGCAAAGTAGGAACATCACAGAGCACAGTACAGTAAAAAGGAACAGTGATTTAGGTCATCAGAATTCACTAGCACAGTCTTAGAAATCAATAATAAATTGACATTCCAGAAAGCATGCTCAGGAGGGCAATTCCAGAGCTATAGAAAATCTTATCCCCATGGCACAATTGTCTCCTGTGAAAAGTAAGACAAAAAAATAAAAGTAAAAACAAAAACATGGTAGAAATGCAGTAAACACAGAAAGACAAAGTTCATGCTGTGATTATGGACTAGCCATAGGAATTAGACATCCCTTATATTGAATAAGAAAAGAATTTCCAATTTGGCACACACACCAAAAGAAAAAAGCAAATAAAACCTTAGATGCTATATGTCTTTTCAAAAGATTATGCTTTTTCAAACATATAATTTTATGATTTGAGCATGAAAGATTGTCCTAAAAATAATATGCAGAAAGAAAAAGCACCTCAGAAAACTATACAGTAAAATTATAACTCCCAAATTTACATCATGTTAATTTATATTTTTTATTAATATGACAATTATTTCATGAAAGCCTGTCTTGACCAGGTTCTGCATATCTGCTAATACTGAGGTGAACAATACCTTGTACAAAGTATCTTTTCTGATGGAACTTAAAATTTTGATATCAGCGGGCACTGAGTGGCTCAGTTGGTTAAGCATCCAATTCAGTTTCGGCTCAAGTCATAATTGTATGGTTTGTGAGTTTGAGGCCCAGTTGTGGGCTGTGTGCTGACAGAGCAGAACCTGCTTGGGAATGCTCTCTCCCTCTCTCTCTGTACCTCCCCTGCTTAGTCTCTCTTTCTGTAAAAATAAATAATAAACAAACTTATAAAATAAATAAAAACAAATAAAGTTTATGGAGAAACGAAAATACTTTTAAAAAGGAAAGAAACATGGGCTTTTTGTTAAAAAGAAAGTTAAAAGATGGCAAGGCTGATAGTGGGTAACGTACATGTATACATAGATGATTAATAATATAAAATAGTACATATATTCTGATGGTTTCTCAGAGGAGGTGATGTTTGATTCTATGATTTATTTTCCATACATTTATACAAATGTAATAAAAAAGTGCCTATTGAAAAATAAGATTCCTAAAGTCTATATGCTATTCTATCTTGTTAATGCTATACTTTCATAACAGTGTCACATTTTTAGTGTATAGTCTTATGTGAAATAATTAATGGGTCAAATTAAATAGTTTAAAGGTTTGACACAAATTTTGAATTTGCCTTTGGAAGAATTATATCATTTTTAATCCATAAAAGGTGGAAGACAAAGTTTTACAAAATTCTAACCACCATGTTCGTTTCCCTCAAAAAAAAAAAAATACACCTCGGTTTGTACAGTTAAAAAAATGCATAGTGTTTTTTAATTTTTATCTTTTAATTCATTAGTGGGCAGAACTATTATACATGTTTATTGGGCATTTTTATTTTCATATCTGTACATACATTGTATCAACTGATAACAGTTCTTGATGACTTCTTAAAATTAATTAACAAGAATAATGATGTTTGGTAGTTGCTTATATTGCAATAATTCCTTATAGCTAGTTTTATGTACATAGTATTAGAATTAATTTTCAATCATTTGAATATCTGCTTTTATCACAGGTAACTTTCATAATTGAAAGAACACCTTGATGTTATCTATTACCAATGATCAACACCTAAGATTTCAAACTAACATCAGTGTTTTGAAAAAATTGTGCCTGAAATGATAAGCCAGACAGTTTTCTAGCACTTCAAAAACTTTCTGATAAGATAGATGGTGGTCTTAATCAATGTGAGTTTTTGATATCAGTAAAAATATGTTCAATATTTGGAAGATCTCTTTGAAATAATCACTGAATCTTATTTCCTGAGAGATCAATAGATGGCCTGACAGAAGCATGCATGAATGAAGAATCTGTTTAAAGTTGCAAGAATGATCTTAGGATTTTATTATAGCTCTCATTAATAAGGCATAATATTCCATATTGCAACTGAACTTTACTAAACTACCACTTGTTAAATTTTGGTGTAGTATTAGAGGAAAATGTCCAAAATCACATAAAAATGTCATGAAAATATCCTTCCTCTTTCCAACTTCTTTTTTTGAGATTACATTATTTTACATACTCCAATTAAAACAACACAGGGCAACAAATAGAATCAGAGACTGATACAAGAATCCAACTATCATCTATTAATGCAGACATTTAAGATATTTAGGGGCGCCTGGGTGGCTCAGTCGGTTAAGCATCAACTTCAGCTCAGGTCATGATCTCACGGTTTGTGGGTTCGAGCCCTGCGTTGGGCCCTGTGCTGACAGCTAGCTCGGAGCCTGGAACCTGCTTCAGATTCTGTGTCTCCTTTTCTCTCTGACTCTCCCCTGCTCCCACTGTCTCTCTGTCTCTCAAAAATAAAAGACATTAAAAAAGTAAAAAAAAATATTTGTAAAGCCATGAAACAATACCAATGATATCACTAAATACTAATGGAAATTGTAGTTGTATTTTATGAACATGTTATTTATGTTAACATATTTATTATCATTTTTAATTAAAGATTTAAAAAATTTTTTTAATTTTAATTTCTAACATAGTAAATATATCTATATGTGTCTGTAATTTCAGAATGTGAATCAGTCCTGGAAAAAGAGTTCGAGAACTACTGTATTAAAAGTAACTATGGTAAACAGTCAATATGTAAGGTGGTAATTATGGCAAGTTCCAATGAATCACAGTAGAAGTCCTGAGTGTCTACATTAGAGAACTATACATTTTATGAAAGAATTCCTGGCTATCTACAGATCCTAGCACAATGGAGCATTTGACCATAAGATACCATATGACCACATAAGCAGTCCTGTTCATCTTGAGCCAGGACTGAGGATAGTCCTACCAGTTTAGAAGGTTGAATAGGCCTTCAGCACTTGATTGGAGGTTGAAAGAACATCTGGCATCAGGCTCCAGAAAGACAAGAGGGCACATGTAAGCTGCAGGAATATGGTTCTGACCACCACATTATCATCACTTTGACGGGAATGCCTCTTTTAGTTTTAACTATAAACACATAGAAGAGTCCTTTTTGACCAGATGACAAAGGAAATAAAGGTTGAGCTTAATTCTCAGATAAACTGGATAAGTATGTGTGTAAAAGATAAAAAATAACAGACTATTCTATAATTGTAGTGGAGTATGGCTTTGCAGTATCAGGAAATCCTCCTCTTCTTGGGCTAAGAGTTGCATATCATCATCCACTATGTATACAAAGCAAAGTGCCTTAGTTAAGAATATACACAGATTCATTTGTAGTAGCAAATGGCCTGGCTGTCATTCAGAGGCATTTGAGGAAAAATATTTGAGGTCTGGGGAGAAGGCTTATAGACAGACCTATGGGAATGGGAATGAAGTATAAATATATTACATTGCATATAAATGTACATCAAAGATCATGTACCCTAGATGAGGTGCTAAATAATCAAGTAGGTATTAAAACATTTTTTTTTACATTAACCTCTTTTATCAGCCATCCTCAATCAAAATAATGGGCACACATACAAAGGAGTCCTGGTGGCAGGGATGGAGTCTAGGCAAGGGCAAACTCCCAATGATTCATTCACCATGGGTAGCCTAAGTACTGTAGCTGCTGAATGTCCAATTATCCAGTAATAGAGATCAACATTGAGCCCTTAATTAAGCACATTCTTAAAGACAACTATCCACTTGGTAAAAGTTCTTTACAAAAAAACCTTGGGACAGGTAGTGATTCATTTTGATTGGAAATTGCATATATTTTGAGTGTGAGCTTGTTTTTTTGCTTACAGGGATTCATCCAACATTACTATTATAGAAAATTAAGTATTTGGTTTCTTAATACATAATACCATATAATATTTCAGAATAAGGAACAATCTCTAGAAAAGTATAGCAGTGGGCTCATAAAGTGGCATCCACTGGTTCTAGTCTATAAAATACTATCCAGAAGTTACTAATCTGATAGAAAACTGAGATAGTGCTTGAAGGCACAGTTAAGGAATCAGTTTTGGAAAGATCCGCAGTTAGTATGGGGTGCCATCTCTCAAGATGTGTTACATACCATTAATTAATGACTATTTTATTGTTCTGGGTCTCCAATAGCCATAAGACACCAGATGGTACAAAAGAGAGAAAGATAGGAATGACTGATTTCTGTTATACCTAGTGACACACTTTCTGTTTTCTCAATTTACAACCTTAGGCTCTTTGCATTTACAGTATACTAGAAGAGAGTACACTTTTGCCAAGGGAAACAGTAAGACTCCTAGTAAACTAAACTATAGCTGCCCCAGATCAATTTAGTCTCATTAAGCCTAGAGTCCAGAAGGCCAGGAAAAGAGTCCATCCACTACCAAGAAGATTGCCTACTGTGAGGTTGTGGCCTAGTAACAAGGAACTTTCCTTTGCTGAAGGGTGCTTCCTCACACAAGATCATGCTTCCTCCCTGTAGTAACTGGTTATCAATAGTGGGTTAAAGTGGAGTTACACAGGCTTGGCTCCTGTGCCTCAGTGGGACAACCAGTAATGGCCATTCCAGCTCCAATGCTCCTCAGGGGCTCCTCTGAGGCCTCTGATGCAACTGCTTCCCAGGACAGGTCTCCTTTGGCTTCATTCTCCAACTTTCACTCATGTCAGGTGTTGTTCCTCAGAGCACACAACAGCTTTCCTGCACACAGATATCCTTCTTATTGCCTATTTCCAGAGAATCTGTTCTAAAGCATGACATGGATAAACAACCTTTATTTTAGTTTTCTTGAATTACTTATACCATGCTTTATGTTAGGTATATTTTATGTGTAGTATACAATTAAATCTTATGGAGTATAATAAGGTTAACATTTTCCCAGTAACACAAGTTTTACCAAATGGAATTTGGATATTTATGTTTACATAGATACATATTGTGGACTATATAAGTAAGTTTGTTAATATTTAGCAAGTAAAAATATATGCATACACAGTATATACATATATATGTATGTGTGTGTGTATATATATGTATATATGTATATATAGTGAACTACCTTTGCCTCCTTAAAAAGTAAAACTAGTGGCAAAAATGTATTATGATTGGGTAGGCTCATTACTGATCTCTAACTAAATTATTAGGAAGATTAACAACTATTCTATTCTTTCAGTACTCAATATTAAAAAGGCAATACTCATAGAGCACTGAAGTGGCCCTTTCTGTAAATACAAGGATAGTGCTGCCCCTTGGGTGGAATATTAATCTGAGAATAAATTTAGCTTCTAAATCTTGTGATTATTATAGTAATCTTCATATTATAAATAAATATATTAGGTAACCAATTAAAGATGAATGAAAAAATAATTCTTAAACTGAAAATTTGGTTGAATGCTTTAGAAATTTTCAAAATTATTGAGCTACTTAAAACTGCTGCAACATTTGGACTAGACAAAATAAATTATAAAAAGTGAAGAGATGAGAAAGTTTATAAAACTAAAATATTTGGACACATTCATTTCACATATTTTGGATTATTACTCTGCTTTAAAGGAAAAGTAAATTTTGAAAATGTGTAATGTAATAGGGTTGTGGTTTATGGAAAAACAAGATTAAAAATGGCACTCAGTAGACCGTGTAATCCAAGATTAGACTATGGTCATATGTGAAAAGAGCGGTGAATGAATACACACATACATTTCAAGTTGAAAGTAAAGGCTTTAGAATATATACTGGTCATTTTCTGTGACTTCCTTCTTTAATTTTTATAACTTGTCAAATATGTAGATTAATTAAAGGTATTCTGATGGGAAAGATGAGAAGACTTGTAAAGTTTTTAAATTTTGCTACTCTTAATAGAATAGTGAATTCATGATTAATTTTTTTATTATTTTTGAAGCTCAAATTTGAGAAAATTGGTGAGAAGTACCACTTTACAAAAGGTTGCTAGGATGATGTATGCCAAACTCTCCAAAGGATAGCTGTACTACCCACCTGTCACCCATTTACAACTCAGAACAGACCAGAATTTCAAACAGGAAATTGAGAGTCATCAAAATATTAAACTTTCAAGTCAGTAGGATATGCTGTGATGGCCTGGGGAGAATGGGTAAGAAGCATCCATTGAGAATGAGGACAAAAAGGGAACACTGTTCTCTCACCTCCAGGTTTATTTCTACTCTGTGGAATATAATCCTATTTTAGTGTAAAATACTAGAGCGCTGTGCCTTCAGAGAGTTCATAGGAGGACCTGACATTTGTCTTCTAGAGCAATCTGACCATAGTGTGGCACTAGTATAAATGGAGAAAGTGATCATAAACATTGGTGATTTGAGAATGTGTGTCATATCTAATAATGATACTGAATTAGATTTTTATTAATCGATTTTTGTCTTAATATTTTTCATTTTTCTAATTTATATTTATTGCATTTTACCTAAATATGATGTATCATAATTGAAAACAAAACAAAGAAAGGATCTGATTTATTCCTCCACATAGAATTTTAGAAACACTGTCCTAGTGTATGGGGAGCAGCTGGTATTCACATTTCATATGAAAATCTGGAAGATGGCTGGAGCTTAAGGCAGAATAAGGAAGAAAAACAGCAGAGGGGTAGTCTTCGTGTTTCTCCTGAACTCAGCAGAAATAGCAGAGATTGAACCCTGTTAAGCAGTTTAAAAGTGTTCCAAAAAAAACAGAATGATGACCTGTCCGGTGCAAGGACTTCAGGACAAAGGGTGCAGGGACCACTAGGCCAGGAGTTAGGCAGGGATTGGTCGCAGAGCTCCAGCTACAATGTGTATCTCTTCTCTTCAGGGGACAGTGTTAATGCATAGCTAAGAATTTCAAACTAAAGGTGCTTCAATTTAAAGTCTCTTAATAAAAAAAATTGCCTGTATCATCATAAAAACTCTTTTTGTGTTTGTATTATTTTATTTTATATGCTTGAGTAAAAAAAATAGTGGTACAGAGAAAAGACAGCAACAAGCCTGGGTCCTTACAGTTCGTAGCACATTTCTGTGTAAATAGTTGTTCATTAACCAAGTATTTTAGAATGCGCTTGTTCAGAGAAAATATTGTTAGGGAATTTCACATAGTCTTTCCTCATGGAGTTGACATTATAGAGGGAGAAATAGATGTTAAACATCAGAATACAGGATAGATCACTTGTTATTCTGAGAATTCTACAGTGAAGCCGCTGACATTCACTCCAACACTTTTACCAAAATTTTCACTGAATTTAGAAGCTATATTAGAATCAGATTTATTACAACGAAAAATGGATTTGAGAATGTGGCTTGGAGACATATTCTGTTTCTTTACCCCAAGTATAGATCTCACAAACTGTCTGAAGAGGGAGAGAAATTTGAAATGAAGAAGAGAAAATAATGAGGATGTCTTCTAAGTTACAGGTTTGTTAGCTTTACAAAGGCTCTAAAAATTTTTGCTATTTTTATGTAATTGGAAAAGAATATTAATATTGTCAGTTATGGATCTCTAAGTGTTCAGAGGATAGCTTATTTGATTATAAGCCAAGTCAGTTTCTTCCTTTAACTTCTTTAGAGCTATGTTATAATTCTCTCTTCCAAGTTAATTGATGCGATGCACAGATTGTGTTTGGATGATACCCATGCCCTCTTTTAAGCTGCTCATTCCTAAGGGAGTTCATTGGAAAATTGTTGATACCTTCCTCTAAACTAACTGTTCTCAAGATACCAGTGTCTTCGGCAGTGATTTCTCGTGGTATAAGCCAGTTCTTTCCAAAAATGCTTTGATGACCCCCTCCTGCAATGATTAAGTACACTTCTCCCTGAAATGACATTCTGTATGATCATAATACATCTTCTAAAACCATCACTGCCAAGTTTTAAAAAAATAATAAAAATAAGCACATGAACTCAAACACTCTGACAAAAGGCAGCGTGAGAATACAGCCATGCCAATCATAAAGGGATGCATTGTCCTTCAAGAATATTTTTGTGTCCTGGAATCCTGATACATCTATATGTAAACAAACTAAAAATTCTGGATTCCTATGAGATAAATTCTTTTGAGAAATTTAAATTTTATGTATTCTTATCCATCTGTTTATGGCACAACTCATAAGGCTTGTATTTCACTCATTAATCTGCCACTGATATATCTTATGAATATGATCTACTCAGTTTATTCCTCAGGACCTCAGACATATTATTTGTAAAATGGGGATAATTTACTAGAGCAGTTGGTTCACAGTGTCTTCTCTAAACCATCTCAACTATTACTGGGGAGGGAGAAGGAAGAAATCTTGGTGGTCAAGGCTGTCGGGTGATCCTTTTGTAGGAATGATAGGTGTCATTTACTGTTGTATATGTATTGGTCTGGGAGGTAAGATTCACTTGAAGGATGCTTTGGCTATAAAATATGCCAAAAATCCCAAATTAGTAATTAAAGTCTTATTATAAATAGGATTCTGACTGAAAAACATGAGATTAGTATTAACATCATTTCTTGTTCTATTTAGTTAAATTGTATGAAATTACAGCTTCTTTAGGGCAAAACAGTTGGACTATAAGGTTCAACTTAATATAGTATTAAGCACGACTTTTACAGTCATGCTCTTGTCCCCACCTTGAAAGATGTCAGTCCTTACTCTGGTTTTACATAAACAAATTGAATGAAATAAATGTTTGAAAAGTTGAAGCAACTAAGACTGATTTTTACTACCACTGCACTGACTTTAAGAAATGATAAGAAAACAATGTAAAGGAGAAGAATGCAAATGTTTTTAATAATGCCTTATTGAAGTAAAAAATTACATGTGATATAAGTCTCTAAGAAAAGTAGTTATGATTTTGAACTTCATATACCTAAAGAGGCAGTTACAATGACTTGGTGACATAAAAATGTTAGAGCAGAAACTGTGCATGATTTTGAATGAATCATTTATAAAAGATATTTATCATAATATTAACCACAATGTTATGTGTTTGTAAACTCATATTGGTATATTTTTAGATCCATGGTTGTTTCTGGGTTTCAACTAAGTGGAATTAGTTGTGGAAGAGAGATTGAGTGTCTAAATATTCATAAGTCATATTTGAAAACTACCAAATGACCACTTCTAAAATTAATGAGCTTTCCTAGATAAAAACTGGAACATTCTTGGGGCGGCTGGGTGGCTCAGTCGGTTAAGCCTCCGACTTCAGCTCAGGTCAGATCTCACATTCCGTGGGTCTGAGCCCCACATCAGGCTCTGTGCTGACAGCTAGCTCAGAGCCTGGAGCCTGCTTCCGGTTCTGTGTCTCTTCCTCTCTCTGCCTCTCCCCCTCTCATGCTCTGTCTCTCTCTGTATCAAAAATAAATAAAACATTAAAAGAGTTTATTAAAAAAAACAACTGGAACATTCATGGGCAGAATGGGCAGCCTATTCCAGTGGTGTCTAGCAGCAGGAATCACACTCAAAGATAATCACTATCAAAATCATAAGTAAACAGAAGGGTACCAGACGGACACAATTTTAAGACAAAGAGGGAAATGGAGGCACAGGATCATAGAAACTAAGAAGAGGGTTCTTTGCAAATAGACTGGATAATGTGGAGCCTGTTGGCATTGCAGTTGCGATCTATGTTCTTCTGTGTCATTAGGGTTGGAATCTTATAGCTTTCTTTCTAGCATGGCTATCTTTCTTGCCTTTCCCCCCAACTCATAGCTGGTATGAATTTTCATATTACAGTGAGCTCTTCATGAAAAATTACCATTAGGAATGAAATGATTTCTCAGTCCAGGACCCAATTAATAAAAAAGTAAAGTTGAACAACATCTTCAGTAGTGATGAAATGAATAAGCCCCTGTTGTTCCCTGTAACACTACTTGTGTAAGTACTGTGTGCTAACTGATTGCGCCACTGGAGCTCCTTAACACTACTTGTTAAGAGACAGCCTACAAGTTGGAAACAGCCTAAAACATACTCTTTGTCCTTAGAGCCCAGTTCAAAAAGTCACCGAGACTCTTTATTCTTCCCATCTCTGGCAGAGACTTACCATGTCTTTTATACGCTAACATCCTGGTCTTTAGCAATACTTGCCACTAACTGCTTACACGGACACAACTCCCACTACTTCCACCACAAGGTAGGCCTATGTGTTAGTGTTGCCTTTTCATATTCAGCAAAATAAGGGGCAGTTCTTGATTATAGGTGCTTAGTAACATTTTCCAAAGGGGAACCTGGATCTTTACTTACAATCATTTATTGTTATCATTTTGAACCTGAAATAAATACCATAGTATTGACACCCAATGTTACCCAGTCTCATCACCATCACCCTGACCCACAGCCTTACAATGAAACGTAAAGCACAGTACTGTCCATACCCTGACTATTTCTCTGAACTCATCCTCAACCATTCTCTTCCTTATAATGACCTATGTAGTGTTTCTTTGTCTGGTGTGTGTTCTCACCAGAAATTCATTCTCCTTTATTTCATTCTTCTTATTAAATGCCATGCTAATCAGTATTACCTTCCCTATTACCCTATGTAGGTTAGAAGTCCACCATAGCACTCCATGTTTTGCTAACCTATCTTATTTTACTCAGTAGCACTTATCACTATATCATATAATATATGCTTGTTTTATTTCTTAATTGTCCATCCCTTCCCCAATAGAGTGGGCAGAATAGGCAGCCTATTCCAGTGGTGTCTAGCATCAGGAATCACACTTGGACAGAGGCATTGTATGTTCTACATACAATGTATGGAATAGGCAGCCTATTCCAGTGGTGTCTAGCAGCAGGAAACACACAAGGGACAGAGGCATTGTATGTTCACAACTACATAGTCTCAACACTTGTGCAGTGTGGTGACTGACATATTGTAGGAACTCGATAAACATCACAATAAAAAATGGCCATCTTGAGGCATGTCTCAAGCATATTTTCTATGTTGTGAAAATATGCATCCCCACAAAGATTGTATATTAACCTCTTTGCATGAGTTTCATGTTACCTCAAGCACCAATTTATCAAATGGAAATTATGTTTGAAATCCCTAAAGACTTGACAAGTCAATATTGTCTGGTCTCCCAATCAGATGAAGGGGGCTACCAAATGTGGTGTAATCTTATTGGATGGAGACTGGTGGCATGGGTGGTGAAAGAGCTTACCTAAGGCAGAACAAAGGAGATAAACATTTACTGAATACATCTCCAGGAAGCAGGCAGGACCTCAAGGGAGAGATGGTATGCTAAGAGGAAGTGGTGGGAGGCATTAGTCAGGGGGGGAAGGTGAGGAGGTATGGAAACATGAAATTTTCCTTTTTTCATACCTGTGTCTGGGTATTAGTAATTCATCGGTCAGTGAGAGATATGGATATTTTATGGTGGGTCACTGAATGGCCCTGTTTGCATTCAGCAGGGGTTTGGGGTCACTGTGGACCTTTCTACCTTACTCAGGTTTCCATTGTTTTAGTGAGTTGCCCAAAAGCGGCCTCTGCAAATATCAAATGAACTTAAATTTTGTATTACTAAAATTCCAATATGTATATATACATTATCTCTCTTAGTTTTATTAATAGAAACAGCATTTATAATCCAAATATTTTCTAAATTTGTATCTTGAAAATAAAGGGATGTTTAAAGTTTCCTGTTTGGAAAATAACTAAATGTTTTTCTCACAAAATATTTTATCAAAAACAAAATTGTGCATTATATTATGGAATATTATATAGCCTCAAATATTCATGCTTCTTTTGTGGTAAATCAGCATATACTCTCACTGAGTTCATGTCTACTGTCATCTTTCTTTTTAATTATCTCAATAAAGGAGAATAAAATAAATATATAAAGAAAATTCTTGGCCTGATAAAAAAAAAAAAGAGGGAGATAGGAGGGAGATTTTTGACTTCTTCCTTCCAAAAAAGTTTTCCAAGATGAAGACATCTTGGAACAATTATATCTGCCACCAGAATTTTCACAGTAGGAACCCTTTCAACTGAATTAAAGGCAGCCTGAAAATTGAACTCTCAGACAAATCTAGATTTACCTCAGGGGACTCAGGGATGAATCAGGCTTTAAAATCTCATTCAGACATTGGGACACCTGGGTAATTCCGTCAGTTAAGTGTCCAACTCTTGATTTTGATTCAGGTCACGATCTCACCGTTCATGAGATCAAGCCCTGCATCAGTCTCTTCACTGACACCACAGAGCCTACTTGGGATTCTCTCTCCCTCTCTAGCTGCCCCTTACCACCTCCCTCAAAAATAAGTAAATAAATATTTAAATTCAATTAAGTTAAAATTAAAATTAAATAAAATCTTATTCAGAGATATGATTATCACATTTAACACATTTCCTCCCTCAAAGATTCTGCCATTTAATTTTGTCACTTAAAGTCATTGTGTTGTGTTGTTATCAAAATCAACATAAGGAAAAATAAACAGAGACAAACCTCACCCTTGGGGCTACAGAATACATCTCAGGTAAATGTTTATGTTCCAAGTAGAAATATTCTAAATGCAATCTCCCCTTTCTTTCATTTAGCTATGACCTATCATCTATATTAGGTGTCAGCATTCCAATGTAATCACTTGCAGATTGATTAATCATTTAGTGTTGTACATTTAAAAGCAAAACATTTACTAAAGGTAATATAGAGCCAGGATGATATTTTTGGAACCTTGACCTGTTTTTTTGAGTTTAAGAAATGATGCTGTCATATTTCTGTAGGAGACCGCATCTGGTATGCAAGATAAAACATTGTTTCTCTAATATGTCCCAACCCCAAAGAACCAGCTGATTAGAAGCCTGGGTGTTTGTATGACAAGCTTAGGTATTTGCTTGCCTCTGTGAAAATTAAATTGTCATTGTGCCAAGGGTATACAGAAAATATCCATTAGCAATTGATGTCAGTATGTTTATGTGGAATTTGAATGGGCTCTTTATACACATCAAAATTGGCTATGTGGAAGGCAATACAGATCAATTATACACTTGGAACCTGAATTCTTAAAATAAATATCAAGGCTAAAAGGGAGGAGATACTTCAGTTCTTATCTAGTTCTACTCCTGAAGCTCTGATAAGGGAAGCAGAAACAAGGTTTTTTTTCCCTTTATAAGAAAAATGATTATGTTATTCACAGAGAGGTTATAAAAAATTGAGATTTTTTATGTGTGAAAATGCTCTGATTACTGATTTGATGCCAATGGTAATCTAAATCTATAATACAGTAATGGCTTTGAAGAAATGATCATAGAATGTAGTTGAATTCAGTACATTCTGTACAAGGTTTCTTGTTAGCACATGTGTTTAGGAATATATATGTATATCTGGACTGACATATATTTTAATTATCACCTCCAGGTTCCTATGCTCGTTATAATGACAGTCTGTTTTCATTTATTTCCTCTTGATATGGTTTACTGAAAGTAATACCTTTCATGTTTGTTTTGCAAGATAGATATTAGTAGAGATTAAAAACTGGCAGGGTTATTATTAACATAAATAAAAGCTAGTGGTGGAGAAGATAAGTGCCATAAATTGGGAAATGTTTGTATCAATTAAAAAAATCTTTAAAAGACTGATAGTTTTCTATTTTCATATTTTATGTTAGAAGATTCATGTACTATATTGTTGATTGTTAGAAGAATAGAGAAAACATGATTTTGAACCCAGCTGGCATTTTGACACATAGGAACATTGAATATATACTCTTATATATTCTTCCCAACAATCCTATTTGATATGTAATAATATTGGTCTTTCACAAAAGAGAGAGATGAATATCTTCAAACTCAAGTCATCTAAGTGACCAATTCTCAGCTCTTTCAAGTATTTTATAATGCACATGAGGTTGTATGTGTGGGTGTGTATATGTATATATATATATATGCCCATATTTACAGGCTCTCTCTGTTCTTTTATACTCATTCTATATCCTATCCTATTCAAACATGATTAAGATATTAAAATTTATCAGATTTGCTTAAAAATTGTTGGTTTAACATAAACATTCACATATACAGCAAAACAGTTTGATTTACTAATGGTACTGCAATGTTTAATCAATATTAGACTTACTTTAAATCAAGTACAGCTGACATTTACTTAATTATCTTCACTTAAAAAGGGCTTTGAAGATAAGACTATACTTTTAAAATATTCAGTCATTCCAATGAAAACAAAAATTATGCATGCCTTAATACCCTAAGTGTTGTTATTGTTTATCATATTTCTAGGGTCTTCTTAATTTCTGCCACCAGCCCAAAATATGCTTTATGAAGTATTCCATACTTTTTCTTTCATGTTATTTCTTTCTAAAATGCATTGGTAGAAAAATTCTTAAAATAAAAACTTCAAACTTGCAGAAATTTCTTGACAACCATAATGCATAAAGGAAATATCTATGCTAATATAAATCTCTTTCATTTTTGTGCCCCAGTTTTTAAGAAATAGAGGTGGAACATAATTGTGCCTTTTAATGAAGAGATTCAATTGCATAACATGTATTTCCAAGTCAATGTGACTATAATAAGATTATTAAATTTTTTAATATGACTTTTATTGAGTTCTTAAATTGTGTAATATGACTGTACATTACTTTTAGTTATTTAAGTTTATTAGTTTATTTGAGAGAGAGACAGTACAAGTGAGGGAGAGGAGGAGAGACAGAATCCCAGGCAGGTTCCAGGCCATCAGCACAGAGCCTGATGTGGGACTCAACCCCACAAACTGTGAGATCTTGACCTGAGCTGAGATCAAGAGTCAGATGCTTAACAGACTGAGGCACCCAGGAGCCCTACTTCAGTAGTATTCTTATCAAATATTTTATTATAGAGAACTCTTATATATAATTGAAATATAAATCACTGCACTGAAACATTGTAAATCTTTTATCGGACAATATCATTTAATAAATGATTTATAAAAGCTTGATAATATGAATAACATAAATTGTTTATATGGAAATTTTAAAAAGTTTAATAATATAATTGTAGATTCAGTTCATCAATAATTATATTACTGAAAAGAAATTTGCAGCTATATTTGAAAAAGAAAACACTCATACACATTTTACAGTTTTTACTTTCAAGTCTTTACACTTTTTTTTTTTGAAGTATTACACTTTAAGCCAAAATTTCTCATTCTTACACTCAGCTTCAAGGTATAATATTTGGAAAGGTTAGTAAAATTCCATTAAGTCATTTTGAGTTATCTAAGAGTGAACTTTAAGAAATTGTTCAGACAGTTTTAATACACTTGAAGAGTTGAAAAGTAGTTTTGTTTTTAAAGTTCACACTTGGCACATATTTAGTCTTCACTGAAGAATTGACGTCAGAACTTCTTGGGGCAAACGGAGGCAGTTTAGGAACAAGATTGAAAATCTCTGTACCTTCTGTCTGATTCCTAAGTTATAGCAGACTGGCTATAGCCCTTGTGAAACTGAAAGGCAGAGATATTTTATTTTTGGCCTATTAATATCCCTATACCTTTCTGTCTCATTATATTTTTTCTGATATATTTATTTACTCTCGGTGGGCCATCCTGCTGACAGAAAAATCATAATTGACACAAATATTTTCAAATAAGAGAAATATATTTTTTCAAGACAAATAGATTTATCTCTAGATTTATTTTAAACTGCCATAGTTTTATTTATGTTTTATTCCTATTTATTCGTGGGTTGATCATACATGTGCAGTGAGCCTTATATATAATTTGACTTGAAGAAGTGACTTATCCAAAAGAGCAAGATAGAAAAAGAGAGAGATTGTCAAGAGCCGGGGGAGACAGGGAAGTGGAAAGAGTGTCTTTAATTACTTATTTCAGACATAAAGTAAAACATAGCATTTTATATTTCCAGAAATAATACCATACCAATACAAACCAAAGATTTGGTAAAATTTATATTAAAGCTTAGGTACGTGGATGGCTCAGTCGTTAAGCATCTGAGTTCAGCTCAGGTCATGATTTCATGGCTTGTGATATTAATTGCAATGTTGGTCTCTGTGCTGACAGCTCAGAGCCTGGAGCCCACTTTGCATTGTGTGTCTCCCTTTCTCCCTGCTCCTCTCCTGCTCACGCTCTGTCTCTATCTCCTACAAAAATAAATAAACATTAAAAAATTGCTTTAACATACATTAAAGCTGAAAAAGTACACTAAATTACAAATCCCAGAATACCAATATATTTTTTTAATTTTTAAAATGTTTGTTTACTTATTTATTTATTTATTTATTTACTTTTTGGATACAGAGAGAGAGAGCACAAGCGTGGTAGGAGCAGAAAGAGAGTTTGAGAGAGAGAATCCCAAGCAGGCTCCATGCTGTCAGTGCAGAGCCCAATGTGGGGCTCGATCCCATGAATTATGAGATCATGACCTGAACCAAAATCAAGAGTCAGACAGTTCACTGACTGAGCCACACAGGCACCCTTCAATCTATTTTTTTGTTGAATGAAAAATATTCAAAACAGAATGCAAGTTACATTGTTTTTGAACAGAATAATGTTTTTCAAGATGAAATGAAGGGATGCTAATTAGTAATATGAAAGTTTATAAAACACCACCAAAGGTAAATATAATCAGATACAGAATACTCTAATACTGTAATATATTCTAATATTGTAATATGGTGATGATTAGTCACTTCACTCTAGTATAAAGGTTAAAGAACAAAGTATTAAAAATAACTAAAGTTGGGGCACCTGGGGCACTCAATCATCCAACTCTGGCTCAGGTCATGATCTCCCTGTTTGTGAATTTGAGCCCTGCATTGAGCTCTGTGCTGACAGCTCAGAGCCTGGATCCTGCTTTACATTCTGTGTCTCCCTCTCTTTCTGTCCCCTCCCCCACTTATGTTCTGTCTCTCCCTTTATCAAAAATAAATACACATTAAAAATTTTTTTAAATAACTAAAGCTGAAATAACTCATTAATGAATATACAATATAAAATATAAATTTTGACAGGAAAAACATAAAAGGTGAAGGAATAAAAGGATAGATTTTTTTGTCTGCAATACAAGTTAAAATTTTATCAGTATAAAAAAGACTATTATATCTATAGGGAATTCTATGTAAGCCTTATAGGAACCATAAAGCAAAACCTACAGTAGGTACACAACAGATAAAGGAATTGATGCATACCACTACAAAAAATCATCAGTACATAAAGGAAGACAGAAAGAGAGTAGAAAGGAATAAGGGAAGTGCAAAATATCTAAAAACAATAAGATGGTGGTGGTAAGTCCTTACCTATCAATAATTACTCTAATTGTAAACAGATGAAATTCTCAAATCAAGAGATATATAGTATCTAGATGAAAACACACACACACGTACACACAACCAAAAATTGCTTACAAGAAATGTGCTTTAAATATAAGGACACACAAAAGTTCAAAGTAAAGGGGATAGAAAAATATATTCCATGCAAGTGGAAGCCAAGAGACACCAGAGATATCAGGTAAAACAGTCTTTGAGTCAAAAGTTGTCAAGGGACATCAAAGGTTTTTATATAATGATAAAAGGATTATCAAGAAGATACGACAATCATAAGTATATTTGCATCCAACATTGGAGCATCTAAATATATTAAGCAATCATTAATAGACCTGAAGGAAGAAATAGAGAACAATATAAAAATATAAGAGGATTTGATATCCCACTTTCAACAATGAATATACTTCAGACCAAATGGAACAGACTTATACAGAATATTCCACACAATATCAGCAGGATATATAACCTTCTCAAGCACACATGGAACTTTATCCAGAAGAGATCATATTTTAAGTCACAAAACAAACCTTAGCAAATGTAATCATACCATGTAGTTTTTCTGACCATAATATTATAAAACTAGAAAAAAAAGGAAGAAAACTGGAAAATAGACAAATGTATAGAAATTAAATAACAAATCCCTGAACAACTAATAGGTCAAAAAAGAAATCAAAAGTAAAATTAAAAAATAAATATTGAGACAAAAAAAGTAAAAATACAATATACCAAGAGTAATGAGATGCAGCAAATCAGTTCTAAGAGGGAAGTTCATAGTGATAAACACCCATATTAAGAAACAGGTCACATCTCAAATAAACAACCTAACTTACACATCTAGTAAAAGACGAGCAAAAGAAGCTCAAAGTTAGTAGAAAGGAGGAACTGACAAAGACCATAGCAGAAATATATGAAATAGAGACTAGAAAGACAATAGAAAAGATCAGTGAAATTAAGAGCTGTTATTTTTTTAAAGAAAAGCAAAATAGGCAAACAGTGAGTTTCACCAAGAAAAGAAGAGAGTAAGTAAACAAAATATGAAATAAATACAATTAAAAAAGAAAAAAGAGCCATTACCACCAATACCACAGATATGCAGGTGCTTCATAAAAGGCTGCTATAGATTGCAATGAGATGGATGAAGCTAAGTATTATGTTAAATGATAGGGTTTATGAAACAAAACAAATGAACATGGGGGGATAAAGGAGAGAAAAACCAAAAACATACTCTTAACTATAGAGATGTTTACCAGAGAGGAGATGGGCAGGGGGATGGAGTTAAATAAGCGATGGGAAATAAGGAGTGCTCTTGTGATGAGCACCAGGGTTTGGTTGTATGTAAGTGTTGAATCACTAAATTCTACACCTGAAACTAATATCACACTGTATGTTAACTAACTGGAATATAAATAAAAACTGAAGGAGGAGGAGGATGGGGAGGAAGGAGGAGGAGAAGGAGAGGAGAAAAGATTGAAATGAAAACTTATACACCAACAAATTGGGTAACCAAGAATAAATGGATAAATTCCTAGAGATAAACAACCTGCCAAGACTGAATCAAAGAAATAGAAAATCTGAAGAGACTAATAATGAGAAAGGTGGAATCAGTAATCAAAAAGCACCCAACAAAAACAAAAACAAAAACCCAGATCCAGATGGTTTCCCTTGTGAATTTTATCACATATTTACAAAATTAACAACAAATCCTTCTAAAATTCTTCCAAAAAATTAGAGGTGGAAAACTCACATCATTACCTTGATACCAGTCATATAAGGATACTGCAAGAAAAGAAAACTAGAGGCCAATATTGAATATGCATACAACAATTGAATACAATGATTTTCAAGACAATATTAGCAAACCAAATTCAACAGCACATTAAGAAGATCATATGAATGAGATTTATCCTTGTCGTGCAAGGGTGGTTCAATACTCATAAAAAATCAATACGATACATCATGTTAGTAGATGAAAGATAAAAATTGTATGATCATATCAATAAGATGCAGAAAAAGCATTTAAAAATACTCCTTTCATCATACACACTCTCAAAAGAAGGAATATACCTCAAAAAAATAAAGGCCATGTATGACAAACTATAGCTAATATCATAGTCAGTGGTGAAAGTTTGAAACTTTTCCTGAAAGGTCAGAAGTAGGACAGGGTGCTCCACACTCTGACCACTCCCATTTAACATAGTATTGGAAGTCCTAACCAAATAATTAGACAAGAAAAAAACATTAAAGGCATCCAAGTCAAGAAAGAAGGAAAATTGTCTTTGCAGAAGATATAATCTTATATAGGGAAAATAGTACAGAGACTCCACTAAAAATCTGTTGGAACTGATTAAGAAATTCAGCACAGCTATAACACAGAAATCAGTGATAAGATTGGAGGATCGAATCAATATCAATCAATATCCTGGTTGTGCTAGTGATCTATAGTTTGATGAGATGTAGACATTGGAGAAAATTGAGAAAGTATTTCTTAAAAATGAATGTAAGTCTAGAATAATCTAAAATTCAAATTTTAAATAATATAGTATATTAACTACCCATGTTTAACAGAATAATAAAAGGGAATTCTCTTTAATTTGTGTGTTTATAAATATAAAACAGGGAGAAAATTACTGACTGGCCCTAAGAAACAACAATTTAATTGCTCTAAGGATTTCCAGTCTTAAAATTTAAAGCTCAGGACAGAAAAAAGAATAAATGTGTTTAGACATTACCTTGAAGAAAAACTCTATGGAAGGAACATCTAGAATGTTGAGGTCACAAAGTCTTTACCTGGGTGCTTTGCAGTATGGCTTAGATTGATGTTGGAAAGATTCTGTGTGTCTCTTGGACGTAACAAACCTGGCAGCATATGACAGAAACTAGAAATAGAGCTAGAGTTTATATTTCATTGTTACAAGCCACAATGTTCAAAAAACTCATAATGTAAGTTAGGTACCCAAGGACGTTAAGTTATAGCATTAGAATAAGGACACATGGAAGATTGGAAATTCTGTCACAGAAGTAAAATGTGCTAATATAAATCTAAATTTTGTGTTGTAACACATGATTTATCTGCTTTGTCAGAGCATACAATGTAGCCTTCCCAAATCATGTATAGTCCTCTATCTTTAGAATAATTGATTAGGTTCCTATCATGAATAAAGCCCTGATGAGTTTCTGCTGGAACTTTCCTTTCACTTATCTTAGTCTAGGTCCACACCTAGTAACCATCTGTAGAAGAAAGATTCTAGTAAAGAGCCACTATCAAAAGCTGTATATAAACCTTCTTGCTTTTTTTCCCATTTATAAGCTAAAGTAAATATTTACCAGTGCTGTTTACCCCATATAGATGTTCCCCAGATTCCATTACTTCATACATCAGTCTCTTATTATATGCATTAATTTAATTATAGTATTTTACAACACATTTGGAAAAACAAAACAGTGATTAAATTGCAAGGCAATTTCTGTATGTGAACTCAAAGATTACTGTAAACATTTGACTGCTTTCAAACTCTTCCCATCACACAACAATTTATTGAGCAAACATGGATTCAGTTCATTTTAGGTTAACCTCAGAAAGTGCCTGATGTTCTTTTCATATTTTGGATAGATAGAAATTTCAGTTTCCTCCTGTTCAAACAAATGGAATGTGCTATACACTCTGCTAAGTAATGGGGGCACCGAGCCAGAAAATAATTACCCTTTCCTCCAAAAACTCATAATTTGGAGTGGGGATAGAAATGTAAATAAATGTTAGTAACTACTGCCAACTGCTTTATTACTATTAAAGTTGGAAAGATCAAACACAACCTGGAGATAATGAGATTTTCATTTATATAATAGAATTAAAAATCCACTCTTCCATAATTCTATTCCAATACTCTTATACAAAGGAGCATGTTAATTAATACTACCTCCTTTAAAAGATCATGTGAAAAAGAGATGTGTCCTTCACCATTTTTTGCTATCTTAGTAAATAGAACCACATGTATACTGCCTTACTCATACCAACATGGGGGGTCGTCTTTGGTTCTTATTTCATATCCAAATCATCCCTTCCTGTAAGATCCTCCATGAACGCATATTCTGAGTAAAATATCTTACTTCCTGTGTTAGTATTACATTAACACAACATAAAACTCTTCTTCGGATTATTGCAATAGCCTTCTTTAAATTTTTATTTGCTTGGGGCACCTGGGTGGCTCAGTCGGTTGAGCGACAGGCTTCGGCTCAGGTCAGATCTCATGTTTGTGGGTTTGAGCCCCGTGTCAGGCTCTGTGCAGACAGCTAGCTCAGAGCCTGGAGCCTGCTTCAGATTCTGTGTCTCCCTCTCTCTCTGCCCCACCCCCTCTCATGCTCTGTCTCTCTCTGTATCAAAAATAAATAAAACATTAAAAAAATTAAAAAAAATAAATATTTATTTGCTTGTTTTAATTGACACACAATATCCCATTAAAAGTATACAAATAGTGATTTAAGTATTCTTAGCAATAGCCTTCTAAATAACCTCTATATCCCCACCTTTGCAATCCTACAGTCTGTATTTTATATAACAGAGGAATAACACTATTCTCTTGTTTCCCAATACCGCAACAGCTTTCTATAAAACCTAGTAGAGAGATCAGCGAGTACTGGGCCCTCTCTAATGCCACCCTCCTACTTGTTCCCAATTTTAGCTATGCTTGCTTCCTTGTTTATTCTAAAATACAACAGTGATGTTGTATCAGGGACTTTTATACATGCTGGTCCCTCTACTCCGATTAATCTCCTAGAAATATTTGTACACAGTTCCTCATTTCATTTCAGTTTCTGTTCAAATGACACCTCTTCAGAGAGTCTTCTGAGACCTTTCTTTTTAAATAGGACCTTCTAGTTCTATTATTGAACTAAGGTTACCAGATAAAAGAGGACATCTAGTTTAATTTGAAGTTTAGATAAATAATAAACTTTTCAAAATATGAGTAGTCTAAAATATTTTCTGAATGATTTTTATGGCATGGGATCTACAAAAAAAAAAAAAAAGCCTTTATCTGAAATTCAGTTTTAACCAAGTGTGTGTATCCTTATTGGATAAATCTACCATTTCTATTTATTATATTCTATTTTCTCTTTTTCCTGATAAAACTTCACATGACACTGAATTATAAATTTATTTGTCTAAGGTCTGTTTCTTCCATTAGACTGTAAGATCCATGAGGGCAGGCAATTGGTTTGTTGTGTTCAAAGATATATGAGTAGAAACTAGAGTAGGACCTATTGCATAGAAGATTCTTAATAAATCTTTGTTCAGGTAAGAGAGAAATCATAATGTCCTATTTGCTCTGTATGTATATACACATATATTCATATATAAACATATATATGCAAAATTAACACATGTTTATGTTTCACATTCTCAATGAATATGTAGAAGACCAAACCAGAAAGAGTACTTGTTAAAGCACCAAGTAGGTGGCTTTACAGATGTTTTACAGAGCCTCTGGAAATTGAAACGTGACAAAACATAATTGCAAAAGACATTAAAAATCAAGCAAGTTAGGACAGGATAGGGAACATTTTAAAAAGCTCATCTTATGTAAAACAATCTGATTTAGCATATAAATATATTGAAGCAATATCACCTATGACTGAAGAGAATTCAGAGGGCTAATGCAGACGAATGTGGTTTCATTAAGTGGTAACCCTTGCTATAATTTGAAATAGCAATTACATTTTTTATTGCTTTTTTCAAAGTCCCCATGTTTTCTATGAGGACATAATCTTAACCATCTAGGTGTTAGTAATCAATATACAATTCAAGAGTAAAGTCCTTGCTTGAGTGATGCTGCTTGGTACGTATGAATAAGAATTCCAGCAGTTGGGGCGCCTGGGTGGCTCAGTCGGTTAAGCCTCCGACTTCAGCTCAGGTCAGATCTCACGCTCCTGGGTTCGAGCCCCGCGTCAGGCTCTGTGCTGACAGCCAGCTCAGAGCCTGGAGCCTGCAGGCTCTGTGCTGACAGCCAGCTCAGAGCCTGGAGCCTGCTTCCAGTTCTGTGTCTCCTTCTCTCTCTCTCTGCCCCTCCCCCTCTCATGCTCTGTCTCTCTCTGTACAAAAATAAATAAAACATTAAAAAAAATTAAAAAAAAAAAAGAATTCCAGCAGCTGATACAGGACTTCATGTGTGCTGGCTTTATTTAGGCAAAGTGACTAGGAGAAACGAGTGGGTGTTAGGTATTGAAGGGTGTGAGAAGTTGGGAAATAGAAGAACATTTGAATTGAATCTAATTATTTCAGTGATTAAAACTACAAACCGTAAGTACAACTTGACACTAATGCTGACAATACAGTAAATCAGATGCAAAGGGATCTCAAAAAGTTTATTTATCATCTTTCTGGCACTAATATCATTTGTATACAGAAAGGAACTTCGAAGGATTAACTTCAAAATGGACTTTGAATAATGTTTGAATTTCAAAGTGATTTTGAATAATCCTCACACAATATTGTATGATTTTTTTTCCTGTTTTTATCTTTAAAATACTTAATATTACTTCATGTACACATATTCTAACAGGACTTGTGAGAAAAGACTATTGCAAGTATAAATGTACTTGTCTTACTATTAATATAATAATAAATTTATTAAATTAAACATATTAATATTTATGTTAATGTATTGAAATAAACTGGGAAGCTAGAACTAACATTGTTTTTTAAGTTTTTAAGTTTATTTACTTTTTTGAGGGAGTAACAGTGAGCACACACATGTTAAGTAGGGGAGTGGCGGAGAGAGAGGGAGAAAGACAATGCCAAGCAGGTTCTGCCCTATTGGCTTGGAGCCTAAGAGGGGCTCGATTTCAGGAACTGTGGTATCATGATCTGAGAGGACATCAAGGGTCAGATGCTTAACTGACTGAGCCACCCAGGTGCCCACAGACCTGACCTTTAATAATTGACCGCCTACCCTCAACGAATACCATCTCTTTTATATAGGGCCCAAAGCTGTGATAACACAAATTGGAAGATACCTTTTCTCAAAACATTTATGGCTTTTAAGAAACTTGTTCCAGATTCAGAGGCTCAGAGCTGCAGACGTTTGTCAATTAGACATGCAACATAACATTTTACTCATTAGATTATAGAAAACAGCATTTGTATTTTCTGAGAGTTCAGTATTTAATTTTTAATTTCTAACCTTTTGTGAAATTTGAGTTAATCAAATATGTTAAAGTGTTTATTTGTCTTATATAATCCTGGCTGTTTTGTCATTGTTCATATTTCCTTCCTGATGTTTTAGCAAAATAAATCATTCAAATCATTGATTTTTTTCTAATTACTGGCATTTTAACATACCTTTGCAATTCAGTTGATAATACATTAAATTCTTTAAAAATATTTTTCTTTATGTGATATTCCTCAAAATATTTTTTTCAATGAACACAACTTGATTTTTACGAGTTAAAAATAAAAATTCAGGAAGAAGAATGAAAATACACATCAACTGATGAATGGATAAAGGAGATAAGAAGCTGTGAAACAGACATGCACATGTGCACACATACACACATATATACATACATATTGCACTTCCCCAGTAAGTATATACATATATATATATATATATACACACACACACATATATACACACACATATATACATATATATATGTATATATATATATATATATACACACACACACATATATACACACATACATACATATACATACACACACACAGTGGAATATTACTCAGCCATCAAAAAGAATATATTCTTGCCATTTGCAATAATGTGGATGGAATTACAGAGTATAATGCTAAGCAAAATAAGTCAAAGACAAATACCATATGATTTGGTTCACATGTGAATTTTAAAAAACAAAATATATGAACACGGCAGGGGGGAAAGGGAGACAAATCATAAGAGACTCTTAACTGTAGAGAATGAATTGAGGGTTGCTGAGGGGGAGGTAAATGGGGAGATGGGCTAAATGGGTGATGGATGGTAAGGAGGCACTTGTTAGGATGAGCACTGAGTTTATATGTAAGTGATGAATCACTAAATTTTACTCTTGAAACCAATATTACACTAATGCTAACTAGAATTTAAATAAAAACTTGTAACTAAAAAAGGGAAAAATACTTAAAAGCTACACCAAACCAGTATAAATTTTAGCCACTTGAAATCTTATTATTCTGCATGCATAAATGGACAATCGCTTATTAAACTACTGCCCTCATAAACCTCGAATAATTGAATGCTCTATTTTTAAGTAAACTCTATGCCCAGTGTGGGGCTCTAACATATCAAGAGGTGCCTGCTCCATCAACAGAGCCAACTAGCACCCCTAGAACAGTTGAATGCTTTTAGCAGTTGATGATTGGCAAGTTCTATTTTCCGTGTGTACTGTGAACTGATAATAAGAGTATATGGTTTAAGGAAATTAGTGTCAAAAGCAGATTTATAAAATATTGCACTTCCGCAGTAAGTAAATTGGAAGCATAACAATTATCTATATATTGCTAACTTTTTTTTAACATAGTTTAAAAATTTTTGTTTTAAGGGGCGCCTGGGTGGCTCAGTCGGTTAAGCCTCCGGCTTCGGCTCAGGTCAGATCTCACGGTTGTGGGTTCGAGCCCCGCATTGGGCTCTGTGCTGACAGCTAGCTCAGAGCCTGGAGCCTGCTTCCAGTTCTGTGTCTCCTTCTCTCTCTGCCCCTCCCCCTCTCATGCTCTGTCTCTCTCAGTATCAAAAATAAATAAAACAAAAAAAATTAAAAAAAAAATTTTTGTTTTAAATTTGGCTCTGTTGACTGCTGAGTTACGGTTAACACTGCAATAGGAAAGAAAACATTTAAGTCATTTCTGTCTTAATCAAACTATAATAGATACACTCATGAGATCATTTAAACCAGGTGTAAAGCCAGGATTCAAAAACAATTTTATAAAGCTTCATAATTGACAAAATGCTATCATATATATTATTCTCTACCTTTGTCTATTAAATGTTCCACTTTTATTCCACAGTATTTAGGTGCAGATTTCATTAAATTACTGAATTGTCAGAGATTTTGGGGGTCTCTTTCTGAACTTTGTTTTGCTTTAGTACTTGCCTACATATACATAAACCGATACTGTACTGTTGTGTTTATTGAGGCTTTATATTTCTATATGAGGTATAGCTTATACTTACTCAAACTTCTCTTTTAAGTGTTTATTTAAATTCCAGTGCATTGACATAGAGTGTAATATTAAATTCTGACGTACAATATAGTGTACACACAACACCTGGTGATCGTCATAAGTGTGCTTCTTACACCCCATCACCTTTTTTACCCATCCTTCCACCCTCCTCCCATCTGGTAACCATCAGTATCGTCCCTCTAGTTAAGCATCTGTTTCTTGTTTTGCCGCTGTGTCTTTTTTTTTTTTCATTTATTCATTTTGTTTCTTAAATATCACATATGGGTGAGATCATATGGTGTTTGTCTTTTTATGATGGACTTATTTCATTTAGAATAATACTTTTTAGCTCCATCCATGTCATTGAAAATGGAGAGATTTCATTCTTTTCATGGCTAAGTAATACTCTATTACTTATATATACCATAGCTTCTTTATCCATTCATCAGTTGAAGGACACTTGGGTTATTCCCTTAGCTTGGCTATTATAAATAACACTTCTGTAAACATCTGTGTGCATGTATTCTTTTAAATTAGTATTTTTGTATTGTTTGGGTAAATAACTAATAGAGCAATTGCTGGATTGTAGGGTAGTTCTATTTTTAACTTTTTGAAGAATCTCCATACTGTTCTCCAGAGTGGCTGCACCAATTAGCATTTCCCAAAAGAGTGCAAGAAATCCTACTTCTAATTAAGAATTTTTTTTTGTTATTTTTATTTACTTATTTTTATATGAACATGAAATCAACCTGTGTAGAAAAAACTTAATATTTTCATTGGGAATATATTACATTTATAAATTTAGGAAAACAGCATCATTAGGTTATCAAGTACCCCAGACAAGAATTGTATGACTTTCTGTTTGTATACTTCTATTTTTGGGTCCCAGTTCTGGAAGGTTCACATTGGTGTTAATTGGTAATTCTTCCATTTTTTCTATTTATTTTTCATAATGTTTTGTTTCTGTTATGGATTCAATTTTTAAATGTCTTGTTTATGGTCTACTTAAACATAGAGTCTATCCGTCTGATTTTTTTAAACATTGCTCATAATTTATATTTTCTCAGTATATTTTTTAATGTATAACTAAATCCAATTTATAGCAGTGTTTTTCCTGGGTATCCTGTGCAGCTTGGTTAGAATGTGTTTTCCACTACAATGTTTTTTCTCTGTTTTGCATACTCAGGATTATCGCTTCTTTAGGGATAACTTTTGGTTTTAGTATATTTTCTTTATAGTTCGTATGTCACAAGAGCATTGTAAGTTCAAACCCAAATCTATGTTTGAAATAGTTTCTTAGTTAAAAATCATGAGAAGATTTATTTTTTGTCTCTTCTACATCTGTAGGTGAGGAGAATTGTTTCTTGAAACTTAACTAAATATGCAACATTTCAAGGCATTTAGCTATTGCAAAGTTCATATTCCTTACTCAAAAGAATTCATAGTATTTCTTTTCTGTATATTTAAACATAGAATATATGGTAAATTAATTAGCAAAGAAAATCATATTCATTATGTAATCATATATGTAATTATAAAATCAAGTATATAAATTTTATAATTATTTCATTAATTATAATTAATATTGATATACACTCCCTAATCATATAGCAATCACTTCAAATCTCATACTCATGTTTAAAGCTATGGTTTTTATAATTTTTTCTCTATTCTCTACAGCAGGAATATACCAAAACCCTAAAATTATTTTTAGGAGTCCATAGATATTTTTACATGAGCAAGTATTCTCAACTACCATATGTATGTTTTGTTTCCTATATATTTTGCTCTGATTAGTTGCATCTGTCTTTAGGGATCTTTTTGGCTCACAGTTGTAGGAAACGCTTGCCCAACAAGCCATTCCTGGCAACCATGATTGAGACAGCCCGCTACATCTGGAATCTCATGAATACCAGTAAAATGGAAGCAACACTGTTGTAAGCACACTGGCTAGTGGTTACTGAAGCCAAACCTTCCTCTTATCATGTATGTGTGTATGTGTGCACATGTGTGTTTGTGATACACATGTATATACACTAAGACATACAAATTTATGAGTTTATGATCCTTTGTGGTGAAACAGATATCCATTCCTGTCTATGTTTCACTTCAGAGATGAATACTTAAACACTACTGGCTTTCTAGTATCACAGTCCTTCATAATTATTTTAGTCTCACGATCATGATTAACGTTATATGACTGGGGCGCCTGGGCGGCTCAGTCGGTTGGGCGTCCAACTTCAGCTCAGGTCATGAGCTCATGGTTCATGAATTCAGGCCTGCATGTGGCTCTGTGCTGACAGCTCAGAGCCTGGAGCCTGCTTCCGATTCTGTCTCTCTCTGCTCCTCCCCGACTAATGCTCTCCCCCTCACCGAAAAATAAATAAACATCAAAAAAATTAAAAACAACAAACAAAAAACCATTATATTACTGCCCTCAAACATGAGTTTAGAAGAGTCTATATAGGGGGCTCTGCTTTGCCCCAGTTACTAGATTTTTTTAGACTGTTCTCACCCCAGCAACAATTTAGACATTAAAATACTGAGTCTAAAGTATTCTTTATAATTGGAAATGTTCCAGAAGCTCCAATTGTGTTAGTCTAAACAGTCTGCTGGGCAAAGCCAGATAACCATGAATCACAATGCTTACTGAGTATGTCAAGCTAGACTGGGTACACATGCACATCTGTTTCAAAATCTATGATTCAATTATTTGTATAATATTAATCTAGAAAGTTGAACTTTTATTTAAATTCTAAAAATGTATTTATTTAGTTATGCTATATATAACGTATTTTGGTCTTGAGTCATTTAGTGGAAGAAAAGGATTTTTTCCAAAATGTGTTTAAAAAAATGTTAATCCTTGGGCTATGCAGAAAGAACCTTTGTTTTTCTTTATATATTTTATTGAATTATAGATTTGTCAATGTTCATGTGGCATTAATTTAATGAAGAGTGATATAAAATGCTTATATGATATACTCAGTTTCATATTATATAAGCAAGAACATTTTAATAATATGAATGTTAATGTATATTTTATATTGTTTTGATAATAAGGAGTACAGATTAATTAAATGTAAAAATACCAAGATCTAATTGGAGATATAATACGTACTGAGATGAATTGTATATTTTCATATAACTTGTTGATTTAAATATAGAAATTAGATGTTTTGAGCAATTATATTAAGACAGTTCAAATGGAAGTATGTAAAGAATAAAACGATTTTATACTATGACATAACTACTTACACAAGCATAACAATATTCAAAACATAATAACATCTGAAACGGAAGCTCTATAATATTAAAATAAAAGAACTCAAGAAAATTAATAGTGTAATTAAATTGAAAATATGAAGTTAATTTCTTTAATATAATTAAAAGTTAATACAACTTCAAATTCATGATTCAGCATTTTTAATATTTCTATTACGGTATTACTTAAGGGAAATTTAAAATGGGAAGCACTATATTGTTAAATATTAAAGCAAATTGTAAATGGAGTGGAGAATGAATTAATATTGGTGACTCAAAATATGTACCTATTATACTGAAAAATACAGAAATGGGATGTAAATAATTTTAATTCATAAATAAATCTCCATATTACATTAGGTTAAATTATTTTTTTCCATTTTATTTCATAAGACAAAGGCAATCACTTCCATATACTAAACTTAAATTCTAGGATGAGTCAATACATTAAGAAGATATATTAAAATTTAGTTAAAATATTATGCTTCCCTCTAAAATGCTGTAATGAATTGGTTGCTCTTGAAGGTCTTCTAAGAGTTACTTTGTATGTCTCATCCAAGTTGGATCATGAGCATAATGCACCTCCCTAAGGATGATATGTATAAACTACATTTCCATAAGAAATGCAGAGTGCACATTGCTCCTCTTGTCATATTGGAAATTTATTGTCAGATTTGAAATTTTTAACAAAATAATGTATGTTGGATATTGTTATTTTAATTTGTATTTAATGATTTTTGATGATGCTGAGATACTTTAAGTTACTTCTAATAGACCATTAGTATGGTGATGAGTGGGGCAGGGGAAGAGAGGGAAGGAGAGAGAGTATGCCAAGCAGGCTCCTCACTGTCAGCAGAAAGCCTGGCATGGAGCTTGAACTCACAAACCACGAGATCACGACCTGAGTTGAAATTAAGAGTTGGACACTTAACCAACTGAGCCACCCAGGTCCCCTACTAAATGACCACTTCTGTGGATTATTTGTTAATATTTATTTTCACTTTTCAGTGGGTTGGGATTGTTTCTTATTTTTATATATGTTTTTAGAAGCTCATATACACATTTAGAACTCTCATACACTGTTAAAAATGCAGGTGAGTTAAGGTATTGCTAATTCTCATTACTTTAGTGGCAAGAATGCTTGGGACTTACCTGTCGATATATTTAGACTCTTGGGTTCAAAGAGATCTTATTTATCATGTTTAAAGAAGAATAAATGCATTCATTAATATTTCCACATGTGCAAAGGAGGGGACTATTTTTTAATGTGTCCGTCTGCTATGTTAAATTAATAGATTTTAAGATAGCAAAAACTTTTATCTTTTTAGAATAAAAAATCCTTAATATTTATATATTTTAAAATACTGCACATTAAAGATACTAGGACATTATTTAGGAGTTTTCCCTTTTATTGGTAAAGGAAAATATTTTGTGATTTTCTATTTTGTATGCATATTTTCTGAGATTAGTGTTATGCTAGCTTTATAAACTAAGTTTTGTGGGACACCGGGTGGCCTAAACGGTTGTTTCCAACTCCTGATTTCAGCTCATGTCGTGATTTCATTATTTGTGAGTTCAAGCCCATGTAGGTCTCTGAGCTTATAGTGCAGAGCCTACTTGGGATTCTCTCTGTTCCTCTTTCTCTCTGTCCCTTCTCCCCCTGCCCCACTCTCTCTCAGAATAAATAAATAAACAAATTTTAAAAATTAAAATAAAAAATAACATACATTTGTTATTCATGCATCATTTTCTCAGTTAAAAATCTATTTTATGATATGAGGACCAACTATTCTTATTGGAATATATAAGAATATTTATTCTTATAAGAATAAGTATAATATAAGAAAATATATTAGCATAGAGCCGTATATTATAATGTCATTTTTAAATCTCACTATATTTATTAAATTTCCATTTGATTAGAAACTAAATTTGACTATTGGGGATTTTTACAAACTAATTAAAAAAAATTTTATTTACTTTTGACAGAAAGAAACAGAGCGCAAGCTGAGGAGAGGCAGAGAAAGAGAGGGAGACACAGAATCTGAAGCCGGCCAAGCTGTCAGCACAGAGCCCCATGCAGGTTTCAAATCCACAAACTATGAGATCATGACCTGAGTCAAAGTCAGACACTTAACTGACAGCCACCCAAGTGCACCTGAGTTTTACAAACCTCTTCACTACAGTTATAAAGTCAGCTTAACTTTTGCTTATGACTTATAAATTCTTTCACTTAGCTTTATTAATTTCTACAGACTTCTTTTCTTTTTCTATCTCCTTATACTACTTAAATCCATACCAGTTTATTTAATAATAAAGCACTAAAACCTATTGATTTTCTTCTAATAACAGTACTTGGTTCTCCTATGTTTGCGAAATAGTATTTTTCTAATTGTTTTTTTTTTTCCTATATCACATGTCATAGAGATTTGGTTTATTTTAGTGCAAGAATTACTTAATGATTTTACTCATTTTGAAATAGCTTGAGTCCTAAAGATTAATTTATATTTATTTTTTATGTAGCAGATAGATAGGAATGTTTCCTTCACTCTTCAGTCTCTAATCTTTTAATCTCCATCTCAGTCTTCAATCTCTACGCTGCGCTAAAACATGTGCTTGGGGTAATCATCTTTCTACAGATATTGCTGAAGGGCTTAAATGATGATGGCGTCCATGGCTTCAATAAAACTTAAGTTTTTGAATCTTGAAAAAGAGGTTGGAAGCCCCCAAATGCTTTGTTTGATTATTCTTGGCAGCAATGACAGGTGTTCTTTAAGTTTAAAACAAACAGACAACAACACAAAAACGTAAGTTTAAAAGAATTGTTACTACAATGGAGACCCTGAACATGTGTTTGTGAAGAATTTTGAAGAAAGAGAGATATTTTTGAAAAGCAAGTTTAGCTTGTAATAAAATATACACTTTAGGAGATGTAAGAAAAACATGCTAAGGCCAATTCTAAAGCACGGATATTATTTGGTAAATGACTGAACTTAACATACTGAATCACAATTTCTAAATGAAATATTTTTGTGCTTTTGCATTTTCTGGATTTCAGATTTCTAAGCTCTGAATGAAATCTTTGTCTTCAGTTTTGTGTGTTTCTTTTGGCATAGAAGGCAGCATCTTTAAAAATAAGTCGTTTTAAAAATATTTTTTTCATTTATATGTATGTATATATATATATATATATATATATGAAACTATATTTTAATGCCTTTTTTTAAAGTTGATTTATTTTGAGAGAAAAAGAGAAAGAGAGAGAGGGAGCAAGCACACAGTTGGGGAGGGGGAGAGAGAGACGGAGTAAGCAAGCAGGCTCTGCACTGTTAGTGCAGAACCCAACACAGGGCTCAGAGTCATGAACCGTGGGATCATGAGTTGAGCTGAGGTCTGACACTTAGCTAATGGAGCCACCTAGGAGTCCTAGAACTCTACTTCTTTATGTATATAGCATCACTTTCTAACAGAGGAATTTCATTATTTTTTGAATTATATGTGACTCTACACAAAATACTTGATATAGAAAAAGTTATAATAATATAGGATAGGTCAAATAGATTTTATTTTCCTTTTGGGAAGGTATCATATTAATTTTAATTCTTGACCTACCAGGTTAGTATCAAAAATCCTCTGAATGAATGAATGTTTTCTAATATCATACATTATAAATTTAGATATAAACAGAATTATAGAAAATTTAGGCAAAGTGGAACATTTTAAGAATAATGGAAAAGGTTTGTCTGGCTAACTTAGTGGGTAGCGCATGTGATTCTTGATCTCAGGGTCAGTGAGTTGAGCCCAATGTTGGGCATAGAACTTACTTTAAAAAAATAAGAGAAATAGAATTGCAATGAAAATTAATTTCTTGCTTCTTTGTGGAGCGTCTTCAACAATGGTAGTAGATATCTTCTTACAAAAATAATTGGTAGTTTTTAATATTTCACTGTTTTAGAGATACTTCTTTGCAGATACATCAATGTGGATCCAACAAGGATCCTTTAAGCATCCAAAGTTGTTAGAATCCTAGACCTAGTGACTGTAAGAAGATATCAACTACCATGTTGAAGACGCTCCACAAAGAAGCAAGAAATTAATTTTCATTGCAATTCTATTTCTCTTATTTTTTTAAAGTAAGTTCTATGCCCAACATTGGGCTCAACTCACTGACCCTGAGATCAAGAATCACATGCGCTACCCACTAAGTTAGCCAGACAAACCTTTTCCATTATTCTTAAAATGTTCCACTTTGCCTAAATTTTCTATAATTCTGTTTATATCTAAATTTATAATGTATGATATTAGAAAACATTCATTCATTCAGAGGATTTTTGATACTAAACTGGTAGGTCAAGAATTAAAATTAATATGATACCTTCCCAAAAGGAAAATAAAATCTATTTGACCTATCTATATTATTATAACTTTTTCTATATCAAGTATTTTGTGTAGAGTCACATATAATTCAAAAAATAATGAAATTCCTCTGTTAGAAAGTGATGCTATATACATAAAGAAGTAGAGTTCTAGGACTCCTAGGTGGCTCCATTAGCTAAGTGTCAGACCTCAGCTCAACTCATGATCCCACGGTTCATGACTCTGAGCCCTGTGTTGGGTTCTGCACTAACAGTGCAGAGCCTGCTTGCTTACTCCGTCTCTCTCTCCCCCTCCCCAACTGTGTGCTTGCTCCCTCTCTCTCTTTCTCTTTTTCTCTCAAAATAAATCAACTTTAAAAAAAGGCATTAAAATATAGTTTCATATATATATATATATATA
>NC_043706.1:57694123-57760570 GCF_006229205.1 Suricata suricatta
CCCACGGTTCATGACTCTGAGCCCTGTGTTGGGTTCTGCACTAACAGTGCAGAGCCTGCTTGCTTACTCCGTCTCTCTCTCCCCCTCCCCAACTGTGTGCTTGCTCCCTCTCTCTCTTTCTCTTTTTCTCTCAAAATAAATCAACTTTAAAAAAAGGCATTAAAATATAGTTTCATATATATATATATATATATATATATATATATATATATATATATTAAGGAGCACATTTATGATGAGCACCAGGTTTTATATGGAAGTATAGAATCCTTATCTGGTACATATGAAACTAATATAACACTGTGTATTAACTCACTGGAACTAAAAAAAAATGCACATGATTAATTACATTAATCAGATCCCCAACATTTGTTACTATTTTGCCAGGTATATAATATTAACATTTGATATTCTTTATTTTTAAAATTTTTTAATGTTTATTTATTTTTTGAGAGAGAGAATGGAAGTGTAGAAGGGGCAGATGGAGAGATAAACACAGAATCTGAAGGAGGCTCCAGACTCTGAGCTGTTAACACAGAGCCTGACACAGGGTCAAACCCATGAACTGTGAGATCATGACCTGAGTCAAAGCTAAACTGAGCCACTGACTGAGCCATTCAGGTCCACCAATATTTGATATTTTATTGAATGTATAAATCATATTACAACAATGCCCTGCTACTTTGACATGAAACAGTGGGATGGTCAGGCTGTATGACGAATTTGGTCCGGGGTGCTATTGCCCATTACAGAGACAAAGCACATGCTATAAAAGATAGAGTGATGACTATTGCATGTCTCTGCAGGTTATTACTTAAAAAATATGTGTCTAACCTCTCAAGTCTGATAATAGGAATTTCCTGCATAAATATTCTCAAGATTCTCACACACTGAAAACAGTTCCACTGATTGCTAGGAGAGTATGGGTCAATAATGTCTCCTTTTACTGTACTCTCAGAAGTGTATAAAGCTCTTTAAAATTCCTGTAAAGATCTATATAGGATCCCTTTTTCCATGGCAGAACAGACTTACTCTTACCAGGCAATACCCCTTCCTCACTTTAGGCCTCAATGGTCACCACAATCCACAAGCAACCAAAAAGCACATATGGTGCAAACATATACAAGTCTTTCTGATATCAGCTTTCTACGTGCTTCTTGGAAAATGCTTTTCCAGACTGATTTGTCTCTCAAACTCTTTTTCCTCTTTCAAAACTGAGCAATTTTATCTCTTCCTCAAAGCCTAAATTTTCAAGGCTGAGACTAAATCACCAGCTGTCTCCTCCCTGCTTTTTTCTAAGTGTATTTTTCTCATAGCACTTACTTAACTATAATGTTTTGACTCATTATTTGGCTGACTCCTCAAACTTACAAATGCCATGTTTACAAAAACGTTACCATTATTTTAAAGTGTCTTTCTCACACATAGTATGTTTTCAATAAATAGTTGATGATTAATGACAAATAATTTCATGCTTGATTAAAAGCAGCAATTTATTTTATTAAGGAAAAAATAGTCTAACTTTTGAAATAGAAAAAAGCTAAGTTATGAGATAAAGTTTGAAATGAAGCATTTGAACCTCTTCTTCTGTATTTCCTAACTCAACTTACTAGAGTTCTTATGCTTTTATTTAGGAAAACTCTTATCCTCCATTACCTCAGGAAATTTCTAGATGACTAGGCAGCCATAGAATGATAATCAAATCATGCTTCCTCTCTCAGGAGTACTTAACCTGTTATATGCCATTTCCAGAGCATTGATCCTTTAAATACTTGCTAAAAGATAGTGGAATAGTCACTGTAGGACAGGACTGCAGGAAAATAGGTGTCTTGTAGACATGCATCTGGCTGTGTCCTTTCAATCATAGCACATAAGGTACTGTCAGTCAATCCGTCTATGTAGAAATTAGCTGTCATCAAATTCATCTTGAGAGTTAATGAGTTCAACCAAATATAAAATATCTCTAGGACTTTATTATTTATTATTTAATATTGTAATCCTATTATAAAATAGTTAATAGCATAAGAGTATTCAGCTATATTATAAAAAGAGGAGATATTAGAGATTATTGTTAAATAGAACTCAAGTGTTAAAATATATAGTAAGAAAAGGTTTCTTTGATCAGTTTCTTTCAGACTCACTGCTATTGGTTAATCTATGAGTAGTGTTTGCTAATAAACAGTATAATTTTATATATCCCATTCAGATGCAAATGAATTGTACATGCACTACTCAGTGAAACTTAGTGGTTTTATATGTCCTTAATGAACTGGTGAGACATGAATTATTAGTGTGTCATCTAATGCCAAGGCTCTCAACCTTACCACTATTGACATTTGGGGCCATATTTGTTGGAGGGGGACAGTTCTGTACATTCTGGGATGTTCAGCAGTAGCTTGAACTCTATATACAACCTACCGATACCAGTAGCAACCGCTTTCTCCAGTTATGACAAGTGAAAAATATCCTCAAATATCCCTGGGGGAAAATTCCATCCAGTTGAAATCCACTGATCTAATACTTAGGAAGTTTAAGAGTTCTGAGTCAATGAAATTGCTTTTACAAGGGAGCAATGTCTGAGTAACGAATAGAAAAATTACAGTCACCAATGCTATTTTAGAAAAGATAGAATATTCAGATTCAGAAATCAGTAATACCAATGCTCTAGGTTTTATGCATACATTTTAAAGCCTCGTGGTAACTTAAGTAGTTATTATATATTTAGAAAATGACATACTGTATTTTGCTTATATTGATTATTCAGAAGACTTTGTCTCTCTGAAGCCATAATATATCTATGAAAATTAGAGCCCTGATGGACAGCAAAGACTCCTGGATTTAATATCATTTCTCCCTTCTGTTGTGAGTTATTCTGCTAGCACACGATTATCTTTATCAGCTACATGTCATTTCCCCGTCATGAAAATAGTCTTATAATTTAAATCATAAAAAAAGAATGATACCTTTGTCTAACTTATTTTTCTGGGCATAAGGAACAAAACTTTAGATTTTATTTGACTGGTAAATCATCCATTCATATCCCTGTAAAAAAGTCTAACATAGTTTTTCTTATTTATATACTGAGAAAAAATTGTGTCATAGGGGTAATATTTCATCCATGCATTTGTGGTAATATCTAATTTTATGTTAAATGGCACATATATCTTAAATATCTACCATCCTACCAAAAAAATCCCAAAAATAAAATTAAAGATGATCTAAATTTAATAAAATGTGAAAACATTAAGAAGAAGATATGTCTGTCTCATTGCACAATTTATCAAAACTAGTAGTTCTTAACCCTGGAAGCATATTAGAAACACTTGAGAAACTTACAATTACTGATAACGAAATCTTTTTGCAGACTAATTAAATCAGACTCTCTGATGGATTGTTTTGGGCATCTATATTTCTTCAAGGCTGTCAATGATTATTATGGCAGTCAGCGTTGGAAACCAATTATCCAAATTCTCACTGTGGTCCAGAGATTTCTGGAGGGTTCCTTAGATGCTTGCAGTAGTACACAGTACAAAGCTGTTTTTATGCTAATTTTGAGATTTTATTTTCCATTTTTATTCTTATTTTATTGCAAGTATAATATGGAGTTTTCCAGAGGCTAAGTCATGTACTATGTCTCAAGAAATTGAATACAGAAACAGGTACAATTATCTGACTGTCTTTTACTAAGACAAACAATAGACTTATAAAAATGTAAAATAATGCTACTTCCCTCACTAATTTTTAATATTGAAAATTTGATATTTTTACGGGAAAATATATGATGTAAATGATATATGACATTTGGTAAAACATAAATTGCAATATAAAACATGTAATGGACTTCTTTCTTTGATTTTAAAGGAATTAATATTTTTAAATGCCAACATTTCTTAATTTTAATTTAATTTAATTTAATTTTTAAAATTTTTTTAAAGTTTTATTTATTTCTGAGAAAGAGAGAAAGAGACAGCGTGAGAAGGGGAGGGTCAGAGAGAGAGGGAGACACAGAATCTGAAGACAGGCTCCAGGCTCTGAGCTAGATGTCAGCAGGGAGCCTGACGTGGGGCTCGAACCCACAAACCATGAGATCAGACCTGAGCCGAAGTCAGATGCTCAACTGACTGAGCCACCCAGGCGCCCCTTTAATTTTAATTTTAAAAACTATTGAGAGATATAACTATATATTTTTAAAGTTCTTTAGGGTCCTAAATACTTTATATTTTTATTTATTTTAATTGAAGTATAGGTGACACATAATATTACATTAGTTTCAAGTGATAACGTAGTGTGATTTGATGTCTGTATGTTATGCTATGCTCACCACATGTGTAGCTAGTATCTATCATCATACATTATTACAATACCAACCCCACTGCCACTCTCTGGTAGCTATCAGTTTGTTCTCTGTAAGGTTTTAATGTTTATTTATTTGTTTTGAGAGAGAGAGAGAGAGAGAGAGAGTGGGAGGGAGCCAGAGAGAGAGAGAGAGAAAGAGAGAGAATCTGAAGCAAGCTCTCCACTATCAACACAGAGCCCAATTTAGGGCTCAGTCTCACAACCATGAGATTATGACCTGAGCCAAAATCAAGAATCAGATGCTTTTCAGCTGAGACACCCAGGCATTCCAGATCCTCAATCATTTTTAAGAGTATAAAATAATGTTGAGAATAAAATAGTTGAAAACCACAGATCTAAGTCAATATATCTAAGCCTGACCCAGGCAGCACAAATGATAGAACCTCACCCCAGGTTTTTTTCTTGGTCTTTATGATTTCTGAACATTCACTTCACAAAGAGCTATTGCCTGCTTGTCTTCTGATAGCTGATGAAATTCCGTAAGATTAAGTCCTTCTTTTGATGTCGCTGGTGCATACAAAATTATGACAACCCCACCTATGTAAAGAGCAAATTTCTAAGAAGATGACCTGTTCTAGCATATGCAGCATTTTAATCTAATACTCTAGTTCTTTGTAGCATTGTTTGAATAGGCTATGAATAAATGTAACTAAACTTGTTTTGTGTGGTATAGTTATAGCAATATAAAGAAATTCCTAAAATTAACAAAATAAGGTGAAAGTTCAGATAGTTTGGGTTCCATAATACAGAACCCATGTATAATTACGACTGAATATAGGAACTTAGTCTTCTATTTTAGAGTTTCTAATTTGGGAGACGTAAACTTAAGGCTATATTTTGAACAGTACTGATTTTTTAAAAAATTTGGCAGACCCAGCCAGATTTTGTGTGTGTGTGTGTCCTTCAATATTAATTTGAGTAATATCATAATTGAAATGTTAAAATTCACAGAAAATATTTTCATGAAAGTAAGCAGAATCTTACTTTCTATTACATCTATTTGAATGATGCCGTTTATCCAATCATAACACTTCCCTTCTAAGATAAAATTTAATCTAGAAATATCCATATGAAATACGAATAGTTCTTTTATTTGTTTTTCTAATGTATTGGTTCTATTTAAGTTTTCCTCTGGCCATGTACTTAATTCATTCATCTATTTAATTCATTTTTTAATTTTATAAATGATAATATGAACATATTATTTACTATTATTTTCACTTTTAGTTAGATATTTATTGCTCGTTTCTGGAATTTCATGTCTCTTGGTGCATTTTGATGCTTTTTGATTTTTAAACGTAATTGTTCTATGCTGTTTTATGACATTGTATAGAAGAAATTGAATTCAAGCATAACTAGATTCTGAGTTTTAAAGTTCTAATGTAATATCTGCACAGCTGGGAGCAAACCAAATTTTGAGGCACCAATTTAATAGGAAACTGAACTGAATAGCATTGTTAATAAGCACAGTCCCTCTGAAATAAATGGTGCAGAAATTCCATTCACATCATGGAGGCCTGAAACAATACAAATAATGTATGGGACTGTTACCTAATATTGATATAAAAGTCATTCAATAAACTTATATTGAACAATGTGGTCCTTGCCTTGACTAAGCCTTAGGGATTCAGAAATAAATAAAATGCTCTCCTTTCCCTCTCTTTATAGTTTTATGTCCTCTAACCCTAGAAATGCAATCGGAATTCTTCCTCATTTTCATTGATTTTTTAACATTGACCAAGACAATGATCTCAATTTCTTGTCATATATAGATGAGCCATTGTACCCCATGTAAAAGGGGAAAAACTATTCTGATTCTTTCTTGATCCTTCCTTTTGCTGGAAAAATAATCACTATGAATTGGTGGTTTTCAAGAAATAGTAAATCCAAATCTTTCTGCTTATTTTAACATTTTTTAAAAGAAAATTAAAGTCAGGAAGCTAACTGCACAACTAAGTGAACTCACTTTTTAAATTCTTCAGTTAGCTATTTTAATTAAATAGATTGTAGTATAATGGGTAAGGGGAAATTGCTCCTAGTGATCATGCAGGCTTGAGAGAAACAGCAATAGAACTAGTAATGGAGACTGAAGAGTGAAAACGAATATTAAGACCCACTAACTCATTTTATTTTAAAATTTCCCCAATTATCTTTCACGCATTGTCTTCCACAATTTTATTATGTTGGATGGAGAAATACCCGGCTCTTTGAAAACGTCTGGCATTTGAGAGTGGCGGCTTTTTGCCTTGAAATCTGGACACCGAAATTTGTTGACTTTAATCAGGTTTTGCTTAAGGAGAATAGGATTTTTAACCTAGAATCTGGCAGGTTGAGGAGCAGAAACTAGCAAATCACTCAAGGGGTTTTTGTGGTTAGTCAATAGAACTGGTGAGGTTAAGGTTTGGGTGACAGTCCTGTGTCACAAGATGGTTCTGTATACTCAGGTACTCACCCTATAGTGAGTGAAGTCATGTTCCACTTCAGATGGATTTGGGCACTTGGTTTACAAATTTACACTCTAATCTATGATCTACTATAACCTGCGGTCACCATGATGTCTGTTGGGATGAGGACACAACACAGAGTCCCAAAAGTTTCTTTATTTCTTCAGTTACAAAATCATAGCCATTCTAATCAGCTGAGACCTGACAGTCACCTGGAGCTGCTGTTCTTCATCTTCCAGGTGAAATTCCAAGGTTTATGATTCCTTCCACCAAACAGTCAAATGCAGCTAAATCATAGTGCATAAAGAAGGAGGTAGTTTCTATTAGGCAAGAAAATAAGCAGGAGTCATATTACGCAAGACCTGGCAAGCAGTGTTAAATAATTTTAGAAGTGTCAGGTTTATACTGAGAAGTCACTGAGGGGTTTTCCATGGACGTAACTCATTCTTTTATCAAAATCTACCTTTTAAAAGGTGCTCAGTGGGGCTTCTGGGTGGCTCAGTTGGTTGAGCTTCCAGCTTCGGCTCAGGTCATGATCTCACGGTTCGTGGCTTCGAGTCCGGAGTCGGGCTCTGTGCTGACAGCTCAAAGCCTGGATCCTGCTTCGGATTCTGTATCTCCCTCTCTCTCTCTGACCCTCCCTTGCTCACACAGTCTCTCCCTTTTTCTCAAAAATAGATAATAAAAAAAACATTAAAAAATGAAAGATGCTCAATAGTATATTAGTTTATCCTGCCAAAGATCACCTGAATTACCACTCCAAATCTCAAAATGGACTTTGTGCCAATAGATTACTCTCCCCTATGTAATGCTATGATCTGCCAATAAATTAATCTTTCTAAAATGTGACTCTCACCTTGTAGATTTTTGCCCATTTCAAATCCTTCCATAGCTTGCTGTTGTCTCCTTAATGGAGGCAGGACTCCTTTGTGTGGTGGACTTTTCTGGATTCAATCAATTCCCAGTTATATAAATCTATTTGAAATTTGAGGTAGTGCAGGTAATACAGTTTTTATAGTTATCTTTTATAATAATGATGATGGAAGATATATTAATTTTTTGGATGCCAATCTTTCAGACTTCTTTTATGTCTTAAGAATAAGGTCCATAGTTTGCTCTGAGGTAGCATCTTTATATTTTGCAGTCTATGAAGAAATAGGAAGACTATTTTTCTTGGTAACTGAGAATGAAACAGTTTGGCATGATGTGAGTCATCTGGCAGTAGTGAGACTCTATAATGAATAACCCTAGTATACCGAGAGACAGAGAAATCTAAAAGAAAGATGGGTGCTGATATCTAAAAAGGAAAATTGATATAAGAAAAAGAGAAATTTCAGAGTTCCTCTTTAAAAGACAACAAGATCCTTCATAATTTACCCTCTACTGACATATCATATATCCCCATATTCTATTTAAATTATAATGAAACTTACCTACCTATCCCTAGTCTTTCTTTCTTTTTCTTTCTTTCTCATTTCTTCTCTCCTATTCTCTTTTCTCTATCCAGATCCTACATATTCATAACTTAGAATTCCACCTTGTATTTTCAAACTCAGTTTGAATCATTACTTCTTTGGGGAAGCTGCCCCCAAGCTTCTGTTTGAGTTCCCCTTCATCTGAGCTTCCTAACCCTCAGTCAGAATTGATACCCTACATTCTATTAGTGGATCTGTTTCTATCACTCTATGTTTTTCATTTTATATTAATTAGGTAGTATTTTGAGGTGTTTGTTTTATCTCAAAGTCTTAACCAAGTGTCTGGGATAGTAGTAAGTAAAGGAATGAGTAAAGACTCACCTATCACACAAAGCATCTAAATGAGCAGCTGAAAATCAGTAAAATGCAGTGAATGGAGATATCTCAAGGCTCTCCATGGGTGGGTAGGAATCACCATGAAAAAGAGATAGCAGGAGTTAAATGGATATCAACAACACCGATCAGGGTACTATGGGGTTACTGCATAGATTTAATCATGGGAGAAAGATGGATGAACTGCAATACCAGGTAGAAGGAACTAGACAGGTTCTCTGTTGTGGCAGTCAACTTGACCAGCATCCTGTTTTCAGAATAATAAGACCGGGGTGACACTTTTCCTCAAAGAAGCTTGCAAAACGCAACATTTCCCAAACTCTTTCTTAGGAGCATAACAGTACTCTGTGAAAAAGAAAAAGTATCCAGTCAAGTAAGTTGGAAAACTGTAGTGTAAGCAAAGTTAAGGAAGCCTTTTACTGCAGAACTTGTCATATCTATACTCTGGATATTGTGAATCTCCAAAACAGTAAAATGACAGGTGCGATTTTTCATAGTCTTTGACTGCAGAATCCCCAAAACCATATATTAACATCCCACAAAAATGATATTCCATAAATATACTTTCAGAAATGTTAGTATGGTTCAATGACAATGGGCTTCAGAGCCAAATAAATTTGCAATCAGAACTTAGCTCTGATGTAACCTTTTGCAACAATTTAACCCTCCTAAGTAATTCAGGTTCCCCCTCTCTAAAATGAGGATATAATATGTACATTTCAGAATGGCAGTGATATTTAATGAGAAAATATGCCTCATATTTGGCAATCAATGTTGAAGGGCAAATGCTAGAAGTGAATTTTCTATCTGAGATAAGGGGTCAACTAATATAGGGCTTGGGCAGGAGATAGGGTTATCTCTTTAGGGAAGGCTTAGCAATTTCTAGGTAATTATTCTCTGATCCCTGCTGTGATTTCTCAATAGCCTCCAGTGTAACCAAATTTTTCCAAAACAAGCCTTATCTTTATAGTAAATCTTCCCATTATAACCTATGTCTTTAGGGCCTCCCTTGTCACCTGCCCCACTACTCCTGCCCCACAACTTAATATCCATACTTTCATAATTTCCCTCCAGATATGTCTTTCTCACTTTCGTTTCCTTCATATACTTAAGCTATCAAAACTGAAGCCAAAATTATCAAACACATGGATATCAATATAAACAAGTAAAAAACGAAATTCTTTGCTTAGAGGCAAAGAATTGATCTTCAAATCCTTACAAGACAATGAGAATATATACGAATGATACATACATCCTATCTTGAAAAAATAAATGTCTGCATATCAAACGATATGAAAGTTACTATTCTGCCACCCATATGGAGGTAAGTGGTTATTGAGGCAGAACTGGCCATGAGTGGAGGCCATTGCTGTGTCTATATAGGAAGAATCAAAAAAGAAATGAGTTTGATCCAAACTTCTTTTTTTTAATGTAGCTTATTGTCAAGTTGGTTTCCATACAACACCCAGTGCCCTTCCCCACAAGTGCCCTCCACCATAACCATCACTCCCCTTTCCCTTTCCCCCTCTCCCTTCAGCCCTTAGTTTGTTTTAAGTATTCAAGAGTCTCTCATGATTTGCCTCACTCCCTCTCCCTAACTCTTTTCCCCCCTTTCCCTCCCCATGGTCCTCTGTTAGGTTTTTCCTGTTAGACCTACGAGTGCAAACATATGGTATCTGTCCTTCTCTGCCTGACTTATTTCGCTTAGCATGACACCCTCGAGGTCCATCCACTTTGCTACAAATGGCCATATTTCATTCTTTCTCATTGCCATGTAGTATTCCATTGTATATATAAACCACATCTTCTTGATCCATTCATCAGGTGACGGACATTTGGGCTCTTTCCATGTTTTGGCTATTGTTGACAGTGCTGCTGTGAACGTTGGGGTACATGTGCTCCTATGCATCAGCACTTCTGTATCCCTTGGGTAAATCCCTAGCAGTGCTATCTGAGTCATAAGGGAGTTCTATGGATAGTTTTTTGAGGAACCTCCACACTGTTTTCCAGAGTGGCTGCACCAGTTTACATTCCCACCAACAGTGTAGGAGGGTGCCCGTCTCTCCACACCCTCGCCAGCATCTATAATCTCTTGATTTGTTCATTTTAGCCACTCTGACTGGCATGAGGTGGTATCTCAGTGTGGATTTGATTTGTATTCCCCTGATGATGAGTGATGCTGAGCATTGTTTAATGTATCTGTTGGCCATCTGGATGTCCACTTTGGAGAAGTGTCTTCTCATGTCTTCTGCCCATGTCTTCACTGGATTATTCATTTTTGGGGTGTGGAATTTGGTGAGTTCCTTGTAGATTTTGGATACTAGCCTTTTACCTGAGTTGTCATTTGCAACTATCTTTTCCCATTCTGTTGGTTGCCTATTAATTTTCTTGATTGTTTCCTTTGCAGTGCAGATTCTTATCTTGATGAGGTCCCAAGAGTTCATTTTTGTTTTTGATTCCTTTGCCTTTAGGGATGTACCGAGTAGGAAATTGCTGCAGTTGAGGTAATGGATGCTGTTTCCTGCTTTCTCCTCTAGGGTTTTGATGGTTTCCTGTCTCACGTTCAGGTCCTTGATCAATTTTGAGTTTACTTTTGTGTACGGTGTAAGAGAGTGGTCTAGTTTCATTCTTCTTCTGATTCCTACACCAGTAGTTCTCATCTCTCTCTACATAATAAAGTTAAGAACCTGTGTAACTTCAAAAATGCCAATGGTCAGGACCCAATCCAAATAAATGAGAATTTCTAGAGATGAGATGTAAGTGTTGGTAATTTTAAGAACAGTTTAAGATATTTCATATTTGCAGTGGCGGCAGGAAACCGTTACTATCAGCAATAGTTTCTGTGAGTACCTCCCAGAGAGTTTCTTCATGGAGAGGCATAAAAATGAAGAGCTCTAAATATTACAGTTAACAAAGAGTGTTACTATCTTTGTAAATTTGGGGGGGGGGAACCAGCATTTATAGGTCCATGATTAGAAAAATGGCATACAATTCTTGAATTTTCACTCATTGGTTGTGTTAATGTGGGTAACCTCTTCAAGGTTTGGAACTCAGTTTATTCATTCTTAAATCTAGAATAATGAAATCATTTTCCTTACAAGATGACCTGAGATTAAAATTAAAGAATATGTAAGTGAAAACAGCATATAATATCAAAGCAATATATACATGTTTTAGTGACACTTAATACATCTGCAGTTTGAAAATATGACTAGGACATGAGGCTTTTTTCAACTTCTTTTAATTCCTGACCCGCAGTCTGATATTTCAATTAATAATAGAAATGAGGTGATGCATTTTCTAAAAAATAGTATGAAAAGAAATGATATTATATACCTCAAACACATGATCTCTAACATATAACAGAAATAAAACATTAGCTAGAGTATACACTAAAATAAGAGTAAATTTATTTGTTCAAAACAAAATAATTATATACTTTAGGCATGACTCCCCAAAACTCAAAATCTTCACAATTCTGAAGTTTTCAGTAATAGTAATGAGACCCTCTTTGTTCTGTTCACATATTCCTCTTGTCTACTGAGGTGGGGAGTAATTGGTAAGCAGAGACTAGAAGCTCTAACTGTGAAAGCTAAATAGGTATGCCTGGAAAGGCAGCCAAATGGTTCCCTCCAGTTTTGTTTTGTTTTATTTTAATTTTCACCATATTAGGTCATGACTTACATCTCTTCTTTTAAAGCCATCAGGCAAGTTTACTTAGAGGCAAATGCAAATTACTAACAGAAACACTTTTCTTGTTTTCATAACAACGTTTTCATCTTTTTAAAAAATATATATACAAACAGACAACTGCTTTATCATTTAAGTAAAATAGTGAAATGTAATCAATGTTATTGCAATGACTTAAGACAAGTTTGTTAATATAGTGGGTATTTATTTAATCTAAGGGTCTTAATGTATCTCTGTTGCAATCAGAGGGTGAGATTCTGCTAAGTTGACACTCATTTTTTCTGTGTATGTTCTTGTTAAAAAAGTAGGTACATCAAACTATGTTGGCATGAGAGTAATTGTTATTAAGATTTCCCAGTTCATTTTCCTTGCTCTGGATATACAGTTATCAAATATTCTGAATACCTTTTTACTTTCCCACCAGGACAATGAGCTGAACAGAGACACAAATTGTCTAGTTTATTGTTCTGTTATATTTCTCATTGTAAATAATTTGGCTTTCTGGTTTTCACATTCATCTATTATATGTCTGGTTGATGAGTCAGTTCCCCTAAACCTCTTTAACACTGATCTGTTGAGTTTATAAATTTGTATGTCTGTTTTAAATGACTTTAACTAAATTTTCTACTGCCTATTCAGTGTCTGAGTGGCCAACTCACTAAGTCTTATAACAGCCTCATTAATTTATTAATTTTTTAGCATAAATCATGTTTAGGAATAAAAAGTCCATGACATATTACCTCAGTACTGCCCAAGAATCATGGCTCAACACAGATAAATAAGTCAAATATCAGGAGGGGATTTGGAACAGGGAATAACCAGATATCAGTGTTCAATAAAACAATGAACTATAGGAATTGAAAGCAGCTATAAATGAACAAAAGCATAGATAGATATTGATGGTAGAGACAAAGAAGAAAGCCCCCATTAGATAAAGCATTAGAAAGCGGGGAAAATGTTAAGAGTGGTAGGTCTAAGATGCTCCACCCTGGTCAGAAGGTGTTTATAATGAGGCAGAAAGTCAGATCTGATGCAACTGTGGTGATTACCAGAACAAGTTCAACAACAAGGAGACTGGGAATTGAGCTAATGTGACAGAGAATGAATAAGCATTGGGGGTTATAAGGGATAGTATTGGATGGGAAATATGAGAGTCTGAAAAGTAAGAGATAACGGTATTAACATATCTAATTCTTTTATTACTATATTTTCTCTGTACAAACGACTCATTCTTTGATTATATTGTGAATAAGTACCTCTGAATTTCAATATCTTTTCTGAGGAAAGATAATAAAGTAAAAATCCAATATTCTTCTGTGTAAGCAATAAGTAACAACAACAAAAAAACCCTTTGATATAGAAAAAATAAAAACAACTCCATATTAGAGTTTTAAAAAGAAACAAAGAAAGAAAATCCAATTACCAAGTATGTGAAAAAGGAATGATCACCACAGGTCATTATAAAACACTTAATCTCTGAATTGAAGAAATCTTTCCATCTAAAATAATCTAACTTTATTTTTAATCACTACATTTTAACCTCAAAGAGAATTGAAATTTATGTACTCACTGAATTATTCAATTATTTATTAACTTTAAAGTCCCAATTTCTGTGATAGAGACTAAGGGTATAATTGCAATATAAAATAAACATGGATAAAATAAGAAGTCAGATTTTCCTAAGATTTCAGGATTTCAGAAGACAAAATATAAAGTACTGTTAACTTAATCTGCAGTTTTCTTTCCATAGTTTTAGCTAATAAAGTGATATTTTTAAATTTTAGTATTTTGTGGATGAATGGATTATAGTCTTTTAAAAATCATATATGTTTTACATGGTGTTTATGTTTTACATAGTCTGAGACAATATATACCAACTGCAGTTAGTATATATTGACTCCCCTCTTGAAATATGCCTTATCAAAGTTTCCCAGTATGACTCAACAATTCTTTCCTGTCTCTTTCCCTCCTTCCTTTCTTCTTTCCTTTGATGAATATTGATTTTCTCTATAGTGTGCTCAGTGCTGAGGACATAAAGAGAAACATCACATGTTTCCTGTCATCAGAGATCTTAGAGCCTTTCTAGTAAGGGGAGATAGGCATATAGCCTCTTGTAATAAAAGGGTGAAGTCCTACAAAAATAGGCACAAGAAAGAATGGGGTGTAAGTGAGAGAGTAATTCAGTCCACCTGAGAATTCAGTAAAGGCAGCAGCTTAGAAGAGGTTATCAGTAAGCTAAATATAAAAGATGAAAAGTTTCCTGAAGCCGATGTAAGAGAAGAAAAGTAAAGCACAAAGAAACAAGCGTCAGAGGGAATGTGTTCATGGAACAGCAACAATTGATTTTCCTTAGGACAAAAGGAACATGAAAGGACCTGAGAAATGAAGTAGGAAAAGTAAGCAGGGGCATATGGAACAAGGACTTGTATATTATCCAAAAATTCCACTTTACCTAGTAAACCCTACAGACTCAGTAATGAGCTTTAACACCAGTAATATCATCATCATACTGGCAATGTTTAAAAGTCGATCTGGGGACGGTATAGAGGGTATATTGAAAGGATGTTAAGTCTGAGGTCGGGGTCTATTAATCCAGGGAGAAGATAAAGCTGGAACCAAAGTAGAGCTGGTGGCTTTTTTGTAACTTCATGTTTATCTTTTTTTCAAATCTGAAATGAATGTTAGACTATTTCAATAATGAAATATTCACTAAAATCATGGTAAAAATAATATCACTATTTTAGCATTGAAAAACAAGTATTTGTGGGACATCATTCATTATTTTACAATGTTTGTCACTTCCTAAATATTATAGTAGTTGTTGGGGATATTTAGTTCAAGAGTATCCTTATTTGCAGGACTGAATCCATTTGAGTCAGGTGGGCCATTTCAGAGTAAGCCAGAACTCACTTCTCTAACCCTCAGCCCCCTACTCTCAGCAAAATAGCAAGATAGCACATCATCATCATCATCATCATCATCATCATAATCCACAAATATATTGCTACTTTTAATGTCACTTTCACTGAAAACTCTAATATATTTCAGTGTGGGTGAGTATATGGCATTTTTCCCGGTGTCTACACAAATTCACATATGACTCTAACAAAGTGAATCTAGGGTTTGATTATGGTGATACAGCATAAATAAAACATACATCAGGGAATATACATTTTCTATAGCAGTTCTATGACAGACATAACTCAACTTTAGTGTTTCATCTAACTGAAAGATACCTGTGTGGTGAAGAAAACCAGGTTAACACTTGGCTATAGGCAACATGCTTTGCAACAGATAACTTTATTCCAAGACAATTTCTAGCCATGGGGTGAAAAAGTTGAGCTGAGAACTACTCTGTTCCTAATCCTGTTAAAAAATTGTGAAAGGAAGGTGAGGGTGAGCAGGTGCTAGGAGGTATCTTAAGTGTAAGTTTAACTTTCTTTATCTGAAATCGTTAAAGATTTTGTTAGGTGAAATTAATAATATATTTATATATAATAAAAGACTTTTAATACAGGTTGCTTTTAGAGCAAAAAGGTAAAGGGAGAGAGCAAGAGAAAGAGAAAGAGGAGAGAGATAGAGTGACAGAGAGACAGATAGAAATTATTTTTTCTGATCATGTTTATTCCTGGATGGTGAGCAGGAAGCTGGAAAGTTGTAAGGAGTCCACTATGCTCAGTTGTGCTTAAATGATCCACTCTGTTTAACCAATCCTCTTGCAAACCCAAAATGATGAATGTTCATGAATCAGGAATGGTCATTAACTCAAAGAATGTTGATGTTAGAATGGACTTATGGAAGTCCAACTTCTTTCCAAAATAAGAAAGTATTCTATGACATCCAGGAACAATTTGAATCAGTCTTTTCATGACATTCACAGGAAAAGGCAAACATACGTAGAAAGTTAGAAAGATAGATAGATGATAGACAGATAGATAGATATAGTTACATACATGCATACATACATACATACTTAATGTAGTTGTTAAAATTTTAGAACTATTTTGAGTTAACTTTGATAAGGATGAGGATGATGAAGAACTTCTTTTGTTACATTTTAATATTACTAATTCTAAATTTTTATTTTGGGGGGATTTTAAATGTTCTTTCTCAAAATTGTCACATATCTGTTTTAGTTCTCTTATCTAGAAAAGTTCTGTATTAAATAAAGGTCGCTTACAAAATGCAAGTTCTGAAAATTAAAAGATCAACAACCTATGTGTATTTTTCTCTTCCTTTTTCTTTTTTTTAAATTTTGTTAGTTTTTAATGTTTATTTATTTCTGAGAGAGAGAGAGAGAGAGAGAGAGAGAAACAGAGAGAAACAGAGAGGGAAAAGGGGAGAGGCAAACAGAGAGGGACACACAGAATCTGAATCAGGCTCCTGGCACTGAGCTGTCAACATAGAGCCTGACACAGGGCTCAAACTCACAAACTGCAAGGTTATAACCTGAGCTGAAGTCAGATGCTTAAAGGACTGAGCCACCAAGGTGCCCCTTTACTTGTTTTTTTTTAGATTGCTTTAGTTTATTTCCAGTAAACCTGTACTACATTTCTCACAAATGGGCAAATATGATGATAATTTGGATTCTGGATAGATCTCAGAATTTTATTTATTCTCATCTATTCGTAAACAAGGTCAATTTGTTTCTGAGACCTATCAATACCAAAATAATAACAGTGATGATAATGACAACAATAATAATAATCTCAAACACATATCATTTAGGATATTAATGTACTTAAAATAGATTAGTTTAGTACATAGATATTCAAAATGAGAATATCACATTGCCTCAAGAGAGTTTAGTTTGGGTTACAGTGACAGGAGTTCAATCCTATCACTGACCACCAGAGTATAACCCAGGGAAGGAATAAAGGAACTTAGAAATCAAATATTTCATAACAAAAAGTCATGTTGATTTATGATCCTTGAACTTGATCATGCAATAGATTTGATTGTTGTTTGGCACACAATTTTTGCATAACTGCAAATTACTTAGCCACTTTATCCTTAGCTTAAGCATATGCTATAATGTTCCACTAAATTCCATCAAGAGTGAAGGAGTTGTGAAATCCATTATGGGCTTAATTTCAAATGCCAAAGAATAACTAGCATTGACTGTGGCCTTTGCAATGTATATGGGCATCATTACAATGAGAACTAGAAGTCACACATATTGAGAGGTAACAGATTAAGAAAAGTATTAACAAAATGTGGTCCATGGACCACATGTGTCAGAATCTCCTGGCAAGCTTGTTACATTTGCAGATTCTTTGGTCCAATGACTTTAAGGGTCTATGGTAAGCACAGTATTATGCATTTTTAAAAGATAATTATTATGCTCACCTAAGTGGGTTTTTTTCCTGAATTATGAGGAACAATGGTTTCCAAAATGCATTTTTTGTTGATTATTTTTAATCTTTGGTTCAGATCCCTCTGAAATAATTTATATTTTATTATAATATTTGTGTAAATAAATCTGAAATATAAACCTCCATATTGTTTAGGTATCAGTCTATAAGATACATCTTAGAAAACTGTGGCTGGTTGTAAAAACATGGCTGGTTTAGGGTAGAATGATAGTTTATAAGATGTGCCTTGTGTTAAGTATGTCAGAACTTTTTTAAGATTTTAAATGTTAAAAAGAAAAAGAAGCATGGTCTTCACACTATTTAGAGAAATCCTTTCTTGGTTGGGTGAAACTCAGTGTGGAAAGCTATCAGAAGGGTCTGTGTTTTTTGTGTTCAAAATGATATCATTCAATATTAAACTTTAGAGCTCCATACTTTGCTCCAAGTTGTCTTCTAATCATTAGGTCACATCCGGATTTAGGCCGCATCTTCCTTTACCATATGTAACTATACACAGATATAGGCAGTGGCTAACCAATTGTAGGTCAGCACAGAGCCCGAGGCATGGCTCGAACCCACGAACCGGAACCGTGAGATCATGACCTGAGCCGAAGCCTGACGCTTAACCGACTGAGCCACCCAGGCGCCCCAGAGTGGTAGGTTCAGGAGCAGGCCTTGAAGTACTCTTTTCACTTGTAGAGAATGGAACTAAGGAAAACTAATTCATGGACCAAAAGGAAGACAATAGAAATTGTTTACAGAATTCTAATTTACAACTGCATTTTGAGTTTTCTTTTTTTTTTTCTCTTTTTAATGTTTTTTTTATTTATTTTTGAGAGACGGGGGGAGAGAGAGAGAGAGAAGTAGAGAGAGAGAGAGAGAGAGATAAAGTGGGGGAGGGGGAGAGAAAGAAAGTGGGAAAGGGGAGAAAGAGAGGAGGCACAGAATCCAAAGGAGGCTTCAGGCTCTCAGCTGTCAGCACAAAGCCAGATGCAGGGCTAGAACTCACATGCCATGAGATCATGACCTGAGTTGAAGTCGGAAGCTCAACTGACTAAGCCACCAAGGCGCCCCCATTTTGATGTTTCTAATATCTGAAATTCATTCATCTGAAATGGTGTAAAAGTACAGTATTTCAAAGAAGCCTACTTAAGCACATATTCTATACTATATTTACTCCCTTTATGAGGTTATTGTTTAAGTCATCACAATGGCTTTTTTTTCTGGTAGAATCCATCAATAAATATTTACATATTTTGCAAACATTTGGAAAAATGTGTGTATACATCTATTTAAAAATAAACCTGGGGGCGCCTGGGTGGCTCAGCTAGTTAAGCATCCGGCTTCGACTCAGGTCATGATCTCACGGTTTGTGGGTTCGAGCCCCATGTCGGGCTCTGTGCTGACAGCTAGCTCAGAGCCTGGAGCCTGTTTCGAATTCTGTGTCTCCCTCTCTCTCTGACCCTCTCCTGCTTGCAGTGTCTCTGTCTCTCAAAAATAAATAAAAACCATAAAAAAATTAAAAAATAAATAAATAATTAAAAAATTAAAAAAAAATAAAAATAAACCTGGATTTGACCTAATGATAGGAAGACAATTTGGAGTGAAGTATTGGTTATCAAAGTTTACTCCTTAAATGATATGGTTTTGAACACAAATCCATGTATCTATAGGATCAATAACAAAGCGATTAATTTCATTTTCATCAAAATATGAGTTCCATTTTATTGCTTAATTTACTTTCAGAAACAAATGCTTAGAGGTAAAGAATATAGACTGCACTGACTATTCCTACCACTTATTAATATACCTAGCCTCTCCATTTCTCAGTTTCCACAACTTTACAATTGAGGAAATGGTAGTACCTTCCTCAGGTATTGGTTGAATGGATCCTTAATTTTAAATGGTCTTGTCCAGAGTAGATGCAATATCAGTGCTAATAATAATAATAATATCATTACTATTGTTATCATAGCTTTTCGGTTTTGTACTTTGCAATCTCTTCTGAATGTAAAAAATAAGGGTTCTTTCTTAAACAATTCATGTGCAAATTATATTATCACTAAGAAAATGAATATATATTTTAATAATAAATATGTTACTAGTAGTTTAATTTCATCCTGTTTCTTTCTGAGAAATTGTACATCTTTTCTTGCAATGTCTAGTGAATGAAAGAAATGTGAAAACATTTCCTCCATATGGTATTGCGACAGAACAACTTCTAGGAAGAGATTTCTTCTATAATAGCACAGATGTTCCAATCTTTGTTTCCATGAGACGCCAAGATATGTCTGCTGGGAACAAAACCAGGGGGTAATTTGTGTAAATCATAGAATGTTAAGTGCATTATGTATTAAGTGTTTGTCTATTAGTGCTAGAAAAATAATGTCTTTTAAACTTCTTGCAGCCTGTTGTCTACCCCGTAGCAAGAGAACTGGATTACCCTAATAGAGGACTAATGAGCAACTTAAATTCTGTGCCACATATCAACAAGAGGTTTTGCAAGATAAATGTTATCCGGCATTTAGTTTTCCCTGAGAAGCAGTGAATCTGACTGCTTCTCCCTCTGTTAGGGATTACGTAACACATAGTGCTATTGTAGCTTAGAGCAACCACATCGTCTGCTATCCTCTCCACATGGGCTACCTTTATGTGGTGACATTTGGCTATTGATTTAAAATAAGTGTTAAAATATACAGAGTAATGTTGCAAGGAAACGTCAACCTTCCATAAATTACCGTATCTGTGAGTTCTTAGCAGCACTAATACTGTGTCAGAGCCTCACAAATGCTAGACATCTCTGTGCTTTAGCGTAGATCGGCATGTTCACCGTCTATCTTGCTAATACTCCTATGGCCAGCCAGTTGCTGAACTTGCATAAATAATTACAAGAAAATATTCTTTGGTATTTTGAGATTATTATTTGTATATGCCTAGTTTAACCATTCACCTTGTCATTACACTGGCAATATGAAAATATATTTCTTACATAGTAGCATGTCCTGCATCTACTGGTCCATAGGTATCTCACACTGCTGTAAAATTATGCATTTGCTGCTTCATTTGTTTTCTGTTTGGCTTCCATTTCTAGTTCCTAGACTAAATAATTGAGTCTGCCATTCATTACAAGAGTCACTTGCTTAAGGAAATTGCATCCCTTTTCCCTGATGTTTTTAATTAGCAAACACATAAGATACTTTTCTGAAAAAGCCTTCTCTTTCTTGTATCTCTGACTTGGTAGACATAGCTGTTACTTAACAAATCAGATATGTTTTTAATCCATTTGACTTCTTTATGAACTTTTACTAAACTACTTAATAAAAAATCTTTGTTCTCAGACTAATCAATGAAACTCCTTTCTTGGCAAAAGGTGAAATTATATTATATCTCTTTAAAACCGTCTTTTGATTAAATGAGTTTTTCTAATATTTTGAGTGGACAAAATACACTTACTATTCAAGAGTTTGCTATCAAATGTCTGTTTGCCAACTTTCCTTGATTTTTTTTTCCCCCCTCTAAACCATCTTCTGGGAATGAGACCTAGATTTGGAATCAGTGGATTATTCAAAATCGTTTCTTCTCTTCCCCTTTAGGTGTCTTTTGACACTTCCTGTCTACATCATCAAGTCATAGTATCTTAACCTAATCCCAAACACAAGTGAAGGAGAGAAGCGAACTGTATTTTTTATATTGAAGGCAGCTACTCAGCTATCACATGATAAAGATTTCTATTATTTTACTCTCACCTCACAAATAATTATAGTGAAATTATATTTGGAAATATATATAAGGAGTTTGTTAGTTACTTTGGATTCCTAACTTTATTTAACTAATGTACCCTGATGTCCATGCTTTATATAACTCCTCAAATGCTACATAAAAAAATAAATATTTGTAGAATAATTTTTTAAGTTTAGATTGTATTTTCCAATACCAAAATAATTCTTTCACTCTGCATATATATTTTTCCTACTTCTAGGTATACACAAATGAAATATAATGAAGAAAATTGTGACTCATTCATCTATTCATTGAGTAATACTGTTCTTAGATTAAATATTTCCTTGAGCAATAATGGATATCATGCATTGAAATGTGAACAAAAAACGCTGAAATAGTTCTAATCATGACATTTTACTAGAATTTCAGTGAAATAGTAAGTGATGAATATAAGATAATGAGTAGTGATTAAAGTTACCACCTGTTTCAATTTAATCAAAGGAAAAAGGAACTCAAGTCAGAAAATGAATATGGATTATATCATGCCGAAAATGCATTTATTTTTTGTTATACTTGAGGCTCTTTTGCGAAGTACCTCTAATTCAGATACTAGTCTTTTGGGAAGCATTATGGTGCCAGCTTCAAAATTTTAAATAAAATAATCAAACCAAAACACAAAGATCTTTTTAATTAAAAATGAAGTTTTTGAGCAAACAAAAAATTAAACAATTAAAAAGAACCAATAAGCTAAAAGCTCAAATATCACATATGATAAGGTATAATAATAATAATGAAAATCCTTCATAGGTAAAAATATATATTGTGATTTGGTAGGCACAAGAATTAACCCTTTGTGGTGAAAAAGAAAACAGGAAAAGTAGTTAGGGATGAAAGATGAGGGGGAAAATGGAAGAAGTCAATGGAATAAAGGGAAAATATTTATCAGTGAAACAATTCCAGTACAGCTAGTCACAACTACTTTAAGAAAAAAAAGTAGAGATGCAGGCATAAAGCAAAAACAAAACAAACAAAAGTTGTTGCTGAAAAAGAGAATGTTTTTAAGATTTTTTTTAAGTTTAATTATTTTGAGAGAGAAAGAGAGAGAGGCAGAAAGGGAGGGAGAGAGAGAATCCCAAGCAGGTTCCATGAACTTAGCATAGAGCCCGACAAGGGGCTATATCCCACTAACTGTGAGGTCATGACCTGAGCTGAAATCAAGAGTTGGACACCCAACCAACTGAGCCACCCAAGTGCCCCCAAACATTTTTCTTTTTGAGAGAGACAGCATGAGTAAGGGAGAGGGCAGAGAGAGAGACAGGAAGAATCTTAAACAGGCACCACACTCAGTGTGGAGCCTGATGTGGGGCTCAATCCCATGACATGGGATCATAACCTAAAATGAAATCAAGAGTCTGACATTCAAAGACTGAGCCATCCACGTGTCCCCAGACAGAAAATTTTTTATTCATGAGGTTTGAGGATGCAACTCATAATGTATTGCCAATATGCATGAGTATGGGAGAAGGAATAAAAAGAACAGATTAATAGCATACTAATGAATGAATATGTTTGTTAGCTCTGTGTGCATAGAAACAGTAAAAAGGAAATAATCTCTTGTACTTCACACTTTCTTCAAAATCCCCAAAGGTAGTCAGGTAATTTATTAAAGAAAATAATTTCCAACCATACACAACTAAAAACAGTGTGACAAGACAAGGATCATTACAGAGACCACTCACTACCAGTCTTTTGAGAAAGGACATGGGTGAAGCTGAATATAAACAGAATAATTAGAATAACAGCAAATCTGACTTGTTTGCTTCATGTTAGAAAACGCATTTCAACTATAACATATTTTTCAAGAAACAGTGCTTTGAGGAGTCCCTTAGCTCTTCTTTTCTGGTACACACCCACATTTACAGACTATATGAAATAAGATCTCTTGGTTTAACTTAAGGTTTTGGGTTTTTTTTCATATTATGTCTTCTTGAACATTAGCCCCATCAGTATCATTTTTTACAACAGGACAAAATATATATTAGCTTGTATCATTAGTCTTCAGGTTACATAAGCAAAGAATTTTGAATACATATGGTGAGAAAATGAGGGTCTGTCCATAAGCTGTTCCTATACCTGAGCAGTCTGTACAGTTTATAGATTGAGGGGACACATAAAAAGAAACTACACAAGAGGATAGAGGGTTTGTTGAGGTTTCTTTTAAAACTTTGAATCCCAGACTTCCATTTCAGATCACAAAATGCTACAGCTCCCAAAGCAGAGAGAATTCTCGGGCAGCAGTTTTGTCTGAGGAAACCCATCACATCTACCATGGTATTCTTTGCTTACAATCTCTGTTTCTCTAAGAATGGAACATTCTGAAAATAAAATTATAATGAATACAGACCTATGATTAGAGCCTTGGAGAGGCTCAGAACACCACACACTAGGAGAATTTTTATGACCTGAGTTAGCCTCACTGAGATCAGTGAAACAAGAAAGCAAAGGGTACAGCGTAATTAAAAGAATGTCAATGTATATTCTTATAACTACAAGAATATAAAAAAGTATTAACTGAATTACCACTAGGCTTTGGGTTGTTGTAAGGGCTAGCTGATTATAGGTCAAGCATGCAGCTAACTTGTGACACAGCTTGACACCTTGCATGACTTGAAGAACACAGATAGAGGTTTATGACCTTGAAGAGATAGTCAGTAAAACTTTATACACATGGAGTTCTAAGGTACCATTTTGCTCTGAAAAAGACTAATCATATATAACTCTGAAGAAAATAGCATCTTTCCTCTGTTAAAAAAAAAAGTATGGAAACATGGATGGCTCATCTGGTTAAGTGTCTAACTCTTGATTTCCATTTAGGTCATAATCTCACGCTTTCCTGAGTTGGAGCCCTATGTCAGGCTCTGTGGTCAGAGCTTGTCTGAGATTCTCCCTCTTCCTCTGCCCCTCCCTTTTTTACACTCTGTCTTTTTCAAAAATAAATAAGAATTAAATAAAAAACTTAGAAGTACAGAAACATTGTTTGTAGAAATATTAGATTGTTAAGACTTCCTGGTTTCCATAGTCCACCATGACAGAGCTACTGCAATGACTCTGGTGACACAACAAAGAGCCTTTCATCAAACTGGTAGGTGACATAATTTTGACTGTTTTTTCAGATAAATCATTTTTTGGCCAAGAGACAATATATGGCTTCTTCTGTTAGGAAAGAAGAATGGAATGAGCAAGAGTGTCTGGCACCTTGTGCTGCTGATCTAGACTCAGGGATTTTACACTCATTATAACCAAAATAGTACCCCAAAATGACAAAGTAAGACAGACAATTCTGTTACATGTATAATATTAATGTCATCGTCTCTATACAACACTGTATCTGATTCATTCTTTAGAAAGGTGTTTATAATTTGGAATATCTTACAAGCAGTTATAAATTCTAAAAAATATATAATGCTAACTATGTTCCTTTTAATCTTTTCTAGCTCTACGCTTCAGTAAGTGATATAAGTAGTTAAGGTCTTTTTTAAAAATCTTTTTTAGCGTTTATTTTTGAGAGAGAAAGACACAGCATGTGTGAGGGAGAGAGACAGAGACAGAGAGACAGAAGCAGAGAGAGAGAGAGACAATCTGAAGCTGAATCCAGAATCCTAGCTGTCAGCACAGAGCCTGATACGGGGCTCAAACCCGCTAATCTGAAAATCATGACCTGAGCCGAAGTTGGACGCTCAACTAAGTGAGCCACCCAGACGCCCCAGTAGTTAAGGTCTTTAACGAGAACTATTTTTCATTCTGTTTCTATTACACTGAACATGCATATTTCTGTACCTTTCAAACAAATATAAACCATTTCTTCTTACATCTTATTAGCATAAAAAATACTTTCTACCCTAAAGCTATTTTAGACTACAAGAAGTACTTTGTTGTTGTTTTTTTTTAAATATTTTTTTATTTATTTTTGAGAGACAGAGAGAGACCGCATGAGCAGGAGAAGGTCAGAGAGAGAGGGAGATACAGAATCTGAAGACAGGCTCCAGGCTCTGAGCTCTCAGCACAGCGCCCCACGTGGGGCTCAAACCTGTGAACCCTGAGATCATGACCAGAGTCAAAGCCGGATGCGTAACCAACTGAGCCACCCAGATGCCCCAGAAGTACTTTGTAAAATGTGACCCAACAACGTAGAAAAATATATTAAAAATAAAATGGAAAACATTAAAATATATACTTGTGCAGTTACAGTAGTATATATTTCCTGCTTACAAATGCCTGCAAGTTTCATAATATTTTAAGCCAGTTTGCTTAACCTAAGCCATGTTAAGATATTGCAATGCATCTTAGAGGTAACAAAATTGAGTAGCAATGATATTAAGTACCATTTATTTTGTGGTTTATGTCAGAAATGTTTATAAATATTTTATTTAATAACAACTCTAGGCTGTAAGAACTATTGTTGCCCCTCTGTGGAGTTGAGGATACTGAGGAGTAGAGCAGTTAGGGAATTAGCTCAGCGTTACCCAGCAGGTAAGTGATCCAGGAGGCAGTGTGCTGTGACGCTGAATGTCTTACACTATGTCAACCTCCAACCAGCCAGAACCAGTGACACTATATGTTCCAAAATTCCTGTAATTTTTATTTCATAATGTAGTAGAAGACAACAGAGGTTATACCTTCATAATCTTGATTCCTATTTTAGATAATGTTGCTCTAAAATGTAACCATAATAATTCTCCAAAATCTAAGTTTTTTACTAGTTATTATCTCTTCCCTACCATTTAAGAGACAGTGTCTTGCTAAATTCCTCTCTTCCTATTCCCCCATCCTTCTTTCTTCTTCTATTGCTGCTGCAATATATTCTTTCTAGAGAATATACATAAAACCAGCTTCATTTTTCTTCCCAAGGATATCTGCCCACATTTGTTCCTTACTAGCTCTACTAAGTGGATGGAAACAAATTTTCAGGACTTATACCGTTCTCAGAAGCAAGTGGTTAATATGATAGAGTGAAACATTTATGGGCCAATCAAGTCCCATAACAATTATTAACAATTTGCTCCTAGCACTCTGGCTTAATCTTTTATTTTTTCAAGGGATTTCTTCATTTTCTCAGGGCAATTGAGCAGAACTGCTATTTTCATGGTTGAGTCTATATCTACATGATCCAAAACAATCCCTCATTTTAATTTGGACACTAGACATGCACAAATGATCGTGCTTCTTGTGTTTGGTTTAGGGCTGTTTGAAATTCCTTGATCATTATTCAATAGCTTATTAGAGGTTTTAGGTCCTCTAAAGGACAGTACTCAACTGTTCTCCAGATTGCTGGGAAGATTCTTGTTTTAAGTAAACAAATACTGGTTAAAATCTGCTAGAAAAAATATCGCTGTGTATATTTACATTTATTTGGGCTTGAATCAACACAGAGGAAATTATCATACTGCACTTCACTCCTAGTCTTACTGCTAAGATCAGCCTCCCTTTCAAGTGTGGATTTCTATAGCCAATAACTGTACTCTTATTTTTAGAGACATAGCTTATAATGTTGTAGATGAAGGGTTATCAGCAGGCCTGCAATTTATTATCTCCTTTATAAGGAGATGACTAAAAGAAAGGAAAGTAATGTGAAATCTTTTTAAAGTAAGTCAATAACAAACCTGCTGGCAAACACAAAATCTAAAAACTTATTGGTATTTATTTCTGGAGAGTTTCTCTACATGGTTTGCTTTTAGCAGGATTTACTTAAATCTGTGGTTTTAAGGTATATTATTACCTGGAAAATTCCACAAAAGCTAAACTTCTGGAGTGTATAACAAAGATGCTTAAGGACCAACATACTTCAGATTTCCACACCACTACATGGCAACTTTATCTCAATTAAAAACTTTTAAAAACCACATAGGGAAGGAGTAAACTTGGACAGAAAGATAGGCATTGTGTTAATTGTACTGAAACAAATTCATCTCTGTAGATGGGTGGGAGAAAGTGAAAGAAGTTTTATTTTTATTTATGCCATTTCATCTTTGAAATGGGCAGCATCATAACCGCTGAGGATGAGCAGGAAGAAGGGATTTATATATTTGAGGAGCAGAAAAGGCGTGGAGAGGCCAAGAAGAGAAGCTGATCAGGAATACATGAGAAACTTGTTTGGCAGTCTTGATGGATTAATTTGCCTGCAACAGGCCATACGAATTCATGTATTTTTTTTCACCAGCACAAATTATTCTCGAGGGTATAAATATAAATAAACCATAAATCTTAATCTCAAGGAATTCATGGTCTCCAGGAGATGTACAAAGATAAACGGTAGAAAGTTCACAGAAAAAAAAAAAGGTTTGAAGACTAGTGCAGAGAGGTTTAGGCAGAAGCTGAAAATAGTTCAGTCGTGGTTGTATTTGTGGGGATGCAAAGGAGGAGAAGGATCCAAAAGGAGATGCCTGCTTCGTACACGATGGTTTCCACAGATGCACTGCTCTCAGAACGGAGTGTTTGAAGAAGAGAAGGGCACGTTTTTAAGCTACTAATTCCTGATACTCCTAAATGGTACTGAGTGGAACAAAAAGCCAATAAAGAACTTTTATTTTCCCTGATGCATGACCAAAAGAAGGTGGACTATGAATCCTAGAAAGTAATTTCAAGAACTTACTTGTCTTTCTGAGATTTTGCTCTGGTATCTTAGGAGGTACGTATTACAGACACAGGAATTCAAGTGCTCTATTTACATACACAGGAACAAACAGGGTGATTCCCTGAAAATATGACTGTGACCAAGAACATAAAGTTATTCTGTACATAATAAGATGATTCACTTCCTGGTGACGAGAAGAAGGAATGCTTAAAATAATCACCCATTCTTAAATCCCAAATGCCCATTATGATATTGAAAGAAAAGATGTCATGTTTCTCAGACTTTAATTCGATTAAAAGGAAGTAAAAGGCTCATAGACAGTAATTCAAAATAGCAAAATATCTTCACCCATTAGCAGTTGAAAGTAAAAATTACACAGTATAGATTCACTTGCACACACTATTTCAAGTCAGTATTTGCTACCACAGAGCTTGAACTGATTCAAGAAACAGTCCCAGAACACTCTTGTCTACGGCAGAGTAATCTCAATTTAGAAATATATCCAACACAGAGACCTATGTATTTAGAGGTGGGGAATTCTGTAGCTCTTTCTTTTGAATGTTAGAAGGAAAAAAATAAGATTGCTAATACAAAATTATTTTAGTCTCCCAAATTTTCATTGACCAAGACCAGCTATACTGCCTAGCTAAAATTCTCTTTCCCATAAAGGGGTGTAGTACAATGTATGTCTCTTAATGATCAGACCCCCACTGCATGAGAGTTGCTAAGGGATGAAGGCATTTTCTTTCTTTCTTTTTTTTTTTTTACATTTATTTATTTTTGAGAGAGAGAGAGACAATGTGAACAGGGGAGGGGCAGAGAGAGAAGGAGACACAGAATCTGAAGCAGGCTCCAGACTCTGAGCTGTCAGCACAGAGCCCAACGCAGGGCCTAAACCCACAAACCACAAGATCATGACCTGAGCCAAAGTTTTGCCACTCAACCGACTGAGCCACCCAGGCACCCCAGGGCATTTTCAATAGATACTATCTTTTGTGCTAAGTTAACATCAGAGAAATCTGTAACCAAAAGCTGAAGCAATTGACTTCTAAGTTGCATTCCTGCCATAACACTTTATGAGTCTATGAATTGATGCTTGAATGATATCACCACAGTTCCCTGTAACAACAGAAAAGGCAGCAGAAAAGATGCCTCTGAGTGGCTCCCTCAGGAACACATGGATTGACCTGCCAATAATTCTATTACTTCTGATCTCCTTAGGGGCATTTACAATTTTCTTTTTTAAAGTTTATTTGTTTATTTTGAGAGAGAGAGAGAGAGAGAGAGAGGGAGAGAATCCCAATCAGGCTTCACGCTGTCAGCACAGAACCCCACGCGGGTCCATCTCAGGAACCTTGAGAACATGACCTGAACTGAAATCAAGGATCAGACAATGCTACCCAAGCACTTGGTAATTTTCTTGTGGTATATGTATATTTACCTTGAATTGTGTTTTTTTTTTACTATATATAATATTCTGAACAAAATTTTATTGCCACAATTAGTATATAACTCAATTGATTCTTTTATATCTGATTCAGTTTCCTACCCACACTGAGTTCACTGGTTTCTGTTTTTCAAAAACAATAAACGAATCTGAAAACTAGTCACTTAATAAATATCTGATCCTGTTACTCTTAAATCATGACTGTGCTGCAGCTAGTGGTCACTGCTTCATTCCTGCATGGTAACAACAGCTTTGCCTTTTTGTGACACAGATCTCCTTGGCCATTCATCAACAGCTTTTTGATAGATTTGTTTTACTTTCCACAAAGGGTTGAGCCAGTTTCCCTCAATTTTTGCCAAATTACCTAAATTTCCAGGTCCCTCTAAAGGATTCCATGGCTGGGCTTTGATTCTGTCTCATGCCTGAGGAAATTAATTTGTTCTCAGAAGACTGAGATGAACAGGAGGAGGATCTCTTTGCCTCATTCCTCTTGCCCTCAGTTAATAATGCTGCCAGAATCATTTCCCATGTGTATTTACAGACACATCAAAACCTTCTAAACAATTCCAATGGTTACAAGTTATTTCTAAATTTAAATTAAATTTCTGAGTCTTATTAAAGGTGTTTTTTTTTTTAAACCTAGTCTGAAGTCAATATAGCCAAACATTTCTAGGATTATTCTAAAAGTTACTTTCATTGAAATCAATCTAGTACACATGCAGGCTCTATGGCTTCCCTTTTATAAACCAAAAATTTGATTACAAACACCATTCATTCATTTACTCATCATTCATTTAGCAAATATTTGTTGAGGATTTACTATGTACCAGAACTCTGTTGGAACTGGAGGTACTGTTGTGAATGAAATATTTATGTGTTCTATAAACATTTCACTAGCAGTTTGTGAGAAAACACATCTATTAAACTTTTTAAAAACTGAATACAGTGTTCTGAAAGGAAGGTCAAGGTGCTGATGAACCTTAAAAGGGGAGGATCTAGTAAGCCCTGGGAGATTCATTTCTGTAGATACATGGTAATTCAGTTTTGTCAAAATTATAAGAATTTAAATATTGTGCTTACTGGTTAAATCTCAGCCTGTCTAAAATATAACTGCTTTCACATACAGCTTTTCCTTCTATATTTCCTTGTTATTATCAAATCAAAAAGAGATAAGTAAAAAAAAAATAACTTCTGGTTAAATTATAGAGGGAATATGTATACAATAGTACTTTCATGAAACATTCTGAGTTTTATTTTAGCTGTTACTGACAGGTATAGCACATTCTTTTTGTAACTAATGCCAGTTAATTTAGGGTCATTTAGGTCTTGATTCTATGCTTCCTAGTGTGTGATATTGGAACTCAGCAATTTCATTTTTCATGTCAACACTTGTTCTTTATATTTTTTTTATTGGTGGTGATAGTGGGGTGTAGGAGAATGTGTGTTGAAGTTAGAATATTGATTTTTTTTCTTCACAGACTTAATCTTGTTTGTACATGTATCTATCTTAGTCTCCCTCTTTCTCTCTTTTCTCTCTCAATCTGTCTCCCTCTCTCTTGTTCTCTATTACTATTAATATTTAAATAGAAGTTTTGAAAATTAATAAATAATTTTGAGTGCTTTTTCTGTAGGAATTAGGGAAAATGTGATAGAAAATAGACACAGTCCTTGAACAGTTACAAGTGCATTGCTTTCTTAAGGAAGAGTGGCCGTGGGGCCTTGGACCCTGTGTTTATTGCCTTAATTTTCCTCCCGATTCTTATTTCACATATGTCCTTATTTGGCAAACACATCCAAATTTTCTATCCAGTTTGACCTAACATTATACATCAGAAAGAATCTAATATTTATATTCATCCTCCATTAACACTCAGTAGGGCCACAGGTGAAAGAGAGATGAGATCTCCTGATTCTCTCTCTTTGACCCACAGAGCTCAGCAAGTGACTCCACCTTATGAGTTCCCTCTTAGAGAAGATATATTGGGTCAATTATTTAAATTGCCATAGGATCAATAAGTCATGGGAATAAAAGGCACAGCACAGGTAATACATATTGTCATAGTGCTGTATGGTGGCAGCAGGTAGCTATGCTTGTGGTGAGCATAGCCTAAGGTATGGAGAAGTTGAATCACTATGTTGTATCCTAAAATGAATGCAACTTTGTTTACCGACCACACTCAAAAATTAAATTACCCTTCCCCAAATAAATAATATTCCTATGAAGATTCATCTTTTTAAAATGTTCTTTAATGTGTATTCATATTTAAGAGAGAGAGAGAGACAGGAGAGACAGAGAGACAGTACAAGCTTAGGAGGGGCAGAGAGAGAGAGGGAGACACAGAATCCAAAGCAGGCTCCAGGTTCTGAGCTGTCAACCCAGAACCTGATGCAGGGCTTGAACTCACAGACTGTGGGCTGGAACTCACAGACCATGAGATCATGACCTGAGGCAAAGTTGTAAGCCTAACTGACTCAGCCACCCAGGTGCCCCCTATGAAGATTCATCTTAAAGATTTATCAGTTCTATATGTGTTGGAGATTTGGTATTTTAAATTGACTAAAACCAGAAATATTTACCAGTCTCCTAAAAATAAGGAAATAAATGTAGTTTATATACTAATCTAAACATTTTTTAAGGAGGTTAGCAGTAAAAATGCATACTTTAGAGCATTTTTATTAGTTTTTGGTCAGATAACCTCCAGCATATTCTTCTCAAGTACTTAATACAATTCAGATTCCTGGACACGCTACTGACTTACTTCTAATCTTAAAGTCTCTGTGGGAGGATTCCTGTTTCCTGCATGATGACAAGCTTTTCATATAATTATTATGCACACCAAGATTTGTGGTTCAGTGTTATATATTTATACAGATTTTTAAAATTCTACCTATAATATTTATGTTCTATTTATTTTAAGATATTTGAGATTATATTTTAGGGGTTCACAATGTGAGTACATTATGAAAATATATGAAAAAAAGTCTTTTGACAACTGCAAATGTCTTCTAAATGTGTTACTGAAGTTAGCATTGTTTATAGAAATAATGAACAGATATATCAGCAGAACAATATAATTTGCAAAAATAGGTGATTTAATCTATAAATATATGTCATAGCAAAAGCCAAATAACAAATTGAAAACAGTGAATTGCCCATAGGATTTGCTTCAGCAATACAAAGGTGGTCAAGTATTATTTCTATTGCTTTAGGAGATAAAATAAAGATAGACACTTTTAGAATGTCTACAGCTCAGTGGGCAGCAAGAAAACAATGAAATTCTCTTACAATTGATATAGGAGAACAGTATCTTGGGAATATATTGAAAGTTTCCAAGTAAATGTGACCCTGACTTTAAAAATATTCTAAGGTACAGGCTAGAGAACTCTATATTACTTGATTACAAAACCTTATACTGTTTCATTTGATGTGTGATAATTTACAAAAAATTTAAAATATCCTATAAAGACGAAGTCAATTTTTATTAAAGAGCTACCAAATTTAATAAACAGTAATTAGTAACAGCAGTTACTCTGCTATGCTACAAATATATATTTTAATCTAATAAGAGAGTCTCATGTGTGCCAAGCAAGTATCTACTATTATTTAGGATATAATAAATGATAAACATATAAAACTAATGCCATAGCCTAAGGGATGGAGAAATAAAACCATAAATAGGGATCATTTCTATGGACATTTTAAAGGCATGACATTTTATAAATTCTGTATGTGCTTTAACAACTTCCTCATAACCATAACCTCATAATGAAATCAGGACAGAGATGATTAGATAACAGAATGAAAACCAGAAGATTGAATTTGGATTGCCTTTTTTTTCTTTACTGGTATTAAGAAAAATTATCCTCAACCTGGAAATCAAAACAGATCTTAGTATATCCTTTCAGTTGCATATTGAGGAGATGTTTAACAGGCATCCCAAAGGACTAGTTCATGTTCTAGGAGTAGGTAGGAGTATTCCACATTGCATTTTACTGTTTAATCAGAGCCCAGGTGGTATGAAGTTAAATGTTAATTTGCAGACTGCAGCCTAGTAGACAAGATAACCACAAAGGTTATGCTTTTATTGTCTCAGAAGATGCAAAACAGTTTTGTTTATCACATATCATTGTATTCTTTTGCTCTTTTCTCTCTTAAATGGCTGTCTGAAGTACTGTACCAGGGTCAGCAAGTTTTTCTTATATAGGTTTAGATAATAAATTTTTTTGCAGGACATATCTCTGCCTCAACTAGTTTATCATTGTAGTGTAAAGGTGGCTATAAACAATACATAATCAAAGAATGTTGCCATGTTCCAATAAAACTTTATTTTTAAAAAATTAGTAAGTGGTTGGATTAGGCCACTGGAGCATAATTGGCCTGTAGGGAAATAAGATGGCATCTTGTTGGCTTGCTCATTTTTCATGAACATATTCATGCTTATCCTATTTTTATATGTGAGTTATAGTTTTACCTTTGGAAAATAATATATTGACAATAACATATAGTAAAATAGTAAGGGAGAAGGGAACCAAAAAATGTATTCTCCTTCTTATATTAATCAAGGAAAACTAACTGTAGTATCACAGCCTTGCACAATGAATAAATTTTGGGCAATTCAAGAAGGACCATTTTGCTCAACAATCAAGACAACTTCAATGTAACCATGTTAGTTTGAAATAGATTATTGTGATGCATCTTAATGTATTTATTTCTACATTTTACATTCCTGTAAAGTTTAAATAAACTTAATGCTTAATAACTTATTCAAGTTAATTTAGGTCTAATATTATCTTATAAGCCTAATAGAGGGGCACCTGGTTGGCTCAGCCAGTTAGCGTCTAACTTCTGATTTCAGCTCAGGTCATGTTCTCATGATTTGCAGGATCGAGCCCTGCATGGGACTCTGCGCTGACAGCATGGAGCCTGCTTGGGATTCTTATTCTTCCTCTCTCTCTGTCCCTCTCTTGCTATCTTCAAAATACATACACTTAAAGAAACCTAATAGATTTTGAAAATTGTACAATATAGTTGCATCTCTTTTTTAACAAAGTAGTATAAGGCCACTATACATCTCCTGAAAAGGAAATAATAATAACACCTTGATGAATAACAAGATTTTCATTCACATGCCAGTAGCATATTACATTCACCTGGCAGACATTTTTTGTTAAATATAAATATTTAAAATATTTTATTGACTAATATTAAAAGAAAAGAACCCAATACAAAGCATGTTTTATGGATGGCTACAGGACCTGAGTCAGACAACTAGTGAATTGGAGATGAGGAAACATATTAGGATAAAAGGAGTAACATGTTATTAATAGAAAGAAAATATTTGCCTTTTATGTAGTAGATGAGAAAAGGTGCTACAAGGGAAGCAGTGCATCTGCTTAGATAAATTAAGAGACTTGGTGTGGTAGGAAGGGCATATGGTATAAATTCAGGTTCACTAGGGGTTAGGATCTGAACAAGCTTATTTAACTCAGGAGTCTCAGAGTAATCATCTGAACAATGTTTCATTTAATACCTACCTCAGGAAAAATAAATTAGATAATTTATATTTGGAAAAACATTACAGGTATTAAACACATTGTTTTAGATATTATGTAAAATGTTAGTTTAAATCAGGCCTTAAAGTGAAATTTTGATTGAAGAATCTGACCCAATTTTTTTTTAAATTTTTTATGTTTATTTATTTTGAGAGAGAAAGAGAGACAGAGTGTGAGCAGGGGAGGGGCAGGAGGAGAAGGAGACACAGAATCTAAAGCAGGCTTCATGCTCTGAGCTGTCAGCACAAGGCCCAATACAGGGCTTGAACTCATGAATGGTGAGATCATGACCTGAGCTGAAGTCAGATGCTTAACTGACTAGCCACCCAAAAGTCCCTCAATATTTTTTGAGATTACAGAAATGGACTGCAGGACTACTATTTTTTGTCTTTTTTTTTTTTTAAATTTAACATTCTTTTATTTATTTAGTTAGTTTAATTTTTTTCATTTTTGAGAGAAAGAGAACAGGGGAGAGACAGAGAGAGAGGGAGAGAGAAAGAATTCCAAGCAGGCTCTGTGCTGTCAGTGTGAATCCCAACATGAGGCTCAAATCTAAAAATCATGAGATCATGATCTGAGCTGAAATCAAGAATGGAATTCTTAACCAAGTGAACTACACAGGTATCCCTGGACTACTGTAAAAATAAGAAGATATTGGCATGTCACTTACTTTAAAACTTGAGTTAAAATCATGATTATTCTACATTTCTTCTCTGTGAAATTAAATTTTGGTCTCTGTTTATTAAAAAGGGAAATAGATTAGTTTTAAGAGTTATTATCTATTGAGTTTGAAATGATCCATTTGTTAAAATTTCCATGGTTAAAGAATGTATATGTCCCCTTAGGGTGATAAATTATGGTTTTTCAAAAGATTATGAAAAATAACTGCCGATTATTAATGCATTAGCAGGGGTACCTAGGTGGCTCAGTCGGTTGAGTGTCCAACTTTGGCTCAGGTCATGATCTCATGCTTCGTGGGTTCGAGCCTCATGTCGGGCTCTGTGCTGACTGCTAGCTCAGACACTGGAGGCTGCTTCAGATTCTGTGTCTCCTTCTCTCTATGCCCCTCCCCTCTTCACACTCTGTCTCTCTCTGTCTTTCAAAAACACATAAAATGTAAAAAAAAATGATTAATTCATTAGCCTTGTTAGAACTAACCCTCCAAAAATTAAAATTAAAAAAAAAATCCCAAACTATATGTTTTGTTGAATTTGAAATAACAAATTAAAAGCTTCCCTGACTAGGCTTATTAAAAGAGAAAGTAATTGAGATATATAGGAAGACTAATTTTAAAGGAACATTAACTACTGTTTTTTAACATACATATGCAGGGTTTGATAAGAAAATAAGTACAATTCTTGTTATCTCTTTTTCTCAAGTCCTCTACTTCCCTGATTTTATAAGTCATTTGAGAACTGAAGCATGTCTTATACTGTGTACTTTTTTTCTTCCATGATTTTATTTAAATTCAAATTAGTTACTATAGTGTTGGCTTCAGGAGTAGAATTTAGTGATTAATCGCTTACACATAACACACAGCACTCATCACCCCATGTGCCCTCCTGAATGCCCATCACCCATTTAACCCATGCTCTATCCTGTATTATGTACTTAAAAAAAGCAGAACAATATAAAGCAACAAATTGCTCCATTCTGAAAAAATGCATAAATAAAATAAAACAAACAAGAAAAGTTTTTCTTATTTTCATTTTTTGGTTTCATGTCTAAGATCATATTTTTGTTAGGAACCAAATCAATATATCCAAATGGTAAATGAGAACTATAGATATAAATTGACCTGATAGGAACTATAGCTTTTCTCTAAAGTTTTCTAGAAGTAACTTCTGTGAAATCTCTGAATACTATATGAGGCAGAAAACGGGCCCCGCCAAAGACTTCCACATCCTAGTCCTTTGACCTGACAGTATATTAACTTACATGAAAAAAAGACTGCATGTGACCAAGGTAAAACCTTGTGATGGGAAGATGACCCCAGATGGGTCAGTCTTACTGCACAAATCCTTCAAGGAAAAGAACTTTCCCAGGCCGAGCTCAGAGAAAGACGGCAACATTTCTGGCTTTGAAGATGAAGGAAGGCAGTTTGTTGCCAAGAGATGTGGGGAGCCCTCAGAAGCTTGAAGAGGCAAGGGCTCTGATGATGAAGAATAAGGCACACCGTGCAGATATTAGGCCTTCCACAATAGAGAGGAGGATGTATAGAAGTGTTTGAAAGGCTGTTGCTCCTGAAGTTGCTGTCAGCATGGCTGCAATTGGGGGAAAAAAAAAGCTAGACCTGAACTGGATGACAAGGAGACCCTGGAACCCATTGAGTTTGTTTGTTTCTCAATGTCAAGAGATTCCTGACCTTGGTCATGTGGCTGGAAATGCATATCAGTAGGCCTCAGAGAAGATGAAATAATTGAGCTGGTCCAACCCGATGTAGCTGCATTTTCTGCAACTACCCCACCCAGGCCAACCAGGCAGGCTGGCATATGAGAGACAGTGTCCGCAAACTTGAGAGGCACCCTGTGCCCATGGAACTTCCCAGCATATGGCTGTCAACTCCTTCTTCCTTCTAAACCTCACACAAATGTCTCTTGTAATCAACTCTGAACCAGAAGCACTCAGTTAAATGAAATTGGAGGACTATAGTCCCATTAAGTTGACAGGCTCCAATACACCAAAAGGCCCTAAAATCCTAGCATCATGCATTTTAGTATTTTCTATTGAATTCTCATATGTGAGAACTAGCTCAGTCCCCATCATAAAAAATCTCTAGAGCTTTTTATCGTTTCCTTTATGTGACATCCACCTCAGAAGTTAAAGGGTCCTCTTCCTCCAATCTGAGATCTTGCTGGAAGAGCAGTAGAGAATGACAGTGCTAAGAGCCAGGAGGCAGGGAGAAATATATTCCAAATACATGTGTGAAAACACTTATATCCAATCATGGGATCTAAACTTAGTGTTCCAAAAAAAGTAGCCATAAGATTTGAGTGGATTACCACATGTTTGATTTTTTTCAAAATGAAGTTGAATTTATGTCGGGGGAAACCAGTGCTCTGACCCAAATATGCTTTTGAGAGAAACTTGCCTCTAATATTTTAATATAGGAAATTGTAGGTAAGCCCAGTTTATTTTACTAAAGAGCAACAGGGAACAGTTCTGTTTTCAACTATCAGAGTAAGATGACATTGCACATTTTTAAAGAACAGATTGTTTTTGTGTTTCTAAAGTATAATTTTACCAAAACATATTCAGTTGCAAAACTACCCAAGTTCCTTCCTTCATAAACAACTCCGTTGATATAAGTAATCAAACTATTCCTCTTCACTGGGCACCCAACTAGGGGAAAGAAAAATATCCAGGGTTCATCATGAGCTTGTAAGGCTACCTTAAAATTGGGACTGGGAATTGAAAAAAGAAGTAAAAGTTATATAGCAAACTTTGTTCATTCTGCATTTATTCTGTGACTTAGATAAAATAAAAAATTGATAGCATATATTTAGTTTTTCACACACATTCTAAGTGTTTTTGTTTCTTATCTGACTAGTTATATCTAAACTTTTGATGTGCCGTTCATGGTAATGGGTGAAAAGTAAAATTATCCAAATAGGAAGATGAGATTAATTTATATTTTAAAAACATAGGATTCTTAAAGCACACAAAATGGGTATACAGTAAGGAAGACTGTTAGTTTGAGAGAAAAGTCTAGCAACTGTTAAGAGTTTAACTAAGAGAAGAGGGATTTGTATCAATAGTCATGCTACATAAGAATTTAGGGAAGGGGCGTCCGGGTGGCTCAGTTGGTTTTGTCTCCAACTTCAGCTCCGGTCATGATCTCACATTTCATGGGTTCAAGCCTGCATCTGGCTCTGTGCTCTCAGCACAGAGCCTGCTTCAGATCCTCTTTCTCTTTCTCTCTCTGCTCTTCCCTTTTTTACCCTCTCTTTCTCTCATTCTCTTTCAAAAATAAATAAACATTTAAAAAATAATTTAGGGGAAAATAGAAAATAGTGTTTTTAGGAGGCTTGCTCTGTGCTGTGCTGTATTATCCTCTTCCTTCTTGTCTTCAAGAGACTTCATCAAAGACATAAGTTTCAGTACCTTGTAGTATTTAGATTTTAGATTTGTTCAGGCTATAACACTGCACTGAAATTAAACAAAAGACCATGCAGTTTTCGGAAGCTTAACAGATATTTATTGTTTCATTTTGTATGCATTTATTGAGCAGCATTTTTGTGCCATAAACTTTTGGTGATGAATTCACAGTGCCCCTTTTCCCCCAAAAGAAACAGCAGGCCCGCCCCCCTTGAAAAAAAATCCAAGTAAACAGATTGCTCATTTCAGCTCAGATTGGTTAAGTGCCTTAAAGAGATAAGCCAAACTGGCTCTTGGACCAAATACGAAAAGGAAAATCAATGTTCAAGAGTATAATACTTTAGTTAAAAAGTGATGATCTTTTAAAAAGATACCATAACTTATTAAAATATTTATAAATAGAAATACAGAGGTTTGGGCAAATGTGATTTGGAGTGAATAAAATTAATTAGGACCACACCATTTAAAAAAGAATCAGCTAGCAGCTTCTGGCATACTCTCTCCTGATTTGCCTTTAAAATACCTATAAAAATATTCACAAAGGTGGGGCGCCTGGGTGGCTCAGTTGGCTAAGTGTCCAACTTCAGCTCAGGTCATGATCTCACAGTCTGTGGGTTCAAGTCCCATGTGAGGCTCTGTGCTGTCAGCTCAGAGCCTGGAGCCTGCTTCAGATTCTGCATCTCCTTCTCTCTCTCTGCCCCTCCTCCACTTGCACTGTCTCTGTCTCTGCCTCTCTCTCTCTCTCTCTCAAAAAAGTAAATAAATAATTTAAAAAAATATCCACAAAGGTGAATGATGTGGGTGTATATGTGTGTTGTGTGTGTGTGTATGTGTGTGCGTTGAGAAAAACTTGTTGATATATAAGTAAAAGATCATAGACACAGATATATGTTGGCAAGTCCTACATGTCTCCTTTGTAGAAAAGTCTATAGTATCTAAGACGTATTTATTTATTTCTCATTTCCTCTTGGTGAAAAAAGAGAAGGCTTTGAAATTAAATATGACTTTATTCACATAACCACATTATGTAATTACATAACCACATAACTGGCAATGTGATCTTGAGCAAAATAATAAATCTCTTTGTGGTTTACCAGAAAATAAAAGCCAAACCACAGGCTGGGGTGCCTGGGTGGCTTGGTTGGTTAAGTGACCAGGTCCTGATCTTGCATTTCATGAGTCAAAGCCCCACATTGGGCTCTGTGCTGACAGCCCAGAAGCTGAGCCTTCTTCGGATTCTGTCTCCTCTCTTTCTGCCCCTCCCCTGCTCATGCTCACTCTCTCTCTAAAACATAAGTAAACATTAAAAAAAATTTTTAAAAGCCAAACCACAGGCAATATTTAAACTCATCTAAATCCCCATCAGTTGAAAATGTACCATTATTGTATATACCATTAAGAGAGGAAGAAAGAAAAAAACTGCTGTAATATAATTTTGATATGCATCCTGAGTTGAGCATCAATAAAGTAACATAAATATAGCTCTTGGTAAAATACAAACACTCAATAAACTTTATCTCTGATATTTTCCATATAATATAATATAGAGAAGGAAAGCAAGAATGTCACAAATTTATATTTTCTCCTTCTTTTTCTATTCTTACCTGGGTTTATGCATATGTCATTAGTTGTTGAATAATAGCCTCGTTTTCGTCTAAGAGTTCTACTTCATATAGTCTAATAATTGTCATTATTCTGCAACGTTCAGTTTATAACTACATATTTCTATCTACGTAGTTAGAAAGCCATAGTATCTAAATGCATATATATTAAACTCATGTAAAAATACATTTATTATATATCTTTGTGTTCTAAAGCATTATAAATCATACTGCCATGAATATGTTCAATTACTTACCTTTTCTGCCTACTGTATAATTTCCTAACAGTAAAGTTTGACACAGTGAAATTACTGGGTCAAAACATAGAGGCATCCCATAGTTTGTAAAACATCTCGTCACAACTTGTTTTAAACAATAGCAAGATGTTGTTAGTCTTTAGTTGAAAATATAAAAATGATTACATATAAACAAATTTAAAATTGCTTTCCAAAATTATTGTACCAGTTCAACACTTTCTCCAAAAACTTAGAGTATACTATTTTATCATAATATTCAAATATTGTGCAGTATTTTTTTAAATTTAATTTGCAATGAAGCACTTTAATATACTTTGTTTTAGGTTGTCAAATTAGTCTTTTCTTCTATACTCACTAAAAATTGTAAATTCTTTTGTCTGGATTTTTAAAAATTATAGGTATTTACACCTATTGCTTGAAACCCTAGCCTTATTTTGCAAAATTTTGAAATTGTTCTTTATGATTGAAATATATAAAATTTTGATTTCTGTGTATATATTAAAAGTTTACCTGTGAGAACAAATTCTTCTATATTTTACTATTTATATTTTTAGAGCACATCTCCATTGTATCATGTATAATCTTACCATAAAACAAGACAATTCTTTTTTTTTCTTCTAATTTTATTTGAACACTTGAAACTCAATGAAATCTCAAATCATGGAGATTGCTAATGGCAAACTGCAGTGTAGACAATGATTGAATATGCAAAAACTGAGTGAGATAAAGGCACATGTATGATCATTTAAAAATTGGGAAACTTTTTAGGTGTAGAATGCAGGTACCAAAATATGCTGGATCCTTATTATAAGAATCGAATTTGAGAAGTTAAGCTTTGCAGTCATCAGATCAGTAGATAAAGGTAATCAAGTCACTGAAAAGTAGATGCGGTTTAAATAGTAAGAAGAGAAGTGCATACATTTTGTTGGTCAATTCAAAGAGATTCACTTATAGAATCAATGTATATATAGCATTATTGAGAGAATGTATAAATACACTATTAGAAAATAATATAATGTTACACAAAATATGCTGCACAGCAGTATCCTTTCTTAAGTACTTACTGAAACATAATATACATAAAGAAATACATATATGAAAGTATAAAACTTGAGTCTTTCTACTTAGTGATGCCATCATAGTGATTTTTAGTTTTTACTACTCTCAGGGCTAACTCTATGCTTGAAGAGCAGTAGAAGTTTCTGATACCAAGAGACCTAGAGTCAAAGGTTTTTGTTTGTTTGTTTTTGTTTTGTTTTATTTTGAGTTTTTGTATTTGTTAGTTACTCTGCCCAATTACATTCTTTTCCAACAACATTAAGGGATATTTGATATTACTCCATTGGTGTCAGGCCACTCTTTCTGAGATTTCTCCTTCCCCTTTTCTCTCCTCCCCTTCCCCTGCCTTCTTCTTTTTGTTTTTTGTTCATTTGTTTGTTTGTATAACATGGTTAATAAGATCTGATTCCTCCACTCCTTTAGGGGAGAACAAAGATTGATATCAAAGACTGATAATTAAACTGATACTAAAAACAGAATGTGGAAAATCAGGAGGTTCAGTCCATTCCAAGGACACTTTGGGTTTGAAATTTGCAATCTTAGTCTGGCCTGTATTTGAAATAAGCATGCTGACCATAGAATGCCCGTATGTACTTATATTATAGGGGTACCCAGAAATATCCTTGTGTCCCGGCTATGGTCAAGACCACAGATGCTATTAACAATATTTAAACAACCATTTAACGTTATTAAAACAATTTGGCAGACTATGCTCAAAAACAAACAAAAAGAGCAAAACATAGGACTTAATGCTTTTTTTTTCTTTCTTTTTACATTCTTTTTGTAGTCTGTATATTATTGGAGCAGTTTTTCTCACTAAAATTTTAAATCAGTTCAAACCAGAGTGGAGATTTTGGAAATGTCCATAGTATTTGTTTCTATAATTCAAAAGATAATATTTGGTAGCTTTGCTTTCTGAATTTTTCATAAGCTGTTATTGAAATGACTATACTTTGGTATACTTGTGTGATTTTCTGCTTATAACTTTCAGATGGTTATGTATATTTTACTGAGATGCAGATGAAATATGTAAACTACTCATGGCTGAAATTATTTTAGTAAACCTAGACCTAAGTTTTGTTTTACTCAATAATATGTCTTCCCTGGTTATTGTTAGTATAGATGTTTGACAAATTACTAAAAATTTATTCAGGCACAGAAAAAAAATCCAGCAGGGGCCACTGAACAATTAGTAAAAATAAAAAATAAAATAAAATAAAATGAACAGTACAGATCACTATCTGAGAAATTTGGGCATGTGTTACTTTTCCTTTTTTTTTTTTTCCTTCAACTTTTCAAAAGATTAAGAGAAACAGAATCTGTTTACTTCAAGCATATAGAATATCCTTTTATTCTACATCTGGACTTTGAAAATATAAACTCAATGGCAAGTACTTTAAGGTGTTTATACATGTGCCCAAATGAAATTCCAAGTGCAACATAGAATGCAAACGTGTTTACTAACACCCACTTGATCAAGTCTTATAAATACAAACTGTAAAGAGTGGAGAAGGCTTCTATTACCATAAGTAATTGGATCATTGATATTACCTGCCAAAAATAAGATGATTGAATTCATGGTTCTTAATTTTAAATACTGTTAAATGTAAATACTCTTTATTGTACTTAGTTCAAGTATTTTATTTACAAAGTCATTAAAGTGATTACTTTTTACTCTTTCAATTTATTTATTTTCAGCTGGTTTTAGTAATGCTCTTTAGGAAGGATTATCATAGTGTTGTGAATAATGCATATTTGCAATCACTCTTTTGCCAGCAAATTAAACCAAATAGAGAATAAGTAGAGAAAGGAGAAAATGTAGTCACATTTTGTCTACTTTCATCTAGCTTATTCTCTGGCATCAGTGTGTGTTTGTTGAAAATGGACATGTCTATATTGTCAGGACCAAAAATGACTCTAGTCACAAAATTTCTGATGTAAATATGTGTCCTGCCTTCAACATGATATATTCATTTCTTTTTTGCGTTTGTTTATTTATTCATTTTGAAAGAGAGAAAGAAAGAGAAGGAAGGTGAGCTGGGGAGGGGTAGAGAGAGAGAAAGGAGAGAGAGAGAATCCCAAGTAGGTTCTGCACTGTCAGCGTGGAACCTGATATTGAGCTCTATCCCCTGACGAAAGAACAAATGGACAACTTAAGGAGTCACTGTCAGGCCAGAGCAGAGAGAGGAGTGTGAAGATGTGACTGAGATATGAGATAAAAGTCTGATTTATCTCCTGAACCATGAGATCATAACCTGAGCTGAAACCAAGAGTTAGACACGTAACTGACTGAGGCTCCCAGGCGCCCCGGGGTTGTATTTTCCAAAACCATAAAGCTCAGATGAAATCATAGAATATTCTCTCTGAAGCAGAAATAATCTCTCAGAGTATTGTTTCTTACAACTAGAAACACAATGTGTTTGTGTAGAGTAGAAATGTTGGAAAACATCTTTGCAAATACTAATTTTGGTAGAGAGTTATGAAATCTAATCTTTCCATTCGTCTAATGTGAAATGCATGTTTTGGCCTCAGAATATCTGCACAAAGAATGAACGCATTCATGAAATACCTCTGATACTTTTACTCCTTATCTCATTAATCTTATACATACATGAGGTCTCAGTGCTAATATGTATTCTTTAAGACACCCAGTACTTTTCCTTTATGTTTTTTAATATGCTTGCAATTATTAGTATTGGTGTATTTATTTACTATTCCTAGTTATCCTAGACTAATATATATTTGAGGGCAATAAGTGTATCTGTGGTTTGTCTGGTATTCTGTGTACCTAACCGTGAGTTCACTAAATGTTTGTTGACTAGATGGATAAAAATAGATCTTAAAACATAACTACTCTAGTAAGTTGTAGAAATCAAAAATAAAATTGTTACAACTAAACATTTATTTTGAAATAATGATTAATACAGTGTTGCTGACTGAATTTCATGTGCTCTAAACTCTTCCAAATATAAATTATTTCTGAAGTGAGGCAAAAACACACACATACACAAAACATTGACAGTGCACTTATTTATATTCTGATAAGTGATAAAGCTGGGAAGTTGACTAATTAAAATTATAGTAAAAATAAAAAATGAACAACTCATCAGGACATTATGAATAAGTTAAAATACAAAGGCTACCTCAAAACATCTAAGGAGTCTATAATATTTTTTGGCATCAAAAGGCTCAAAAAACGTTTAAAAGAAACAAAACAACTGAATACAGACTCAAAATGCAAGTCTTAAGATTTTCAAAATTATAAATGTAGAAGCTATTTCATCTTCAAAGGAAAAATAAAATTCTAAGTAAGTTTACTTGATATGAAATGGACATGACACCCTATCTCATCCACTGTTTATATCAGGTTCCCTCTTTGTCAAGACCAGTTAAGGACAACAAGGAAGCTGTGCCCCATCAAAGATTCTAAGTCTTGTTTAAGTGTAAAGAAACCATATCCAATATAAATCAGACTTTTATCTCATATCTCAGTTACATCTTCACACTCCTGTCTCTGCTCTGGCCTGACAGTGACTCCTTAACTTGTCCTTTTGTCCTTTTGTCTTGTTCTTTCACTCCTGTCCCCTGGTTATTCAGGCTGCTTCTATTTCCTCCAGGGACACAATAGAGAGAGAGAGAAAAGGCAGAGAACAAGGTCTCATTGACACGTGATGGTGTAGTCTGGAGTGGTCCTCTCTTGAGCAACACACACTCAAATGCCGCCTCTTTTTGTACAGGGTAATTTTGGCTCCTCAGAGACTTGCCAGATGGGGTAAAAGAAGTTCCACCATTCACTGAAGTGGGTGAACTGCTCTATTGTGACTTTCCCTCGGTTCCTCTGATGGCACAAATCACAGAAACATGTTCTTCTGGAGCTGCCTCTCTACATCAGGCAGCCCTATATGCTGCGTTCTTTCAAGATGGATCATCCTCTTGTGTCCATTAAGGCCACTGTAAAACTGAAATTTTGGACGAGTCACACATGTCTCTGCCGGCTTTCCTTTTAACATGCAAGCCCTCACAGCTCCAGCCAGCGTCTCATCTTTAGTCTCTTCCTGCTGACAGTCATTTACAAGTAGTTTTCTCTTCTAACTGCTCAGCTCCAGAGGACATAGATTGCATTCTCAAACCTCTTTCAGATCTTCCATAGGGTAGCAGCTCATGATAGTCTGCATGATGCCACAGCTCAGCCATCATCCAGAGAAAAGGGGTCAGTCCCTTTGGACACAAAACCCCATAATTTTGAGTTATACTCTTGAAGCTTCCCCTCACTTACGATGGAAGGGTAACTTCACTACCCTTGACCATGAAGAAAGGAGAATATAAGCTAGCTTGTTATATCAGGGAACTGAAATATCTGTATCTGATCCTTACTTTTGGACTTTTCCTTCTGTTTTTCTTAGAACCAGAAAGTGGGTGATGAGCTAAGAATCAGAGAACTATCCTGTGGACCTTGTGGATGAGTAAGAATTCTCATGAAAAGGAACGAGTTCTTACCACTCACAGTCTCAGCTTTATGTCCTTAGAAATCCGTCTGCATAACAGAAGCCACAAGTCACCCTGTTTCAATTAAGTGCTATAGAAGCATTCATAATGAATAGTACAGTCTTCAATCTCAACCTGTTACCCTTTAGTTTTACTTGCAATAGAAATGCTTTTTAAATGTTTTCATTTTTAATTTTTTATTTCTTCTGTAACTTAAGTAATATCTTTTATCTTTCTTAATCACATTACAAAAACATCTATTGTTCCCCACTATGAAAAGGGCTCAGTTTTTTTTAAATGTATATCATGTCATCTTTATTCCTACTTTGTTCTTCAAATAGTTTATACATTCTACAGTAGTTTTTTAGTTGATTATCTCTACTGCTGACTTCTATCTTTTACCTCTGTTTCCATTAAATTTCAGGAGTGGTTCTAATTCCTTAAACTGTGAAATGTAGATATTAATAATTTTCCTTCTATTTATGTCTCCCAACTATGATTTTACTTTTATACCATAAAACTACTTTTATGTTACATTTTGCTTTAAAATTATAAATAAGCCATTTTTCTATGGGCTACAGGATAAACAATAAAGAATGCTTATCTTATTATGCCTACAATAATACTGCCTGTGGCGGATCCCATAAATATGCTGAGATTAATTTTCTTCTCTGCAGGCCAAAGCAAGATTCTCTCTAGCACTTAGACAAGAAATTTTCTGGTGTCAAGGTCAAATTGATTCTCAGATTCTACACTCTGTGGTAGAAGCATTTACTCTTCACTGAGTGTGTATATGCTCCCTTCATGTCCCAGGATTTTTATAGTTAGCAATATGAAACCAGATACTCCCGGAGAAAAGGATGACATTATGTAGCCCTCCAGCACATTCCTCTCGTCTCAGTGATCTGTATCCCATGTGTTCTAGATGATATGATAATGAGATAAAGCAACCTGAATCCCTGAGTCACCCACCATTTGGAAAGCAGCCACACTATAGAACCAATAAGCCCAAGGACAGACCCTAAATGATGATACATAAATCTCTATTTGTTAAGCCCCTGAGATGTCAAATGTGTATGAACTATAGCCGGGCTTAGCCTAACCTGAGTAGCTAAGCACTATAATATTTGTTGAAAACCATGCAGCATTCTGATTTGCTTTGTACTGGGACTATGGTATGCGTTTGCAACTCTTGCATCTTTTGAGATTTTCATTTGACTTTGTCTTCTCTGGATGAACAAACCGTAAGCTTTCATCATACTCTTAACAGTAATCGGTATTTCTAGCATTCTTTTTAGATTCATAATTGTTTTCTTCCTAGTGGTATTTTCCCAAAGGACTTTACAATCTTCTGCTATAATTTCTTCAGGATTTTCTCTCAGCCCGACTAAAGATTGATTCACACTAAGGCCTCTGTTCACTATTCTCACCAGTTAGAGCAAGAGGATCATAGTAGCTAAAGCATCTCTCCTATTCTCTTCTTCTTTTTACTTAATATTACCTCAGTTCATGTATTTCAGAAAAGGTACAAAAGAGGTAACATTTCTGCTAGTCTGTGTACCTGACAAATATCTTTATTAATAATGAACTGAAAATGTCTCTTTGTATCAATGATTTACTGAGTATTGAATTCTGCAATAAAAATAAATTTTCCAAACTGGAATTCATTTTCTTTATTCTTCTAACATATTTTAAGATAAATTAATGCTAATGTGCTTTCTTCCTAAGAAACCTGCTTTTTTTTCTTTCTGAAAGATAAAAGAATCTTTTGTGTCTTTTTGAAGACACTTTTTGAATTGTCCAAATGAAATTGCTAGATGTGATTCATTTGTTTGGTTTAGTTTGGTTTTTCATACTATGTAGGACTTTTTAAAAATTATTCTTAATGTTTATTTATTTTTGAAAGAGAGAGACAGGGCATGAGCTGGGGAGGGACAAGAGAGAAGTAGACACAGAATCTGAAGCAGGCTCCAGGTTCTGAGCTGTCAGCACAGAGCCTGAGGTGGGCCACCAACTCACAAACTAACTATGAGGTCATCACCTGAGGCAAAGTAAAATGCTTACCCACCTGAGCCACCCAGATGCCCCTGTAATGGACTCCATGAGTACTTTCATGGTGAAGATTCTCATCTTCATTAGCTATACATTTTTTAACAATAACTCACTAAAACACATCTATTACTTTTTGCATTGATATTTTTAATTACTAAGAATTTTTACTTGCCCTCAGATTAAATTATATATATATTTTTTTTTCTTGTTAACATTTTACTGGGTTTTTTTAGAGGCAGTATCTTTTGGACTGTTTCAATTTTTAAGCTTGTCAAAAAATAATCCTCTTGTTATTTTCTCTTAAATGTTACCTTTTGTAATTTGAAACAACATGATAGGATGCTGATTACTGTAACTAATTCTTAATAGATTACCTCCATTGACATTTATGTCTTTTCCTGTGGTGGCTCTGTGTCTAAAGAGAAGGTTGACAGGGCTTCCCTTCATCTTTTGGGTTTATTGAAGGAGAGATGGCCGTTGGGTCCCTTTGAATGTCTTTGTGTGCAAGTGATCACTTTTTGTGGAAAAAGCCCCATTCTCTCTTGACAGTTTCTTTAAATTACCCTCAAGTTTTTTATAGTTAAATCCAAACGCCTGGCTGCTGTCCTCAAGTGTTGAGGAGGGAAGTAGGCAGAGAAGGGGACAGACTGGTATGACTATTCTCAAAACAGCTTTTGGTTCAATCATGTGGCTGTTTCACAGCTGACAGATATGTACATTTTTAAACCCCTATTTATAGCTGCTTTTTCTCTTTCCATTTTATGTACCCAAGAACTCTGAAAGCAGAGTCTACCTGAGTTCTCAGTAAGATTGGCTCACCTCCACCACTGTAATACCTTCCTTTTTATTTTAAAGCTATTTATTTATTTATTGAGAGAGAGAGAGAGAGAGAGAGAGAGAGAGAGAGAGAGAGAGCGAGCATGAGTAGGGGAGAGGAAGAGAGCTAGGGAGAGAGAGAATCCGGAGGAGCAGGCTCCTAGAGGTCAGCACAGAGCCAGACACAGAGCTCAAACCTACAAACTGTGACATCATGGCTTGAGCTGAAATCAAGAGTCGGATGCATAAACAACTAAGCCAAGCCACCCAGGTATCCCTACAGTACCTTCTTGAGCAGATGCTCTTTCATGCTGCCTTCTATCAATCAACATGCTCTCATATGTCTCTGAATTTCATGAATTTGTGGAAATCACTCATCTGGTATAATGCCTCTTATTTATTTCTCTTCTAGAATAAGTTCTGTTAACTTATTAGCTACAAGTATTCTGTTTCTCTTCTAGGATAAGTTCTATGCTGTCTACCCAGTGGATTCTTGGATGGAGAATAATAAAGTACCCAGTTGTTCTGGTGCTGTTCTGGTTCTGGTGCTGAAGGTTACTTCCATGCCCCACATGTCAGAGAAAGGAGAGAAAGGATCAGCTTTCTCCATGCTCAAAACCACTTTCAGATCCACAAACTTTTGCTCTTGAGTGACATTTAAGAGATGTTCTTTACCTGAAATCATCCTACACTTTCTGATTATAAGCTTTCATCTTTCCATTTCTCTATTATATCAGATGCATTATTTGCCTTTTACATAATTGACTGATTTTATTTCACTAATTCCTACAGAACTTCCTGTTCATCCTTATCTAGTTTCAAGTTTAGGATTGTTTAACTTTGAACTGTTTTCTTGCCAGATGTGGAATCCCTCTCATTCTCCTGTCCATGACTTCATGTCATTTCCTCATTTTGACCTGGATAAACATCCACACTAAATCAAATAGATGTTTGACTTTTGTGTGCTCGCACTGGGGCTACTGAGTGGTATGCAACACACACACACGCACGCTCATACATGCATACTCACATGCACATATTAAGGGTATATCTGGGGTGCCTATCTGGCTCAGTAGGTACCTTGCCTGACTCTTGATTTCAGCCCAGGTCATGATCTCGCAATTCATGAGTTTGAGCCCCACATTGGGCTCCATACTGACTGTGCAGAACCTGCTTGGGATTCTCTCTCTCTCTCCCTCTCTCTGCCCCTCCCATGTGCTTCTCTCTCTCTCTCTCTCTCTCTCTCTCTCTCTCTCTCAAAATAAATGTACTTTAAAAATAGAATAAGAGGCACCTGGGTGGCTCAGTCGGTTAAGTCTCTGACTTCGGCTCAGGTCGGATATTACATTCATGGGTTCGAGCCCCGCGTCAGGCTCTGTGCTGACAGCTAGCTCAGAGCCTGGAGCCTGCTTCCAGTTCTGTGTCTCCTTCTCTCTCTGCCCCTCCCACTCTCATGCTCTGTCTCTCTCTGTATCAAAAATAAATAAAACACTAAAAAAAATTTAAAAAAGTAAAAAATATATAAAAAATAAAAAATAAAAATAAAATAAAAGTATCTCCACAAATCTGTAGCATTATAGCTTAGCTACTAACTCAGTAATAACTGACCATGAGTCTCATTGTTTCCATTTAATTGTCTCTCATATTTTCTACCCTCTTCAAATATTCCAAGCAAAAACTTTTGTCTTTACTCTTAGAAAATAACTTCATCTCTTAAGCAAGGAGAAAATAGGACTTTCTTATTTTCTTACAAACATCATAAACTATCCGCATGTTATGTTTTTTTTTTTTTCCTTTCTGGGCATTAGAATAAAAGTATGTAAAAAGAATAGATTGGTTAAACTATATTAAGAAACAATCTTTGAATCTTAGTTGCTTAAACAATAAGGGGAGATAAATTTCTACCTTCTCCATGTCTTTCTTTCCATGACGCGATTCTTAGGTATGATTGTTTATTTGTTACTTTGTGCCCATTGTTCTTTTCAACACAGCCACACTGATCCTAATGTACTGTCTATAAGTGTTTCCACAGATGGAGATAGAGCTGAGTAGTTGTGACAGACACAGTGTTCCACAAAGTCAAAAATATTTACTATGTGTCCCTTTACAGAAAAAGTTTGTGCATCCTGCTCTGGGAGGTTTGAGAATTAAATCTAGTAATTAAATAAGAATAAATACTACTTGGGGCACCTGGGTGGCTCAGTCAGCTAAGCATCCCACTTCAGCTTAGGTCATGAACTTATGGTTTGTGGGTCTGCACCCCGCTTCGGGTTCTGGGCTGACAGCTCAGAGCCCGGAACCTGCTTCAGAATCTGTGTCTCCCTCTCTCTCTCTGCCCCTCCCTCCCTCATGCTCTATTTCTCTCTGTCTCAAAAAGAAATTAACATAAAAAACTTAATAAAAAAGACTAAATACTACTTGTTAATACTTACTCTTGAGATTTAGATGAGGAAAGTGAATCTTTCCATGACTAATTAAGTAGAATTAGAATGTAACCCACACAATTGACTTTAGAGTTTGCATGATTAACCACATTCTAACTTGTAGTCGATTTTTTATTCCAAAATGTGTTTTACTTTGTGAATTTCCTTTATATAGTTGAAAGAAATTAAATCAGAATCTGTCTGAAAGAATTAAAACTTTTTGTTCCAGTTTTTTTGGCTTCATTTTAATCCTGAACATACTTTAGTATTGTGGATATTATTATTATTATTATCATTATTCATTTAGAATTGTTTATTTAAGTGTTCACTTTTATAATCAATGCCTTTTTTCAAGACCATAAAAAATGCTTTGGTACTCTACTTATGTATATGTGAAGTTAATAAGCCTTAATATTGTCTTCCCTTTTTCAGTCTATAAGTTTTGATTGGTCTGAGTTTATTATCTATATTGTATCTATTTCTACCCTATTGATGGATAACCTAGACCATCTAGTTACTTAATCAATGATATCATTTCATAGCAATATATGCATACTGACATGATTATTTCAGTCATAGGGACATGCTATATAGAAGTCTTTTTGGGGAAATGCCTGGGTGGCTCGGTCATGTAAGTGTACAACTCTTGGTTTCAGCTCAGGTCGGTATCTCAGGGTTTGTGAGTTTGAGCCCTGCATCAGGCTCTGTGCTGACAGTGTGGAGCCTGCTTTGCATTCTCTCTCTCTCCCTCTCTTTCTGCCCCTACCCTGTTCACACAAACTCTCTCTCTCTCTCTCAAAATAAACTTAATTTTTAGTTAAAAAAAACATTTAAAAAACTTTCCTGTTAATGTTTTTAAATGATAAAACTATAAATGAAATTAAGCTCCATGATCTCTTATTTTTCATTTATCTAATTTAAATCCTGAATTAATAAGTATAATGTAAAATGGAGAGATTTTTCCAAATGCTTCAGATTTCACATGAAAGCTCAATAAATTCAAAACACTGTAAACTGTCAACTGACAAGATTGTACAGTCAGACTGTCAGAATGCTAGTTCAAGAAGAAAACAGAGGTGACAGAGGAAACTTTTTGTTTTGCAAATTTCGGACCTATTTTTTTTTTTATCCATTGCTATTTCAGATACTTGTGCCAAAGACTGACAGCTTTTTAAATTGTTTATATCCATTCTGGAACTCCACAATTCATATGTGGTAGATTGGATTATTGTATCGAATTCTCCATTCATGTTTATAATGTAATTACAAATCCAAGCCCTTTGCTTAGTGAATTTACAGATCTTCCTTCTAGAATACCCAGAGTAAACTTTATTGCCCCTTTAAATGTTGGATTTGTGATTTTTCTCTCTTCAGTAGAATGCAAGCAGAAATAATGCACACAGGGCCTCTGAATGTGTATGAGTAATTTGTCTTGACTTTTTAGAGCTTCTGGTCTCTAGCTTAATTTTTTTTAATGTTTATTCATTTATTTTGAGAGAGAGATCAGGGGAGGGGCAGAGAAAGAGGGAGACAGAATCCCAAGCAGGTTCTATACCATCAGTGCAGAGCCCATTGTGGAGCTCGAACCCACCCACTGTGAGATCAGGACCTGAGCTGAAATCAAGAGTAGGATACTTAACCCAGGTGCCCCATTAAAGAGAAGTGTGCTATAACTTCCCATTCACCATGGATTATAGGATGAAAATACACAGAAAAAACTAAACTAGTATATCTCCACTCTTTAGATATTTTTATCCTAAATGCCTCCTCACACTCATGAAATTCTCATACCAGAAGTATACTATTTTTGTTTCTTTATTGTGGCCCTTTGGAAGAACACCAATTATCATAATATATATAGTCCCACACACATATCAAGAGCCAGTTTTTACCCCAGTGGAGTGGATATCACTTCCGCTGGCAATGCGTACTTTAAACCCAGCCTTAAGCCACGAGTCTAGGCTTGCCTTTCCAAGACTGATAATGACTAGTCAAATCATAGCTGACAACATTAAGATTGTGAAATAATATTTTGTTGTAGAGCATTAAAATTTGGTTTTATTCATTATATTGCAATTTGGGAGGTAACACTTATGTATTACCCTTCATTATACCAATATTCATTTATTTTACAAATGTAGAGCACCGACACTATGCGTGACAATGGATACAAATGTAGAGTTATGGCTTAGAGGACATGTAATAATCAAGTAAATACAATGATAGCTGGTATGTTGATCAGACAGGAAAATTAGATCAGGAATGCATAAATTTTCTGAAGCAAGAGTAAGGCTCATTTGAATGCAGAGGAAGGTAGTGAGAGATGAGTCAAGATAGAACCGGGGGCTTCTTAAGGCGGACTGCTCCTGATATTATCCTGTAGCCATGGCAAGCCATTGAAAAAGGGATTCATTGTATGAAGGTCATATACCCATCATAATACATCAATTATGAGCATCAGTTAGTTCTATGAATTTCCTGAATTCTTATATGAAAAGTTATGGTTTATAAGTATTTTCTTCTTACTTGTTAAGAAGGTCCAAGCCTTTAAAAGCACCTTCTTAGAAGTGACCTAGGTAAGATTAAGACACAGTTAATCAAAAGATTTGTGTATGGGATTATCATATATAATTTTATGCTTTAGAAAGATTACTCTGGCTAGATGATGCAAAATAAATTTGAAGAATTAAGATTTAAGACACAGAAATGAGTCAGCAGGGAGTGAAAGTCACAGGAAAGGTGATGATGGCAGAAACTGTAGAGATGTTAGTCAGTAAGCCCAGAGTTTAGAGGAATATTTAGGAAACAAGATTAATCAGACTTGGTAACTTTCTATCTGGGGAGAGTTGAAGGAGATGAGTAAATAATACCCTTTCAAGTGTGGGAAACTGGAGAGATGCCAGTAGCATTGTCATGTATGGGCAGAATTCGAGATCAAGATAATAGTGACATGGCTGGAGTAAAAACCCAAATTTGAGTAAGCTCAGCAGGAATGCTGGGTAGCCCCTTTCCTATCCATAGTGCAACACAAGCTTGGCAATGCTAGGAGTATTATCTAGATGGATAAAGAAAGTGCTGGGAAGGTTCTAGTACTTTATCACCAGTGGAGCATTTCCCTTAAATAGCTCACTCATATCCCTTCTCAAGTTAAAGAAGATTGGTATCCCTGAGCATTTCACTTTTACTGACCTACTGGAGGCTGTAGAATGGTGCCTTCCCTTCCCACCTTGTCTCTCAAAGCCACATGACTTGTAATTGCTGCTCCATTAATATCTTAGATTTCTTATTTGTTAGGATATATGTTGTTGATTACCATATACCCTAATGTTTATGAACTGTGTCTTTACCTTTAACTTCCCTCTGTCTGTCATGTGGCTACATTTATTTAACTTTTATAACTCCTATTAATCCTCTGAAAATCTAATTTCACAACTTCAGTCTTATCTATGAGCTTCACCCCTATCCATTAATAATAAATCATTTGTACTTTTATAGCTGAAGTAAAAATGTTATATTGCTTTTTTTCAATTTGTCTGCTGTTCTCTCTAAACTTTGATCATCTTAAGTGCAGATACTTTGTCTAACTTACTTGTTTTTGCATCTCTAGTACACACTGTATTGCCTGTGAAACAGGTATTTCTTATTTGTCTTATTAAGTGACGAGTAGCTGTTAACAAAATGGCCTAATATATTTTTCTCATCACATTTACCTTCAGAAATTCTACCTAGACTCCACCTCTTTAAGTTCCTTAAGGCTTTGTCATTTCTCCTTATTGCAGTCCGTTCAGCTGACATACAAAATAGCACGGACTAGGTAGTGTACAACAGCAAAAATTTGTTGCTCACGGTACTGCAGCCCGTAAGTCAAGGTTAGGGTGCCCTTATGGTCAGGTAAGGACCCTCTCCCAGTCAAAGATTTGTCACTGGGTCCTTATAGGTTAGGAGTGAGCAAACTCCCTCAGGCGCTCTTTTATAAAGGGACTAATTCCATTCATGAAGGCCACACCTTCATGACCTAACCATCTCCTAAAGGCCCCATATATTAATACCATCACCTTCGGGGGGTAGGATTTCAACATATGAATTTGGAGGGACATATTCATTGAGACAATAGATTTCTTTGTTAGAATTAACCTCTCTTTAACTATAATCATAATAAATTTAGAGTCTATACTAGCACTTATTCAATCTGACTGTATTGACTTATTATATTCTGACTTTTAAAACTATATGTAAAAGTGTTTACTCATTCAGAATACAAATTACAAATATTTTTGTTCACCTCTTCACTGTGATATACATAGACCTTTGCAGATTGTACATACTCAATAATCAAAGTTGAATATATAAATACATAATTTTTCAAGTGGAAATTAATATTTTGCATTTGTATTTTGAATTATTCATAAAATTATTTAAGCTAACTCTATTAGCTTTTATAAGCCTTTATTATGATTTTAAAGAAATTCTGTTTTATTTACTATTAATAATTGTCTCCTACCATGTCATTGATTATATTGTTTCCATTTCTATATTAAACTAAAATTTGGGTGCAATGTATTTTTGTGGTAGGAACTGGGAACCAAGTTGATCCTTTTGTTATTTCAAATGTCCTGGTTATAACAATTGCTCTCAATATCTTTACAGGCAATAAATCTGTCACAAAAGTTTCATTCCAGACACCTATAAAAAATATTAACACAAGATAAGGAACACATGACATTTACATTTAGCACTGAACAAGAATGTTCCAAAACTTTGCTGATATATGTTAGCTAATTGGTGCATTTTTTTAAAAGACTATCTTTTTCAGTTCCTTATGCAGAATTCTTCCTTCTCTCTTTGGTACATAAGTCCACATTCTCATGCATTACTTAAATTTGGTACTTTCGAAACAAGTGAATTTCTCACAGTAGGGAGCTGAGTTTTCCTGGAGTAAAGGATCTATAACATAAGCTTTGTGAAAACACATAACTTCTTCTACAAGCTCAAAGCATTTAATGAATAAAACATGAGGCTCGTAAAGAACGGTGCATTGCCCTTTAGCTAGGGACTTCAAAACTATTGTCTAGGAGACACTGCCATTTTTTTCTAGCCTTTTTGAAAGACTTAGTTCTGCAAATCTGTCTCCTCTATATTCCCTTTCATAACATTTCAACCAGTCTTTTATTTAATTGCATTTCATTGTCATTCAATAAATCAAAAACGTAGTTATTGCTATATTTTCAAACTATAAAGGAAAGAAGGATCTTATTTCTATCTATTAAAGCTTCTAGTAGTCATAGAAAACTATGCTTTCTTAGGAACTACCTGAGCATAGTTTTGTGACCTATACAATGTACTGAGTGACAAATCTCTACCTTCTTTTTAGTTCCTGTTCACATTTAAATTTCAACAAGATTAAAAACAAAAACCATATTTTTGGCATATCGCTACAAAAGCCTATTATTCCAGATACTGATTAAACTCTGAAAGGAGATAAAGGACCCTGACTTTAATGTGTGTTTCTGAAAAGAATCTCCCTGGGCTCATCAACTCTGACAGTTTTACTAGGCTCCATTAACCATTAGTTCAATTAGCCATAACTTTTTAACATTATTGGCTAATTGCTTTGTGATTCTGAGGTAACTCCAGAGTTCACTAAAACTTCATACCGATACGATACACTTTTACTTCACAGTGTGATTTTACACTATTGAAATCCTCTTCAACAACTAGTTTTCAGGATGCTGTAGAACTTCCCTACAGAATCATAGAGCAAGAAGTTAGTTAAACAATTCATCATTTAGTTCATTTATACATGCAATTACTATTTTTAAAAGTTTCTAATAATCTGAAAAGCATTCTTTTGAAAGCATTCTATGAGTAACTGAAGTAAAACAGCTATTGATGAGGGACGATTTTTTCCTATATGGCTATTATATTTAATTACATCCTTTTGAAATTTGCCTATCATTTGGAACTCTACATAAAATGAATAATTGCACATAATTAAACTCTTGTGAGTACAAGAAGAAAAATAGTACCCATATTTTTCATTTATGTGTCCATGAACTCATTTTTCCTACAAATTATTAAAGGCATATGATAATATAGATACGTTTGGACTCTTCAGTTGTAGCTGTCTTAAAGCACATGTTATATTTTCATATATCTATGAAAATAAATGGATCTATATTCATTTATTTATATTTATATATAACATGTTATATATAATATATAATGGAAAATAAATTAATCTAATTATAATTTTTAGGTTTTAAATCATTCTGGTTTTGTAATTTTTCAAGCCAAATCAACTCATTTATTATTTCACTAATACATTCAACAATTTTTTTTACTTTATTGAACTATTATTGACATATTATATGTTTAAGGTATACATTGTGGTGATTTAATGCATGTCTATATTACAAAATTACCACAATAAGTTACCAGAATAAGGTTACTACCTTATTTCTACAATAGGTTTGTTAACACATCCATCACCTCAGTTACTTTGTGTGTGTGTGTGTGTGTGTGTGTGTGTGTGTGTGTGTGTGTAGTAAGGAACTTTTAAGATCTACTCTTTTAGCAACTTTCAAGCCTACAATACAGTTTAACTATAGTCATCATGCAGCACATTAAACCCCCAGAACTTATTCATCTTCTAATTGAAAGTATGTATGTACACTTTGACCAACTTCTCATTTCTCCTCCCTCCTACTTTCTGGCAACCACCAATATACTCTCTGTTCTTATGAATTTGACTTTTCATCATAAGTGAGACTTACAGTAACAACAAAGATTTATTGATTGTCTACTACATGGCAGAGAAAGTTGTAAAAACTGAAAATATATAAAAGTGAATAAAACAATCCCTTGGTCTCACAGAGTATCAGAAGAGAATAATGCAGACATACATAAATAAATCACTACTTAGATATTGACTGGTGCATGAAGAAAAATAAAGGGGAGTAAATAGAATAGCGACTGCAGGTGAGGTTTTTGAAGAAGAGCTATTTTTTGAACAATGGTCAGGAAAGGTCTCAGTCCTAAGATTACATTTAAGTTGAGACCTGCCTGAGAGGTATGAGAAAGAGAGCTTTGTGAATAATTATGGGAAGAAATTCCAAAACTGTAAATGACCTGAGGCCTGAATTTCTTGATGGTTTTTTAAAAAATCAAGGATGTCACTGAGCACAGTAGTTGGATGTGTGAAGAGAAATAAGTAAAAGCTGTGGTAAGAGGTGCTGGGGAAAGAGGCGGAATATATAGGTACCCTACAATACCTTTCCTGTTTGTTTTTTAAGTCTGATGTGAAGCTTCCAAAGGATTTTCTTAACTTAATTTTAAAATAAGTTCAGATTTTCAGAAAAATTGTAAAGATATGATTGTTTCAATATACATTTCCTCAGTTTCCTCTAATGTTGACAACTTAAATAAGCATAATATTTTTATCAAAGTTAAAAATTATCATTGGTACAATGCTATAGACATTAAACCATAGGCTTCATTCAGATTTCCCCATTTGCCTTACTAAGGCACTGTTTCTGTTTCAGGATGCAATCTGGTATACCATGGGTTTGTGATGTCTCATTCAATCTGTGGTAAGTGACTATTCTTCATTTTCTTTCATGACCTTGGCATGTTTGAAAAATACCGTACAGGTAATTTGTAGACTGTCCCTCAATTTCTGTTTGATGTCTTCTCATGATTAGAGTGAGGTTATGAATTTTGGAGAAAATACTAGAAAGGTCATGTGCCCTTCTCATAGTATCCTATTTGGGGAAACAGATATCAGCATGAGTTATTACTGGTGTGACGTTTATCTTCATCTTTAGCAGAGGATTGATATGACCTGACCTAGGCTTAAAAACTATCTGCTGGCTATTTGTTTTAGAACTTGTAGGGGAACAAAGACATAGCAGGGAGACCAGTTAAAAGGCTTTTGTGTTAATCTAAATGGAAGATGATTGTGATTTGTACAGGGATGCTGGTCGTGGAGGTGATAGTGGTGGCATAGATTTCAGAATGAATTTTTCATGGATCCTTAAAGGAATACCAGCAGGGTTTGCTGATGGTTGATAAATGAGGAAGCAAGGATGTTACCAAGGATTTTATCCTAAGCAACAGGAAGAATGAGGTTGTCATTTGCTGACATGGGAAAGCTTGTGGGAGGAACAGATGGCAACATAATAAGTAGGAGTTTGCTTTTAGACATGTTAACTTTGAGGTGCCTACTCAGTGTCCAGGTGGAGTTGTTTTACAGAGTGTGTTATATGACTTTGGAGTTAGTATTTGAGCCAGTAATGTGCATTTAGGAGTCACTTGTGTATAAATCATATTTAAAGCCATAAAATTATATGAGGTCACCTACACAGTGAAAAATGGGAAGTGACCCAAGGGCTGAAACTCAAAATACTCAACATTTGTTTCTGTTTATTACCTCTTAGTAGCAAATAAAATGTTGTGATATGTTACTTTTACATTAGTAGTAATCATTTTATTTATTTAACAACTATTTGTTGACCTGTTTACTGTGAGCTCGATATACAATGATGAACAAGTCATAAACAGGCTCTCTTCTCAGAGCACTTGCATTCTAGGGGTAGAGAACATAGAAGTCAGCCAACAATGACTAATGTAATAAGAAAATATGTCTTAGTGGTAAGTGCACTGATGCAAATAAAACAGAGTAAGAGGAAGGAAGTTATCATGTTGTCCACGCAAGCCTTAGAGGATGACATTAGACTGAAAGCTGCATGTCAAGAAACCACCCAGGAGAATATTTAAGAGTGGTAGACCCAAGACACATAATTTTTGGTCCCAAAAATCAACTTTTAGGAATTTATTCTATGGATATTCTTAAGTACAAAAATCGTCAAAGAAGAATTTATATTCTTGGGGGGAAATACTTGAAATGCTTGATTTTTATTAATTTCCAAACTGGATCAATAATTATTAATCACATAGCAGTATTGTTGATTACATGGTAGCCATTCAGTATGATGAGATGTAACTTTATGTGTTACTATGAAAATATTCTTTATGTATGGAAAAAGTGACTTACATCATGGATATAAGTGTATCCCATGTACACTCTTGTTGAGAATAAAAGTGACTTACATCATGGATATAAGTGTATCCCATGTACACTCTTGTTGAGAATAAAAATTGTATACTCCTATAATATTTCTCAAGGAAAGAAAAGAAACTGTTAACAATGATTATTCATGAGAAAAAAGGCCAAGTTTTTCTATTATAATCCAAAAGGATTATCTTAGATAAGAAATACTATCAAAACCATATAATGTAGGTGCCTGAATCTTAGCACCAGTGTCTTTTTCTGTATTCTTTGTTTCTTTTCATCCATTTGTTTTCCTTTTAAATCCACTTTCACACAGCCAAGTCTCCAAATTGCCTTAGAAAGCCTCCTGTTCTCACATACTTCTCTCCACCCCAGTCAAAACTAATATTTTTTTATTCCTATATAATCTAGTTTGCATCATGTCAATAATGCTGGTGAGAAGCAGGTTGAAACTGGTGAGTGAGTGATGAGATTCAATGGCGGGGGGAGAATCCAGGGTGTGAGAGCATGGTTGATCTAGGCATACATACTGACAATAGAAGAAGGGTTAATAATTAGGAGAGTAATTGAGTAATTTGAAAACAAGTGGGTTTAAACTGGCAATAAATGTAAAGCAAAAATTCAGAAAGAATGAGGATGTGGGATATAAAAAATGTATTTCTACTGGTTAATCCTAGAAAAATGAAATCTAAAGTTCAAAGGGTTGAGGTAGGAAAGTGTCAGAGAATATTGCAAGTCAAGGTGCCCAATGTGTGACTGCCAAAGTGGAATACATGCCCATGCAGGAATTCACAATGCATATTGTTATGTTATAGTTAATTCCCATCTTTCAGGGAAACAGAGTATTATGTGATTGGAAATTTCCCAGTGGGGACAGTGGGCTCTGATCAAGCCACTGTGCTGGTGATAAATATTAGTCAAGTAAGGTCTGCATACTGGTGGCAGCTAAGCAAGTTCTGCAGGGTTCCTGAGATGCTCTGCTCATCCCTCAGTCCTTGTGCCTGCCTGGGCCAGGGTCAACAGTAGTACGCTAAAGGAAAGTGAGCTGATACTCTTAACAAGTGATGTGCTTAAAGTAGTCGAGGTTCATTGTATCACTTCTAGTTCAGTGGACCTGGGTGTTCAGAGATCTATGTTTTTTTTCCCCTAGCTTAATTTTTCTTAGAATATGCTGAAGTATATGGGATAAATGGCATATAAATAGTGGAGATTTTAAATAGTTGATTCTATAGGGTGACTAAGTTTCTGATCATAATTATATATTTCTAATATTCTTTGTAGTTCACGGTACTTTGCTAAATTGTATTTCTTTCTGACTATGAAGAATAGTGACTAGCTATCAGTGCCCCCTGTGAATGAATGACTACTTATTAATTCATGAGTTAAGAGGGAACCCCTTGAAGTTACCATTATAAATGGAATTATTGTTAAGATGCAACCATTACTCAATTCTAATGTATTCAAATGACATATAGTAGAAATAATAATATGTATTATTAATGTATAATAAGCATTAATAAAACTTCTTGAAAGAGTAAACAAATATCTGCATTCAATTGCTCATGGACAAAAATAAAAAAGCAGGAGGGAACAAAGACCTACCACCAAACTGAGGTTACACTGCAAGGTCAATCTCCAGCTGGAAATTCAAATAGTTTAAAGAGTCATATAATTAAAAAAACAAGGAAACGACTTTAAAACACATTCTTTTTTTTAAGTTTATTTATTTATTTTTGAGAGAAAGACAGAGGGCAAGCAGGGAAGGGGAAGAGAGAGAGAGAGAGAGAGAGAGAGAGAGAGAGAGAGAGAGAGAGAGAGAGAGAATCCCAAGCAGGCTCTCCACTGTTAGCATGGAGGCTGAGATAGGACTCAAAATAAGAAACCATGAGATCATGACCTGAGCCAAAACCAAGCGTCAGAGGCTTATCTGACTGAGTCACCCAGATGCCCCTAAAACACATTCTTATATGAGTAGTAAAGAAGCCCGATACTTAAACCAAATCCCAATAAAAAGTCTTTTATTCATGCAAAGAACTATGAAAGATTTTACTCTATGGCAGCTTTGTTATATGAATATTTATGGATGATTTCACTACAGCTAGTTTTTGTTTAAAAGAAACTATAATTCTTTTAAAGTAATTGTAAGTAGCTCTGGGTCTCATCTTTGAGGCCTAGGATTTGTAAAAGTAGACAATTGTTTTTAGGCAGTTTGTTTAATGGACATATATTTCTAATACACAAAATACACCTTACTGAGTTAATTTGTTTTTGACCTGAAATAGCAGTTTACCCAATATTTCAAGGGAAAGTAAAATGCTGCCATTAATCCACTAATCCTCCTAATTTAAAAATGTATAGAAAAACCAAAAATTCATAATCTTTCGAGAATCCACTAAGAAATAAAAATTAAATTGTTTGCACTTGCATTTTCTTACACTGCATTCTCTGATTGGCTTCTTTTCTTTCTTTCTTTTTTGTTTGGTATGTGTACTATTTAACTACCTGTAACCCAAGAGTCAGTGGGTTTTGTCAGTAAACATATGATTTATTTCAATACACATTTAGCTACTGCATTTGCAATCTCTTATGTTTCTCACCTACTGGCAAGATATTTGTAAAAATGAAACAAACAAAAAAGCCATGCAATCATCTCTCTTAATAGGATATATTACAAAAGTGTAAAATATATTCCAATCATTAAAATCAAAACAGAGCAGGTTTTTCTGATATGATAAAACATTAGAAGACTCCACAATTACTAAAGCAAATATTGTTCTTTATACAAAACAAGCACATTCATAGCTTGTAATACTCATTAATACTCAAAATAACCATTAAAAATAGCTTTGGAATCCATAACAGGAATGGTGATTCTTCAGATTAGCGGTGTCAGCATCACCTCGGAAGTTTATAAATACAAACTCCAAGCCCCAATTCAGACCTATTGAATCAGAAACTCCAGGGGCAAGCACAGAAATGTGATGTGTTCTGAAGTTTGACAGTTATTAACTGAAGAAGAAAAATGTACCATTGCAGTTAGCCAGGTAAGGTAATTCAGATGGTAACGCCAATTGGACCTATAAGATTGCTTTCACTAGGAATCTTTCTTCTGAAATAATCTAGGTTATGTAGACTAGTAGGATATAAGTGGGTAGTTCAAAGATATTAATCTTTACAATCAAATCACTGTCAGTGTTCCATAAGCCTCCTTAGACGTTTTTATTATTAATAGCTTTTAAGATGTTTGCACTGCCAACAGCCCACACCTGTTTTTTTTTGTTTGTTTGTTTTTTTTGTCTGAAGGTAGCCTTCAAGTTGCCCAAATTTGTCTGCTCATCATAGTTAAAAATTTATGGAAATTTGGAGCACTTAATTTCACACTTAGCAGGTATAACCAGTAACAGTGGTGTGCAAATGCTCCATCTATATTTGTTTTCCTTAAGGTATAATGAAATATGACTCACAGTGTCTCCAGGTCTCTCCACCAGGTACTTTCCATGAGACTTTGCTCAGGCGTCCACCTGTGCTCATTTTTTTTCTTCTTAGTTTCACTTCTCTCCTCCCTATCAGTTATTCTAGTAGGAGTAATTTCTAATACCTATCACATGACAGTTTATCTCAGGATTTACATCTGGGTAGCCCAAACTGAAACTGATTATATCCTTATCTCTGAGTAAAATCACAAGGTTTTATATTGTAGTGGTTGGAGACATTCTCAACATCATTTGATCTTCCGTCATGACACAGTATTTCCACCACCTTTTTAGTGTGTATATAACATTGTTTTATATAGACTTTATTGTTTAGAAGGTGTTGAAAATTGAAAAAAAACAGTACAGAGAGTTTCCATATGTCCTACACCCAATTTTCTGTCATTAACAATTTATATTAGTATGATGCATTTGTAACACTTAATGCACTGATATTGATATAATATTATAATTAACTAAGGAGATTTTTGGTTAAATTCTGCTCCTTCTTCAAGACTCAGCTCATGCTTAATATGGGCTCTATATTTGTCCTCATTCATTAAACAGTTCAACATTTTTTTATTAAGTGCTTTATATATGTGTGTGTGTGTGTGTGTGTGTGTGTGTGTGTGTGTATTTCTGAAATTGTTTTAATAGCTGAGGACAGACAGTGAAACAGACATACCAGGTCTAAGCTATAAAAAATTAAATTTTACTTTTAAAAAAAATGTTTAATGTTTATTTGAGAGAGAGAAAGAGTTTAAGTGGGGAAGGGGCAGAGAGAGAGATGGAGACACAGAATCTGAAGTAGGCTCCAGGCTGTGAACTGTCAGCACAGAGCTCGACGTGGGGCTCAAACTCACAAACCATGAGATCCTAACTTGAGCCGAAGTCAGATGCTCAACCGACTGAGCCCCACTGGCACCCCATGAAAATTAAATTTAATGGAGAGAGTCAAATCAAAAAGAAGTAAATAAATGCATACACATATCATATCATATAGTAATAAGTGCTACAAAGAAAGCAAAGTCATAAAAATACTCTAGTCATTAGAAAACTAGACAACTTTGGAGAGGATGATTTGCATAAATACTTCAGTGTAGCATCACTTGAATTGCCTCCTGAATTCTTGTTGTTTTTTAAACTACTTTTATTTGTTTGTTTATTTTGAGAGGGGCCGGGAGGGGTAGAGAGAAAAAGGGAGAGAGAAAATCCTAAGCAGGGTTTGCACTGTCAGTGCAGAGCCTGACACAGGGCTCCATCTCACTAACCATGAGAAAATGACCTGTGCTGAAATCAAGAGTCAGCCTCTTAACCAACTGAGCCACCCAGGTCCCCAGCACCTGAATGGTTAGTGTGAGGTGGCCATGGGAAGATCGGAGCAATGAAGGTGCAGGCACAGAGAACAACAATCCCAAAGGGCCCAAGGGATATCTGGTGTATCTGGAAACAGTAAAAGAAACCCAATGTGTCCAGAAGGCAAAGGGCAGAGTAGTGTCAGATGAGCAGGGAACCATGCAATCCCATGAGGCTGTCAAGAAAGAGAAAGCAGTGTTGAATTTATTCTAAATGCAATGAGAAATAATTTGATACTAGTAGTTAGAGGATGTAATACAAGGGTACCATATGAGGTGATTAAGTCTGAAAAATGTAAATCTGAAGAATGGATTAGGACATATAGACAAGAAGTAAAGAAAGGAGACTGACTGGATGCCCCATGGTTATTTTCTCAACAACCTGCTGGGAGCCGCACCGGCCTTGCTGGATGACACGGTCACAGTAAGGAAATGGTAGACGTAGCACGGCTCCTGCCACAAGGGCGGAAGCTAGCATCTCCTTCTGTTAACTCATTGTTTGTGTAAAATTAAGCCTGTTGCGTAACAACTAGTTAATCACCTAATTTCACAGCTATCGGAAGTGGCAATTGTTATATAGCAGCTTATCTATGATACATTCAAGATAAATGATACAATATATTACTTGTTCATAGGCTACAACACAGCCTGCTTAATACCTTTCCTTAAATTCCACCTCTATACTACAATATGCTTGAGGTCCATGCAAAAAAGTAGCTACCTTTTATGTAGGAAATGGATGATTAAGTCTTTGGTGT
>NC_043706.1:57760670-57854361 GCF_006229205.1 Suricata suricatta
AAGTAAAGAAAATAATAAGGGAAAAGCCCAAGACACACTTCCTATGGGGGGGGCAGGGAACCAGCATGTAACCTTCTAATTTCTGTATAAGTCTAATTACATGAAACAGAAGTTGGTGTTTTGATTTTTTACTTTGCTTTTCTGTTTTGAGTGTCATTGCAACTACTGTATTGTAAATGATGGAAAATAATTGCATATGTTAAAAAAATATGAAACTTTATAAAGTAAAAAAAATAAAAATAAATAAAATTTTTAAATTAAAAAAAAAAATTAAGCCTGTTGCTATTGATTAGGCCTCACAATGTTCCAAATCAGACCGATATTCCCCAGAAGCCTCATGGGAGGAAGCATATTCCCACCTCTATGAAGAGGAAGTTAAACAAGGCACTGCAGATGTTTGTCGAAAGGCTCTTCTATTGAGCTTCACAAACTCAAGACATGGAAATGAAGGGGGTTAAAAGATAATGAATACCCTGGCCAGGAGAGAAAGCCTAACTTGGGAAATAGAAACAAACAAGAGCCAGGCACAAGTTACTGCGCATACATATGCTAATTTGGTGCCCATTGTGAGGACAGGTAAGAGTAGTTACAACTTAAACTCATATGCAAAGGCCGGCTGGTCTAAGGCACCTATGGCGCTAACACCTGCAACATCAAAGAACAAGGTTGACAAAAGGTTTACTTACTAACCATCCTGAATGTATTCTTCCTCTTGTGAGCCAAATAGAATGTCTCCTAGCCCTGTCTATGACTGGATTTTAGCATCATTGTTATAAAATGTGTTTGCTGTCTTGCTTCTCACTAAAAACATCCTGCTATCTTCTTAGTTGTAAGATTTACTACCACCGGTTCAAACAAATGTGTATGTTATCTGCTTTTCACTGAGAATATCCTGTTATCCTATGATGTGTAAGTTACCTCATTGTAATTAAAATAGTTCTGAAGAAATGCCTCTGTAAAACCTGTTTCTGCACCCTTTTCAAAGCATCTTTAGCACTGAGAATTATTTGTAAAAATTCCACCTTTTAATGTCATAAGTCTATAAATAAAGGCCCAAGACCTGGCTAGGGGGAGATACAGGAGATACAGAAGTTAAGAAGGAGATACAGGATACAGGAGATACGAGAGATACGGGGATAATAAGGACAAGACGATGCCAGGCTGGACCGATTAAGAAAGTAACTGCGTGAGTGTCTCTTCACTGCTTCTCGTCCGCTGCTACCCCTACAGGGAGCCCAGGACCCGCAGGAGCGGGCCTCCAGCAACAACCTATAGTCCTTGGTTCTAATTTGTAGGCTTATTTCTGTATTTCTTTTTAGATGGGAGACATTTATGTTTAGGGGCCAAGTTTAATAATTTTTATTCTCCAAGTGATAAGTACTGTGTTTGGTATTGTAGATATTCTTTGTTAAAAGAAGAAATGAATAATTTCTAAAACCTAAGAACTAGTTAACACCAACTTCAACTGTTTTTAATTAGAAAGACAGATGGCTCAGCAAATCAAACTTCACTGCCCATTCATGTTTACCAGATTTGTTGTATCATTAGATAGTGTATTTAATTTCTTCTAAGTCTTTTTTCCCAATAAATTTGAACAAAATCTAATTTCTCAGACATGTTCTACTTGGTTTTATTTCTCAGCTATTTGATAATCTTGGCATTTTTTTTTAGTGATATCTCTGCTAATTCATTACATCCTCTTTAATATGTACACCTCAGAAGAAAATCAACACTGTGAAAAATATTTGACAGTAGAGAAAAACAATTGCATTGCATGCTGCCTCTATTTTGATACCTTGCACTTGCATCTGAGAATCTTGACTGTATTCTTTCTTTTCATAATAGTGCTACATTGTTGCTGTTAAGGTAAATGACTAATAATTTATCACCTGAGTTTTATACCCTTGTTATATATTTATATTTATATCCACTTATATTTAATTTATATTTATAATCTTACATTTTCACTGGACATAAGGCTTAGAAAGAAGAGTACTATTAACAGCTTATTTTTGTGACAAGCTAATAAATTTTAATTATACTCTATATTATAGTACTATTTTTAAAGTTTCTGGTTCATTGTAAAGGTCCACTATTATTTTTTAAACAAGTAAAAATCTCTACCCCTTTCATTCATTCCATTTGGATTTCCACATAGATTCATTTGGCTGACCTTAGATATATTCAAAATAATGAAATACCAAGACTCCATAATCTACTAATTATCTTTATCTCTTCTGAGGGAGCTTACTTCCATTATTCATTAACCATGGGAGTGATCTTTGCATAAAGTATGTACTCCTGTAGACAAAAGAATATGTTAGTAAGGAGATAGCCATGTCTTAGTCCCTTTGCTCAAATGATCTTCCCATAAGAGCATTTTATATTACTGGCTGAAAAATGACTTTGAGTATAAATTACTCTCTTTGAATATTAAAAGCATTTGGATGAAATATAAACATACTTCAGTGTTGGTCATCCACAGGCATCATAATAGGAATATATACCTTCAGATAATATCAGAGTAGCCAAGGTTTTCTATTGTTTCTCAATGATTCCTATGTAAGAATAAAATTATAAATAAAAATTTTCACTAAAAATTACAGTGAGAATTGCCTATCTAGATAATCTTGCTTATGTTCTTCATGAAAAATAGCAACTTTTTTTTTCTTTTTACTGTGGCTACCTAGGAACATAGGTACATTTTAAATATTCAGGGGCACCTGGGTGACTCAATCGGTTGACCGTCGGCTTAGGCTCAGGTCATGATCTCATGGTTCGTGGTTCGAACCCCATGTCGGGCTCTGTGCTGCCAGCTAGCTCAGAGCCTGGAGCCTGCTTCGGATTCTGTGTGTCCCTCTCTCTCTGCCCTCCCCTGCTCATGTGTCTCTGTCTCTCAAAAATAAATAAATGTTGGGGCACCTGGGTGGCTCAGTTGGTTAATGTCCAGCTTTGGCTCAGGTCATGATATCATGGTTCGTGGGTTGGAGCCCTGTGCTGACAGCTAACTCAGAGCCTGGAGGCTGCTTCAGATTCGGTGTTTCCCTCTCTCTCTGACCCTCCCCTCCTCATGCTGTCTCTCTCTGTCTCTCAAAAATAAATAAAAAACATTTTAAAAATAAATAAATGTTAAAAAATAATAAATAAATAAATAAATAAATAAATATTAAATTCAGTCATGTTAGCACCCTTTGTTCCTTGTAAAATGTTTAATTTGTTTCTAAATTTTTTTTGACTAATAAATTGTTTTCTGATCCAGATTTTTTTCTGTTCTGTATTTAGATATTTCAATATAGTAAGTTGCCTAAAATCCTTAATCATTAGTGATATTCCATACCTATAAACACACGCATTAATTAGCAGTAAAAGTTTATTGAATAAAATATAATGGCTACATTTTTGCCTGTGACTATATCTCAATTCTACTTAAGGTTTGAACACTTTGTTTATTATTTGCCTAAGCTATGAGTAGTTGTTAAAAAACAGAGAAGACAAGAGATACTTAAGGTTAGACAATTTATCTAAAAGAAATTGTATATATTTGTTGAATGTTCTGATTTCAAAGCAAAATCAAAGTGAATTTTGTGATATTTATCTAATATTCAAATTGCTATTCACAACCTACTGATCATCTGTGATCAGATATTGCTTTAAAGCTGTTCATGAAACTCAATCTCAAGATAATGTATATAATATCTAAAAATTAAAAATGACTTGAAAATTCATTCTCAAAAGATTTATTTAATAAATTATGGTAAATCTACAGAATAGAAAAATACACAATTATTATATTTTGATGTAGTTTATATTTTGACAAAGAACATTATTTAGGAAGTAATTAAAATAAAAATACTGTTATGAAATTGTATATAGAGCTATACATGTTACAAGTGATACAATGAAATCAAGATGGCTCTAGTTTTTGTTGTGAGTAGAAAAGAAAAAAATCAATAACAGGAAATAAAAGAAGATAAAAGAATAAAGCCTTATTTGGATGCTTACAGATAATGAGTTATTTTCTTTAATATAATTGTTCCTCATGGTAGACTAAGGAAAGTAGGAGTTGAGGAGCAAATATTTTGAAAAAATTAATTTTGAACTTTGAGTAATGACTATTAGTGGAGCAATCATTAACAAACAAAATGACAGTGGTGTAGTGACAACAATGTCACACACGCTTACAACAGTACAGTGGCAGTGTCTCTGGTTGGCAGTCTGCCTTTTTATCCACACGGTGATTCAGAGATCCCAACTCTTGTCTTTTTGTGCTTCCACATTCCCCTAAGACCTTACAATTCTCTTTATCAAGTCAGGAGAAGGGAAGACAAAATTTGAAGAAAGTGCAACTACTTCTTAAAATCTGGTCCCACAAATGAAGTATTTATTTTCTCCCAAAGAAAACTCACTTCCATAGCTAATCTAGATACCAGAAGACTGGAGAATTTGGTTCTGAAACTAGGCAATGCTTTCCAGTGATGGTGCTATATTGTAGGATCTCTGTTACTGTGCTCATGTAAGAATTTGTTCCCCACCACCTTCAAAGACTTTTTTCCCCCTCAGTAACCACCTCAAAGTCCTTTGTTATGACATCTAGATCAGCATACTATTATTTGACTGAAAATGTATATATAGTTTATGTATTTACCTCATTTTTTCTGTACATCCTTTCCTTGTTAGTGCTTCTTGAAAGGGAGGTTATACTATCTTGGTTCGAATGCTTATTTTATTGAAGAGAATATAGAAACCCAGAGCAATTAAGTGACTTGCCTAAGGTCACTAGTTTAGTTAGTAATAAACCCCTAATTAGAACCCATTTTTGTTTGATTTCCATAGTTCCTTACCCATCCCGATAATTTTAGCAAAGTATTAATTGGCTTAATGGATTGGTTTTCAAGTACTTAAAAGCAGATCTACAATGCATTGGAGACTAATAATAATAATAGTGATAATAATAATAATTCCTTAGGCAATTTGCATATGTTTTGCCTGATAGAAAATAAATACTTTGTTACATTTGGCATCCCTGAGGCAACCAACTATCTGTAACTATCTGAAGAGAGTTAGACCAAAGAGGACTAGCTCATTTCAAAGCATATATTCTTTAAATTATACATACCAAGACTATCATTTAATGGAATGTACAGAATGGACGTTTTCTTGGTTGAACTCCTAGAAAGCAGCCTATGAGTTGGAGATTTGTATGCAGGCAATGTATTAGGGACTATACTTGGTATAAAACTTCTGAAAGAGACGGGAAGGAAGCAGGATTGAAAATGGGGAGAAGTGTTGTTGCCGCACAGACACACAAAGACCTCAGCTGTCATTGAGAACTCTGATGCTGGGTCTTTATGTCCCAAAATTAATCTCTCATTGAATGCAAACCATTTCAGGAAGGGGACACCACCTTGGGCAAGGTCATTGTCTTCATTTATATTGAAAGAGGCTGACAGCTGAGGCTGCCCTAGAAGCAGCTGGGTGTATGGTCCCTGACTTGTGGTCGGGTTGATGAGTCACATTATTCATTTGCTTAAGCGTTTATTTTCACATTATGTCTTTTATTCCATAAAAGGGTATGCAGGACAAATAGAATATCTTAATTTTCCACGTATTCCCCTTTTTAGGTGTACTGTGTTGATTTACAAATTAATAACTGTAGTAGTAGTTTTACACTGTAGTAGTATTTCTGTAGCAGAAAGATGCTACCAAACAGTTCATTTGTGCAATTTACACTTGAGTCCCTAAAGGAAAACAATGCAAAATATCATGCACTACATCATTCAACAGAGATTTATTGTGTTTCTTTTGTGGTTGGAAATATTTTATTGATCATTGTAGTTTGTTCCAAATTTTCAAAAATAAGATTGTGCTATTTCATGCATAGTGAATTCAACCGCTGCAAAAATTTACCAGTGTATCATTGCTACAGTACTTGTATACTTGTATGTGTAACAAAAGATTTTGCCTAGTCAATCAAATATTTATAATCACCATTTAAATGATTTTTAATTCCTGTTTATCTTTAGCATAATACAGTAAGTATAAATATGTTCTATAAATATAAGTGATATGATATAACTAGTAATTAAAATTAAAAATTCTTTATGAGGTGTTTTTATTCAGTGTTGACAAATTTAACATTTAACATTTAACATTAAATTTAACATTTAATGAAATTATAGTACTCTATCTTTCTAAATTACTTTTTTCCTAGTCAAAGAAAAATATATAGTTTTAATTAACTTCGGTTTTATGGCTTGTCCTTTATATCCTGCTGGGAAAAAAAAAAAACATTTCATACCAAAGAATCATAGCACCACTGCTTTTAGAGGGTAGTGTACATATACTGTCAACATTCAATCTATCTAAAAGGAAATTTCATTTTCAGGAATTTAGGAAGTGATCAGACTTTTATACAACATCTATTGAATTGACATTTGAGGGAAAAAATAACTGTCTGGAATGTGAAGAATGTCACAAAAGGGGAGAAAACCACTATCAAGGTCAGGTTAGGAGGACTTCATAGTAACTCAAATAAGGTAATGCAACAAGATGAGTGAAATTGTAGGTGAAGTGTGCAGATCCAAAAGCCATTTAGAAGGCCAAATTAAATGAGAATTTTCAATAGAGAGAAAGTCAAGTTACTTTAGTTAGTTCCTCTTACTAGGAACAAACCAAGAGATAAATTATTAATTGTTTACATTCTTTCTCTCTCCTTGAAGTTTCTAAGAAATGGAAACATCACTCAGTACTTATACAAAAATTATTTATAGGTCCTGCTTTAGTTTTAGCCTATGTTCATAGGCTTACTGAATATCAATGCACCACCTTAAAATTCCCCAAATACTCTCTGAGCTTCCTGCTCCACAACCCTGTGGACAGGCACAGTGAATTGGTATCTGTGAACTATATCCAGGTTTCCCTCACTATCTGAAATTAAAGCATCCATGAAAGCTTTCATAAGCCAAAATGGTGTTAAGTAAAGAAATAATTACCAATATTTTTTTAATGATTCCAGACTCCCCAGCAATTTCTTTTAGGGTTTTTTGTTACCTCAGGACACATCCTGCGAACCAATGCAAATAAATGGAGATAAAGCACAGATGCTCACAGAAACCATTTAAAGATGCAAAAGCTTGATGGTGAGTTGTTTGGTGTAACTCCCAGGGAAGGTGCTTTGTAGTATCATTCTCACTTCTCCAAGTGTGGACAGTGGCCCACCCAGAAGCAAATGCTGAATGGCATTTTTGCTTTTCACCTTTTTTCATGAATGCAAAAATACTCTTCAGATTTCTTCAGTTTGCAAATGCAGATACAAATGTCAGTCTTTTGTAAAAGTGAAGTAATAACGTAAACTGTGGAAAAGCAGAGGAAAATATTTATGCCAAGTATAAAATTATACATGGTTCCCCTTCTCAGGAAAGTAGATTATTTATTAAGTAATTAAAAATTTTAATTTTATTCTAAGAAATTCCAAAGAGTACAGATTCCACAACTGTTTAAGAATCCAATTCTAATCTTCCTCACAAACAAAATGTTCCTCTTGTGTGTTCTCTGATGTTTTTCTTTTCTAACATATGTTGATTTCCTCTTGTGCTTTCTTCAGTGAAGAAATGAGCACAGTTGATCAGTATTTTTTTTCAAACAACGTTGTAAAAATCAGTGATGACCAAGAAAAGATAAATTTGAGTGCCAAATTTTGACATATATATGCATTGCATTTGCATATTATTAAATATTACTGTAGCAGAAATGTAGCTACATTATAGATAAATAAAATCTATATTTACCTTTGATAAATAGGTATATGTCTATTTATATGTATTTAATTCTAAATTATTTTAAAACTGATTAAAAAGAGGGCACCTGGGTGGCTCAGTCGGTTGAGTGTCCAACTTGGGCTTCAGTCATGATATCATGGTTCATGGGTTCAATCCCTCCATGGGTTCTGTGCTGATAGTTCAGAGCCTAGAGTCTGCTTTGGATTCTGTGTCTCCCTCTCTGAAGCCATTTATGTCATATATTGCTTACTATTTAAAAAACTAATTAGACTGTGTATTTAACATATATATCGCTGTGACTTGGGGAAAATTATAAAAAAATAAACATGCATCAAACTTGGGTGGCTAGGATTGGGAATTTGTTATATATTTTAAATATTAAAGAAGGGATAGAAAACTCTACAAAACCAAATCAAAGAATGCCTTCATGTTGGCAGATGTTATAACAAAAGTTGTGATTTACAATTAGACAGAGAAGTTAACAGAGCTTATCAATGCTTTCTAGTATAATTTTATATTTATGTTTCAATAAAGCAGTCATTGTTATGGCTGTATAGAAGTTTTAAATAAGATTTCAAATTATTTTTGAACCCTCTTTGGATAATAATTAGACTAATATCTGGGAAGAGATTTTTTTGCTTATAAGATTCATAAAATAATACCTTCAGAAGGTGATTAATAGAATAAAAGTAAGACAGTAGCTGCCCAGCATTTGAGTCAGGGACAAAGCAAAACATTCAGAGTTTGCAGAAGCAGCTGCCAATTATCATGCATCTGGCCCTCTGAAGCAAGGCAAAAATACAAACATATATATACACACATATATATGTGGGTGTGTGTTTGTATATACATAAATTGTTAAACAACATTCATAAACAAGGTGAATATGAGCAGAAGAAAAGTCTTCAAATTCACATATATAGATTATGTTAATATTTTAGAAATCTTTTCTTGAAAAACTAATAGACTAAATGGAAGAAGAAAGTCTATTTCCTTCAAAGAAAAACCATAATAGGCTTATTAACTTAAATTTTATTCCATTGTTTTATTTGATTTTATTTCAATTGAACCATAGATTCATTTGGGCTATACAACTATCATTTTCAGAGCAGAAATTCACATTGAAGAACAGAATACATACTACATACGGAAATTTAGGTCATAGAGGGAAATTTACAAGGATGGCTATAAGGAGCTGACTGCATAGATATTTAATTCCATTTGGTAATCTAACTTTTAAAAGGTATATAGAAACAAGACTCAAAATGTAACTAAAGATACTTTAGTTCTCTAGGGTTTTCAATAATATCTCAAAAGAAAAAAATTCTTGACATCCAAGTTAGAATGAATGATCCAATATATTTGAATATATTAGCTCCCCCTCTCTCTCTCACTCATTCTCTCTCTTTCTCTATGTGAATGTATGTACTCAAAACAACATGAAAAATACTGTGAAGAATTGTTTCCTTTGGGAAAAGATACTGTCTTCTATTTAACCTATTCAAATGTTACATACCCTTAGGTATCCTTACCTATAACTCTTTATGTGCATGGAAAGAAGAGCAATGTGTTAAATGCTATGCTCCATTGGCTCACTGATGCTCCCTGCCCTTCATTCATTTTCCCAAATCTGATCTTCAGCTTGTCATTTAAACAATCTGTCCAAGACTCTGCTTCTATATCTCTCAAACTGTAGGCCAAAGATCTTGATCTGGCCTTTCTTCTATATTGTGGTGATTGCCCCTTTTAAACAAGTGTCACTTATTTTTCCCCACTATATTTTCCATAGATTCTATTAAACTATTTTGAATGGCAGATACTTAATAAATATGCATGAATATATAATTGAAGCAATAATTTGCATTTTGCTTTCCTCTTACAATCTCATTGTTTATTGTTTTCTTTATTATTTCTTTCTTTCTTTATTTAATAATTTATTTATTTTTGACACAGAGAGAGACAGAGCATGAGTGGTGAGGGGCAGAGAGAGAGGGAGACACAGAATCAGAAGCAGGCTCCAGGCTCTGAGCTGTCAGCACAGAGCCTGACATGGGGCTCGAAACCACAAATGTGAGATCATGACCTGAGCCAAAGTCAGAGGCTCAACTGACTGAGCCACCCAGATGCTCCTATTTTTGTTTTCTTTAAAAAGTATTTATCTGGGGGCACCTGAGTGGCTCAGCCAATTAGGCGGGCATGATCTCACAGTTCGTGAGTTTGACCCCTACATCAGGCCTTGGTGACAGCTCAGAGCCTGGAGCCTGTTTTGGGTTCTATCTCCCTATCTCTCTGCCACTCCCCTGCTCGCTGTCTGTGTCTTGCCCTCTCAAAATAAATAAACATTTAAAAAAATGAAAAAATAAAAAATATTTATTTTAATTAATGCTTTAGACTTATTAGTACCAAAATATAAATATTCTGTTACTGTATATTTGCATTTTAAAACATGACTCATCAATAGATAACTAAAATAATAAATTGTTCTAATAAGGAATCCCACAATCATTTGCACATATAATTCTCCTTATTATCATCTTTAGAAAAGGTGCCTATTAAGTCCTTTCCAGGATTGACCCCAACCCTGGGAATTTTACTCTAGTAAGTCTATGGTGAGACTGGGAAATTTGATTTCTGTGTCTGTCCTTAAGCTTATTCTAAGCAGAGGTATTTGCAAATAACTAATTGGGATAAACATACTTAAACACTGTTTATTCAATTTGTCCCTATTAGAATAGAAGGTAAGAGTAGATGATGGGATGAAAAAGAAATAATATGAGAACAAAGTAGAGATCAAGACTAACATAATACATAGTGATTGTTCGTGTCATTACTGAAGACTAGCATGATGCCTAAACTTCCTAGCCGTATAAGATACTTATTAGTGCTTACTGTCATTATTACAGTCTTTAACTTAATTGTATGAATTATTAGTTAAGTAAATGTCTCATTATTTTAATGATCCAACATTGAATTTTCTCAATGGCTACATAAATTTGTGTGAAATATTATTCCATCTACCTTTTTGTCTGCATATTTTTGTATTTGGCCTGGAAAATATTAGTAATATTAATACTAAGGAAAAAAAGAAAGAAGGAAAAAGAGGGAGAGAGAGGAAAGGAAGACAGGAGGAAAGGAAGGAATGTTGGGAAGGAAGAAGGAAGAAAAGAAGAAAGAAAAAAAGAAAAGAGGGAGGGTGTGAGGGAGGTGGGATGAAGGAAAGAAGGAAGGGAAAAGGAAAGGGAAGCTGAAGGGAAAGGGAAAAGAAAAGAAGAGAAATGAAAAGAAGGCAAGGAAAAGAAAGATACAAGGAAGGGAAAAGAAGGAAACAGAAGGGAAGAGAATCACTGGCCAGCATTTATTTTTTTTAATTGTTTTTAATGTTTTGTTTATTTTTGAGAGAGAGAGAGAGATAGTGCGAGCAGGGGAAGGTCAGAGAGAGAGGGAGACACAGAATCCAAACACCGGTTCCATGCTCTGAGCTGTCAGCACAGAGCCTGACGCGGGGCTTGAACCCACAGACCGCGAGATCATGACCTGAGCCGAAGCTGGATGTTCAATCGACTGAGCTACCCAGGCGCCCCATCAGCATTTATAATATAGAAATGTTTTAGAAAATGTTAAATTCTTGTCTTATATTGTTGACATTGAACAGCTGGCCATCCCAAGATCAACAAATGGAAGAATCAAAGAAACTGCTAGCTTGTCCTTGGCACTGGCAGGCACTTTTCATGACTCCATAGAAGCTGTTAGCTATTTCTGTCTCACATGTGTGTTTCCCAGATTTGACAATTTTATGCATACCTGACCTCTGAAGGTGTTTGTGTTTTTAATCGTAATATCGGGGTGCCTGAGTGGCTCGGTTAAACCTCTGACTTCAGCTCAGGTCATGATCTCACGTTGGTGGGTTCAAACCAGTGTCGGGCTTTGTGCTGGCGGCTAGCTCAGAGTTTGGGGACTGTCTTCGGATTCTGTGTCTCCCTCTCTCTCTCTGACCCTCCTCTGCTTGCGCTCTCTCTGTCTCTCAAAAATAAATTAAAAAACACTAAAAAAAATTTGAATCGTAATATCAGTAAAATCACAGAGAATCTTCCTGTTTGTATTGGTTTATAAAACACAAAGGCATAAACAGATGTGTTCTCTTGACTCCAATGATCTTTCTCTCTTGTGCTTTTTCTCTGAGTTCAGCAGGAAAGGCAATTCATCCTTGCTTGATCTTTCTTGCTTTTCTTTGTCTTTCTATAGTAATGTTTATTAAGTTAAAATTAACTGTTATGCTTAAAACAAATTCAGCTTAAAAAAAAACGGTAATGAGAGTACAGAAAGAAAACCAAACTGTATTACTATTTAAAACAAAAAAAGGTGTGGATGAAGAAATGCAGTGTGAAAATTTTGTTTACTCTTCTAAGCTAGAAGCAATTTATATTATTATATAGAAGGCATAATTTGACTTTCCCGTGTTTAAAGTTGATGGACTGAATGAAGCCAATTAAACCAAATCTATATATTATTAGTCCAAAATTTGACATAATCTTAACAAAATGACTAGTTCTATCAGTTAAATATTTCATTAAATTTGGTGTGCATAGTGAAACTAAAACTTTCATCAACTTGTTGGTTTAACTCAAGTGTCAGAAAGCAAATTTAAGGGAGACGATTATAAACTTTTGTTATCAACATGAACAAAGCAGGAAGTTTTATGAAAACTGAAAATTTTATGATGTCAGTACTACTTATGAATTATTGACTTATGCACGGGAATAAAACAATACGAATAAAAATGTTGAGAGCAAAGGAGTTCCAGATATCCTGCTTGTAAAACATTATATAGTTTTTGCACTAATTCCTTTCTTTTGAAAATCACTGACTTTCCATCTTCGCTTTTCTTACAACAAATGGAAGTATGGTACTCAGAAAACTTTTTTAGATTAAAAAATATATAATCACCTATATTATGGTATTTTGATAATGCATACATAATTGATGTTATTTTTATGTGTAGGTATGGAAAATTTTCCAGAAGAAGTAGAAATATAAATAAGTGCCTAAATGGTCTAAACTGGGTTTTAAAAGAATACAAAAATAAACTCAAAATCAATTAAAGACCTAAAGGTAAGAACTCAAGCAATAAAATTCCTTTAAAGAGCACAGGCAATTATTTCTCTAACATTGGCCATACCAACTTCCAGATATGTCTACTGAAGCAACTAGAAAAAAAGGAACCAAATAAACAGGATTACATTAAAATATAAAGCTTATGTATAGCAAAGGAAACAACTGCCAAAACTAAAAGACAACCTACTAAATGGGATTAGATATTTGGGAATGACATATCTGGTAGAGGGTTAGTATCCAAAATCTATAAAGAACTAATACAACACAACAACAAGAATAACAAAACATAACTAATACAATTAAAAATGAGTAGAAGACATGAACATATATCTCTCCAAAGATGGCAACAGACACATGAAGGAGGCCCAAGATCAGTCATCATCAGGACATGTAAATCAAAATGAGATATCACCTCATACCTGTCATAGTCGCTAAAATAAAACAAATAAGAAACAAGTGCTGCAAAGGATGTGGAGAAGAAGGAATCTCATGTACTGTTAGTGTAAACTGGTGCAGCCTCTCTGGAAAACACTATAGAGGTTCCTTAAAAAATTAAAGATAGAACTACCCTACAATCTAGGAATCATACTATTGGGGATTTAGCCAAAGAATACAAAAACACTAATTTGAAGGGATATATCCACCTCTATGTTTATTGGAGCATTTTTTACAATAGTCAAACTATGGAAACAGCCCAAATGTCCACTGATAGATGAATGGACAAAGAAGAAGTGGTGTATTTGGATATATATCCAATGGAATTTACATAGCCATAAAAAAAACAAAATCCATTTAGAATGGCATGAATAGACCTAGACAGCATAACACTAGGCAAAATGGTTAGTCAAAGAGACAAATACCATATGATTGAACCCATATGTGGGATTTAAAAAAACACAACAAATGAACAAGGGGAAAGAGAGAGAGAGACAGAGAGAAAGACAGAGAGAAAGAGAGCAAAACCAAAAAAAAAAAAAAAACAAAGCCAGATTTTTAACTATACAGAAGAAACAGATGGTTATCAGAGCTGAGGTGGGTATGAGGATGGGTGAAGTAGGTTGAAGAGGATTAATATTATACTTATCATTATGGTCACTGAGCAGTATATGGAACTGTTGAATCACTATATTGTACATCTGAAACTAATACAGCACTGAATGTTAACTACCTGGAATTAAAATTTTTAAAATTAAAAAAAAATAAGCATAATCTTATATAAGTGTCTAAATGTCAGGTTTTACCTTTTTTTCTTTAAAAAAGTAGGAAACTATATCTTCTAATCAGTATTTACTTATTTGGGAACAAAGCATGTTTTAATATTTGATATCATGAATATAACATACGCTGTTTAAGAGAATAAAATTTTATAATACTTCTTACATGCTGAGGTATTAAAGGTACATCTTGGGTGCCTTTCCCAGTTAAGGATTCCTTCTTGAATGTATTGTCCCTCTCCCCCCTACCCACTGCTTCCAAATGTAGAAGCCTCAGAAATCTGGTATCCTATAAAATCAATCTATATTTGGTTGTAAAGAGATATTTTCTGCTAGAAATGTGGAATTGAGTGTCAAAGATGTTGATTAGTCTCTTCTGGTTACTAATTCTGAGAGTGCATATGAGTTAATGTGCTGTCATATCAATATTCCATCCAGCTAGTCTGTGCCTTCACAGTAGTCATTTAAGCATGGGGTGGGAATGGAAATAGAGGTAATGCCATGATAATCTGAAATGATATAAAAGAGGAATCTTATACACAAAGTTTGCAAAATTATGAATAGTCACATTTGTCTTGAATATCTATCAACAAGGGATGATAGGACATTATTTAGTGGTATGATCTGCATATACTATCTCCTAGCATTGAATCCACACACATTATCTAGAGGTGACACTAGAGAGGTTATATTTTTTTAATTTTATAAGAAATAATTTGGTTATATTAAGTTTAAATCATCTCTTGATGTCAAAAAGCATTGACTATAAAAACAATGGATTATCTATCCTGGAAATTTTGTGCAATCTACTCAACTTAGAATTTTCCCTTATGAGACCTATAGTAACATCAATAGATGCGGACCCTAGAAATCACATGTTATCTACATGACCCAGCCATTCTAGCCATAGTTGACTAGGGGAAGACTGAGTAAGTTATTTACAATTAACCAATAAGATTGTCTTTTGGGAATCTGTGTTTGAGGTTCTAACTTCTCCTGTTAATTACTTAAACTGTGGACATAAAATCTTGGGAATAAGGGAGCAGCATTCTGATATTTTGTGTGCATAAAAACAGGAAAAGCAAGTTTATGAGGTCTTAAATATCTTTCATGTTCTTTGAATTAATTCTTTTTTTCTGAAAACATGTGTTTTTCTATTTCTTTGAAATCAGGAGTGATAGGTTGGGATATTTGTGTCATAATTCCCAATAGTTCCTTAGGTCTGCATCTATTTCTATGGAATTTTATTTAATTTCTTTCCATCCTGGTTTTCTGGAAGATAACATAAACAGGGAGAATTACCCTAAAACATTTATACAAGCTTCTAAGAACGGTTCAAGAAAAGTCACCACCAGCTGTCCTGCTGCTCAAATATGAAATATGAAAGACACTCCCTACTTTGAAACACATGTCTGGTACATTACAAAAACCTTTCAAAAATATCTCTCAAATTTGTCCACTTTTCTCCACTTTACTTGGGGAATTTTGACTGATTTATCATTAGCTTTTACTAGTATTATTGAAACATTCTGTAATGATTTCTAAATTCATCTTCTCCTGCTATAATCCATTTATATTAGTCAAAATAATATTTTGAAAGTATAACTCTGACTGTCACTGTTTTACAGAAAATTCTTCAATAGTTATCCATTGACTTTATTATAAATTCTAAAATAACATGGTTACTTCCTAATTTTCAAGCCACAATTCATATCTTTATCCTCTTAACTGTTAGTATTCTAGCCCATGGTTGTACAAGCTTGGAAGTATTGGAATTTTGTACCATATTTTTTGTTGTTGTGAGAAACCTTCTTGACCTTATATTTAGTGGCATCTCTGTCCCCCACTCAGCAGATTCTAGTATTGCCCTAGTTGTGACAAAATACCCCAGATATTTTCAGATGTCCCATAAGGGTCAAAATCACAATAGTTGAAAACTACTTCTTTAGGTATATGTCTCTCCTTTTATTTATTATAACAGTGCTCTTCTTTTCTTTTCTCCCCAAATCTTCTAAAATTGTTGTATTCTTCCCAGAATGTTTTTTCTGTACTCCTACTTATTTTTCCACTGATTTAAAGACACTCCCTCCCAATGCAGTACACTAGGATAGTTTTACTCCCTGATACCTTTTTGAGTAACTTTTTAAAAAATTGCTTGCTGTCAATTCTGATGTCATTTTATCTGTTTCTCCAATATGCTGTGCTACTGACTGTTCATCACAAGATTTGTTTCAAATCTTCTGATAACTGCCCAATTTTTGTCTTAATTTATACTCATAGCCTTATCTCACTTCCTTTAAAAAAAAACTTTCTTAGCAAGCAGGTGGTGCTGGGAGAACTGGACAGCAACAAGCAGAAGAATGAAACTAGACCACTTTCTTACACCATACACAAAAATTAACTCAAAATGGCTGAAGGGCCTGAATGTGAGACAGGAAACCATCACAACCCTTGAGGAGAAAGTAGGAAAAAACCTCCTTGAACTCAACTGCAGCAATTTCCTACCCAACACATCCTCAAAGGCAAGGGAAACTAAAACAAAACTGAACTCTTGGGACCTCATTAAGGTAAAAAGCTTCTGCACTGCAAAGGAAACAATCAAGAAAACTAATAGGCAACTGACAGAATGGGAAAAAATAGTTTTAAATGACATCTCAGATAAAGGACTAGTATCCAAAATCTACAAGGAACTCACCAAACTCCACACCCAAAAAACAAAGAACCCAGTGAAGAAATGGGAAGACGTCATGAACAGACACTTCTCCAAAGAGGACATCCAGATGGCCTACAGGCACATGAAATGATGCTCAACATCACTCATCATCAGGGAAACACAAATCAAAACCACACTGAGATACCACCTCACACCAGTCAGAGTGGCTAAAATGAACAAATCAAGAGACTATAGATGCTGGCGAGGATGTGGAAAGATAGGCACCCTCCTACACTGTTGGTGGGAATCTAAACTGGTGCAGCTGCTCTGGAAAACAGTGTGGAGGTTCCTCAAAAAACTATTGATAGAACTCCCCTATGACCCAGCAATAGCCCTGCTAGGGATTTACCCAAGGGATACAGAAGTGATGATGCATAGGAGCACATGTACCCCAATGTTCATAGCAGCACTGTCAACAATAGCCAAAACATGGAAAGAGCCTAAATGTCCATCACCTGATGAATGGATCAAGAAGATGTGGTATATATATATATACAATGGATTATTACATGGCAATGAGAAAGAATGAAATCCAGCCATTTGTAGGAAAGTGGATGGACCTCGAGGGTGTCATGCTAAGGAAAATAAGTAAGGCAGAGAAGGACAAATACCATATGTTTGGACTCATAGGTCTAACAGGAGAACAGGAGAAACCTAATGGAGGACCAGGGGGAGGGGAAGGGGAAAAGACAGTTGGGGAGAGAGAGGGACGCAAAACTTGAGAGACTATTGAATGCTGAAAATGAACTGAGGGTTGAAGGGGAAGGAGGAGGGGTGTAAGAGGTGGTGGTGATGGAGGAGGGCACTAGTGGGGAAGAGCACTGGGTGTTGTATAGAAACCAATTTGACAATAAACTATTAAAAAAACTTTCTTAGCACCACAAGCATGATTTTTATTGTTGTTAATATCTCACTATAAATAATGGGTTTCCTTTTACTCAGAACACCTGTCTCAGTTTTCCCTGTTGTATTTATTTGTGTAATGATCTAGTTAATGTGTTTCTCATCCCAAAATCTTTTTCTCAGTGAAAATAAGAACGATGTTTATTTCTCTGTTTTTTGTTTGTTTGTTTATTTATTTATTTATTTATTTATTTATTTTGCTTACCATTTTATTTCCAGGATCTACCACAGATTCTGGCACATAATATACACTCACTATGTATTTGGTGAATGAGAATGAGTGAAAAATACTGCCCACAATTATAATTGGATGATTACCTACGTAACGACGTTTCCGGTAAGGATTACAAGCTGCCTGAGAGCTGACGTTTTACCCTAGTTTGGAACCACTCTGTGTACAGTATCTAACAGAAGTTCTCAATAGATGTTATTTTTTAAAACAATGCTTGTTTTCTGGATATAATTCACTTTTTGTTGAGAGTTAAAGATGCAGATTTTATTTTAATTTATAAAATGTTAGGGTACTGTTAGAGTCTGGTTTCTTGAACACTTAGTTAAACATTGCTTTCTTAGTTGTTTAATCTACCTACCAGAAACCCTTGAAAACTACAACATATTCTAATGTATGTTCTCAAAACTTCACTATACCTACGAATACCCTAAATTGTTGATATGTATTACTTTTCTGTTTACCTTGCCTCTACTGTTTTGCTTTCCTATTCATTCTATGTGTAACATTAAATGGAGTTTCTTCAATAACTCCTTTTGCAATAAGTTAATATCACATCAATATTATAGAATTAACATATAGTTATAATAAAAACATAACTTTTGTTGTTAGTGTCATGTTAAACTTATTTCCCAATATAAATATAGGCTCAGATTTATAAACTCCACTGTAAAAGAATGCTGTTCATATTTTAAATAATATCATCGATGGTCAAGATCTCTTATTTCCCAGAAACTAGGTGAATTGTATGGAATGTTATCAACTTAAGTATTTTGGACCACCATACTAATAACTGACTTTTTAAAAACAATTTGGGGAGCACTGGATAAGCTTCAACTTAGCCAATCTCAAATACTCTGGGCACACCAGAGTCCTCTTTATCAGGAGAAAGGCTATAACTCATTAACACAGAAGCTAACATGATACTGACTCAGATGCTAAGGAAAACATATATAACAGGCAGAGGTATTTACTCTCTGCTATGTTGAGATTTGAAAAGCAGAATTTACAAGGCATGCTCACAATTCTTGTATTATAAAGGCTGCATGGATTAAACAGTTCCAACTCTTAGATATGCTGTAGTTGAAAAGCTGATGTAGGCATGCCATTTCTAGAAAATAACTCATTAGATTTGGTAGCATGAATCCTTTCCTGCATTACTAACCATGGACATTATATGATGCAGCCTCTGTGTGGCGAAATGTTTGAGAAAAACCTATCTTCTAGGTTTCACAGGGCTGGAATAAAAATGTGTCTCCCATCTCTTTTTTTTTTTTTTTTAGAAGATTGATGTTTACTTCAGGAAAAGCTTTGCATTGATCACATCTTGAAAGCCTTGGATGTACACATATTTTTACAAACTAGTGATGAATATTAAATCTAGAAGAAATAGCAGCCTAAAAAAAAGTATTTCCCAAAGCAGAAATCAAGAGTGACCTCCTTTAATTGATCTATTATATTAGTTCCCCTCCAAGGAAGATGACTTGGAAAATACGTTTCTCTCTAAAATAACAGTATACATAAAACAGAAGTTTTAAAAATAAAGCATTGCCAGTAACTGACAACAGTATTAAGCCACTCATTTTCTCAAGTCCCATTCCTTAAATATTCACATTTAATCAAAGAAAAAATATATTAGTTTTCTGTGGTTTAATAAAAAATCGTTTATAGAGCAAATTTGATGAATGAGCCATATAAATATATTGGTTATAAAGGACAAATGCATATTCTTAATCTGTATGAATTTCCCTGTAATGAAAGGCCACAAATTTTCAAAAATCCCAACATGGTGTTTAGAAATCTTATATTCTGAATTAAACTTTCCTGGTAAGTAGCTCTGTGGCTTTACTACAGCTCTTTTGTTACCCCTCAGTTAGTTTAAAAAAATGAGGTTGTTTCAGTGAATTGTCTGAAATGTACATTCCAAATTTGTTTATTTATAATTATGAAGAAAAATCACGTTCATCTCAATGAATGACAATGAGCAAGAAACAATATTGGGCCTCAAATGTTATTTTTAGGAATGAAAAGTATTGATTTGGCTTAACAAATGTTAACACGGAGGCCTTGGTGCAGGTGTCCTTCCCACAAAGCCTGACTAATTCCCCATAAATGGCTCACATGGCTCTTTCGGTTAAGATCCAGGGCTGCTGCAGCGACTGCCTCTTCAGTCATCTTAACAGGCAAACAGGACAGCTGGGATGCCCTGAAAGCAATGGCTTCATGCCTGCTTTTGTAAATTTCCTTATTTGGTCTCTTGTTTTCTTTCAGTTTTTGGAGTTTGTTATATGCCAGTTGAATTAAACTTCCACATATTCGTCCCAGACTAGACACACAGCACCTTTACCTCTTTCTGTTCAGTATTTAAGTTTATTTTCGGTCCTTCAGTTCTGATTTTCATATAGTTTTCACAGATATCCAGGCTGTGCTCATTCATAATTACCATTTCTGCCCTATAGTTCCCTTCCCTACGAGCGAACTCTTGAAATAGGTTTTATTCTTTTACATTTTCCCCACATTTACTTTATTTAAAATGTTCTACCGTAGGCAGCCTCACATTTTGATCACAATCTTCTCCCCTTTGTTGCTCACTGATGTTTTCACCGTAGGCATTCTCACCTAACAAAGGGGCTGCTGATGTCTTTGCAATTTTCCTCACATCTCTCACTTTTTTTTCTTCATGTTGAAAAGAATCACAAACCCAACATAGCTCAAATAAAAGTCTATTTCCTCCTGAACTTACTCCTCATTCTGTCTTGACATCTCACTAAATGGCACCTCAATCCACCTAACTGCTCAAGACAAAACTTAGAAGCCATTTATCACTTCTTTTCTCATCACTTAAATACAAAACTACCATGTCCTTTAATACTAAAATAAATGTCAGCACCATTCACCTTGAGCTGCCTTTGTTTGTACTTCCCAGTTCGTTCCACTGTCTCCCTTGCCCAAATTACAATAGCATAGCTGTTTTTTTGGTTCCAAACAATTCTCATTGTATGTGAATTTAAGTCTAAATTTGTTTTCTCTAAGTTATATATAAACTGGCTCCTGCTTTTTTTCTCTTCACACATTTCCTGCCATTCTTAGCCACATGACTTGTTTTTTGTTCACTGTTTGTTGTTCTTACTGTTTTACAAAAAAAAAAGTTAAACTTATTTCCAATATAGTCTTACCCTTGTTGATTTTTCTGTTGCAGATGTTCGGTTCCTAACTTTGCTTGGCTGGCCCTTTCTCACCATGCAACCTTCCACTCACATGTGACCTCCATTGGAGTAGCTTTTTGACTCTTCTACCTACCAACTACTGTCCACATCCTCACTCCTATAAGCCAAATTATGTCCTGTTAATTCTTTACTATTTTAGTAATAATGTCTAAAATTCTCATGTGTTTTTAAAATTTTTTACATTTTTATTCTTTGCACAATAGAATATACATTTTAACTAAACAGAGACCTTAACTGTGATGTTTAGCTTGACCCAGAATTGAAAATCAAAAATACCTGTTGAATGAATGATTGAATGAAGAACTAAATCCACGTTGCAGGTGATGACTCTTATATAGTAAACAACCTAGAGAATTATAGCTAGGACACATCTTAGAGTTCTCTAATCAAAGTGATTCATTTTATACATGAGAAAACTGAGTTCTGGGCAGATTATGTAACTTGCTAAAATTCACACAGATAGCTAGTAGAAGAACTAACACTGGGATGTGTACTTTCCATAACATACGGAAAAACTGAGTGGAAAAAAATAAATGATCAATAGCTCTTCATATGATTTTCTCTCTGTCACACCATCTGCTTCACTGTTTTATCATCTGTTACTCCACTTTTACTTCACCTTTATTCTCCCTCAAAATTTTTCTTACAAAGGATTATCATAACAAATCAGATAGTCTAAAAGGATATAAAGTCATATCAAGACTTCTTGTTTCATCTCAGTAAAGATCTTGAAAGAAATCACTACCATTCATACAACAAAAGCCTAACAAACTAGAAACCGCTGACTTGGATGCACCAGAGAACTGAGATCACAAGGCAAACCACCACTCCAATATTTGAAAAGACAGGTAAATACAAAGACTCATAATCAACATCTGTGTACCTGGACCAGAGATCACTGGTGCCATTAATTGGCAGGAACATTTACATGGCAATTTTGTCAACTTGCTGGAAACAGTATAAACTAGCAAGAAAATATGAAACCCATGGAGAATGGAGTGTTAGGGGTCCCCACACATTCATGGCTTTTACATCCAGAGACCCTGTAAGTTGTGATGTTGAAGAGCCAAAAAGATTCCCTTATGGCTCTAGCAGTGGGAAAAATGTAAGCATTTTGAAATACACTGCTAGCAGTAACTTTCTCTCCATGGTAGAATCATACCAAATACTTAACCTATCTAAGTGAAAAGCAGTTGCAAGAATCCAGCCTCCTCTAGCCTTCCTATCTCACCTAGGGGTGGGGGCAGATGTGGGGCTACAGAGAGAGACACAGTCCAAGGGCACAAGTCTACTAAAAACTGAGATGTAATCATAAAATGACAGATCAGCTTCCCTCCTACACACCATATCACCACCTCAAAGGGCCTCTATAAAATAACAGTAGGTTACACTAAAAGACCTGTCAGATAGACCTTATCTAAAGAGGAGTTCTTAGGGGATGCCAAAGACAATCATGGAGACAAAAATAAAAACGCTAGAAGGATTTGAACTATTTGGCACCTGTAGCTATAGCACGTGTTAAACACAGCCTAATTCTTGGTCAGATTAACATAAAATCTTACATTAAAGTTCTATTTACCTCAGTTCCTGTTATGAAAAAGCACATTCTGCAGAATAAGACTCACATATGACAGTCTGGGGGAATATTGTATGAGAAATTTTAAACAACTATGATTTAAAAATAATAAAAAATTAAAAAAAAACTGTTACTAATACATTAAGAGCTATAATGAAAACTGTAGATAGCATGCCAGAATACAGAGATGAAAACTCAAAGATGCAAAGAGAAGCAAGAGTGCACAAGAAAAAGAATAGAATATCCAAGAATTCTTGGGCAGTTTCAAAATGTTTAACATATATGTAATTGTAATACCAGAAGGAGAAGAGGGAAGAGAACAAAAGAAATCTGTGAAATATTAATGACTAAGAATGTTTTCAAACTTAATAAACAGAAACAATATCTCAGAACCAGTTATTTAGAGAAAATCATGCAGGACAAATACTAAATAAATAAATCTGTACCGATGTATATAATATACAAATTTCAGAAAATTATAGGCAAAGAAAAGTCTTGGAAGAAGCCAAAGGAGTTAAAAAAATTTACTTGTAGGGGAACAAGGATAAGAATTACAGATGACTCTCATCAGAAACCATGCAAATGAGAGCATACTGTAGTAAAACACTTACAGGCTCAAAGAAGACAAAAAAAAAAAAAGGCCTCCAATATATAATTGTAATTCCATTGAAATTATCCTTCAAAATTAGGATAAATAAAGAATTTCTTAGTGAAACAAAAACTATTATCATTTATTACTAGCAGAGCTACCCTGCAAGAGATACTACAAGTTCTTCAGGTAGAAAACTGGAGAAAATTCTTCAGGTAGGAAAGAAAAATGATATAGGTAAAAATTTTAGATCTATTATTAGAAAGGAAGAGCATCAGAGAAGAAATAAATAACAATAAAATAAAATATTTTATTTTCTTATTCTTTGTAAAAATGTTTAAATGGGTAACAAAATACACATAATCTAAAATTTTCTAAACATTTTTAAGTGTACAATTCAGAAGTAGTAAGTACATTCACACTGTTGTATAACCAATCTTTAGAACTCATTTCATCTTGTAAAATTGAAACTCTATATCCATCCATTAAGCAATAACTTCTCAGTCTCATTGTCCTTACAACTAGACAACCACAACTCTACTTTCTATCTCTATAAATTTGAACTACTCTACGTGGTCCCCTAAATAAGTGTAATCATACGGTATTTGTCTTTTCGTGATTGGATTCTTTCACTTAGCAAAATATCCACATGATTCTTCTATGTTGCAGTGCATGTCAGAATTGCCTTTCTTTTTAAGGCTGACTAATAGTTCATTGTCTGTATGTATTTGCAATACATTGTTTATCCATTCATCCCAATAAATACCTGAGTTGCTTTCAGTTTTTTGACTATTGTGAATAATACTGCTATGGAAATGAGTGTACAAATTCTGTTTATTTCCTTGCTCTCCATTCCTGTGAGTACATATCAGAAGTAAAACTGCTGGAACATATGGTAATTCTAATTTAAATTTTTTAAATAACTGCCATACAGTTTTCCATAGCAGCTGCTCCATTTTACATTCTCACCAGCCACGCACAAGGACTCCAATTTTTCCACATCCTTGTCAATTCTTATTCTGGTTTTTGTTTTATTCTTGATAGTAACCATCTTTGTGGGGGTGAAGGGGTATTTTCTTATTTTTAATTTATTTAAAAGATAACTGTTTGTTTAAATTAATAATGATGAAATGTATTGGGTAATTATAATACATAAGTAACTAAAATAAATAGAAATGCTGTCATAAGAGATGGGATGGAGGAGTGGGAATACTCTAAGGTATCTTTACTATGTGTAAAGTGATATAATTTTACTTGAAGGAAGACTTATCTTACCTATAAATATGAATTGAAGACTCTAGGACTAATGTATTAAAAAAAAGAAATAAAATAAAAGAGAAAATAAACTGATTTCCCAGAGGGGTGGTGGGGGGGGGATGGGTGAATAAAGGGAATTAAGAGTACACTTATCTAGAAGTGTACTCTAGAAGAACACAGAGTAATGCATAGGAATGTTGAATCATTATATTGTACACATGAAATTAATATAACACTTCATGTTAATTATACTTGAGTAAGAAAAAAGATAAAATATAATCATATAAATAATTAAAATGAGACTGGAATGAATAAGAAAAGAAAAACAAAGACAAATGCAACCAATAAAATAGATGATAATAAAACTATATCAGTAATCATTTTAAATGATGATGATCTAAATACAGCTTACACTTGCCAAGACAACATACATTTGTACATTTTAAATAAAAACCCTCAGCAAACTAGGAGTAGAGGGAACTTCTTCAACCTGATAAAGGGCTTCTAGGAAAAGCCCGCAGTAACATCATATACTATCAGTTAGGCATGAAGGTAGAGGGATAAAGCAGAAGTTGGCCACACTGTCAGAGCCATCCCCACCAACTCTGCCCTACCTCATTCCACCTAGGGTTAATAGTCACAACGTTCAAAGCTGCTTCTAAGGGCTAACAGAACAAGAAAAGTCTAGCCACAGAGCTGTCTCAAAAGCCACATGGGAGCTTTCCAAGAGCTGGGCATGATTACAAAATGTGCAACTCACCCTTAAGGTCACAGCAAAAGCTCATTAAAAACACATAAAAGTACAATACATAAATAAATACAGTTATAACAGAATGCATCATGGGTAGGCACACGTACAGAAGCCAAACTGTTATATAACCAGCAGCAGTCAATCAAAAATGTCAAAGCCAAATTTACATATACAGAAAACAGGTTTAAGAGGAGGCAGCTAGAGTGTCTTGAGGCTACTGCCACTCTTGCTCCAGCAGTGGCTCACTTTTGCTCTTGAAAGTTTACTACACGTATCTACTCAGTAAACTCTATCCCCCATTCTGGTCTGGGATCTCCAAATATTTGGTGCATCTGGGAAAAGATCCAAAACCAAGTGACCTGGTAACCATATTTAGTAGTGAGAAATTGGATGCTTCCCTCGTACAAGGCAGGGGTGTGTCCTCTTAGTACTGTTCTTCAACATCATACAAGAATCTCATCTAGTACAATATGAAAAGGAAAGTATACAGATTGAGCCAGAGAAATCAAGCGGTTTTTTTTCCACACATGACATAACTGTCTCTATAGGAAATCTCAAAGAATTGACAAAAATCTCCAGAGAATGCTGGCTAGTATGCAAAAGTCAATTGCTTTCTTGTATGCCAGCAAGGAATATCTGGAATTTGGCTTTTCAAATTATAGCATCAAGGAAAATGAAATGATGGATACAAATCTACAAAATATGTATAGGAAACTACATGCAGAAACTACAAAACTGGTGGGAAAAAAAGCTGTCAGCAAATGGTGAAATAATACATTTGTGGATTGGAAGATTCAATATTGTCAAGATCTCAGTTTCTCCCAACTTGACATATATAGATTCCATGCAATTTCAATCAAAATTTCAGCAAAAATATCAATGAAATGATTCAAATGTTTGTATGGAAAGATAAATGACTTGAAATAAAAAGAAATAAGTAGAAGGACTCACACTAGTTGATCTCAAGACTTTTTATAAAACCACAGTAATTCAGATGGTGTGATATTTGTAAAAGAATAAGGACAGATTAAGGAAAAAGTTACGGTATATAAATCTGTCCTTCTTTACTCACTATTTCTATTGAATATTTGTGTTTTTGTCTATTTTGCCTACAAGTCTAGCTAACATATTTATTCTCCTCTTTCTTGACTTTTTAATGTTTATTTTATTTTTTAGAGAGAGACAGACTGCACATACAAGTGGGGGAAGGGCAGAGAGAGAGGGGACAGAGGATCCAAAGTGGGTTCTGTGCTGACAGCAGAGAGCCGGATACAGGGCTCAAACTCATGAAATGAAAGATCATGACCTGAGCCCGAAGTCAGACACTCAACCAACTCAGGCACTCGAGATCCTCATTTCTATAACTTTAGATTTAGTTGCTTAGCTTTCCACACAAAGAAATCAAAATTGTAAAATAATACTATAACTTTAGAAATACAAACTCTTGTCTGCACTCCCTTCCCATTAAAGGAAGCAATCGCCATTCTGCTTCTTAGGTTATTTAAAGATTCACCTCATATTTTTATTTCTTTTTATACTTATTTTACAATACTGAAATTATTTTTGTCTTCTATCTCTCCTTACATGGATTAATTCCATGACCTTACAAGTGTTTTTTGAATATAATCAAAAATAGAAAGCTATCCTATCAAAGAGACTTAGATCAAACCACTAACTTAAGAGCAACATAATCAGGCAAAGGAAGGCAACAGCAAAGTGCAGGGAACTTTTTGTGTGAGAGGCTAAACAACCACATCTGAAATTTTCTCCCTTCCCTCTCATGTTTCCGGAAGGGTAATCTTTACAACAGCCCAGAATGAGGAGGATTTTCTGGAAGCCCCAGAGAGCTGAATTAAACAATGTCTGCTGCAGCAAAACCTAGCTTTTTCTTGCCTGGGTTGTTTCTTGCCACTGAATACAGTCTTTCAATCACAGTAAAGCTCTGCCAACCTAGCAGTCCTTAGTAATTAGTGAACTAAAAGAGAGGAGAATTTTGGTGAATACGTCAGAAATTGATGACTTTAAATAAACCAAGAAGGAAGTGTGATCTGAATCTTAATTACTACTGTCCACGCTCTTCATTTTCTTAGAGAAAGATTAGACGTCTTGACATTACTTTGGATGGAAAAGGACAAAAACCAAACCAAAATAAAACAAAAAAACCCAAGAAAACAAATCAAGTTACAGAGTTACTATCAATCAACAAAAAGATATCTTTGTATGAATTCAAAACCCTTCCATCTATGACAGAGTCACCTAAATAAATTACAAGTGTGAAATCTGTAAAATAATTATTCAAAAACTTTAACATCAGGGAGTTTTGACAAGCATTTTAAAAAGGGATCAGAAAAGAAAAGGTATTTTAACAAAGAGAATTGTTGATTTAGTGTAACTGTATTCTTAATCTATAGCATCTGGCCTTGCCACTTAGCAGTCTTTTTAGTTAAACATCAAAAAGGGTTCTTTTCTCCTGCCTTGATTATTACATCAGATCTTAATTAACAACAAGCTTTTCCCCAAACTTTTGATTATTGCTAAAAGATCTAGAAAGATCAAGGGAATGCAGAAGGAAGGTAGTAGTAGTAATGCAATCCTTGTCTAGTTATCAGTGGCCTTTCAATTCCCCTGAAAGTTGTGTTTGCATATCCTTCAGGACCTAATATGATCACAGCCACAACCAAGACAACCCTTTTCGTATAAAATTCATAGTGGCCATTTTCCACCCACCCTATTCTGTTAAGCATTCAGAATATTTGTAGGTAGAGGAGCTGAAATCACTGAAATGCTTTATTTCCATAGATGCACTGAAATAAAATCAGTGGAAGGTTACATCCATTCTGTAATTTTGATTTGCATTAATCTGTATGGCATGTAATTGGCTATTCCTAGTGCCTTGTGGCAGAGAAGAAATGTATTTAATATTCATTCCTCGCATGATGAATCAGCATTGCTGTGTCTAAAGAGTTCAAAGTAAAACAGAAACTTGACAGATATCTGGCTTATATGATCATCAAGAAAATGAGTTATTTAGTGCATGAATTTCTCCATTGCCAGTCCAGTTTTTAAGGCACTTTCATAGATAATTTATTTAAGCCTTACAGATCTAAAAATTGTATATCATAAAATATTCAGGAAATATTACTTTGGGAAATCACATCACCACATATCAAAGAATTAAGGTTTGAACAATCAAATGTTTCTTTACATTTATTTATATGAATATATAGCTATATTTGCAGTGAATCTGAATAACTTATTTTATATAGTCATGAACTTAAATTCAATTACACAATTTTCAAAACATAAATTAAAGCTAGCAAATAGATAATGAAAAACACAGGTGCAGAATTAACACAGAACAAAGTAAATAACACAGACCTATTTGAAAACTCTTCAAAAGGGAATAAACTAGAAAATAAATTATGAGTATTAGTTAATCCCATATTTTACCCCTGGTTTATTTTTTAAGTTAAATTTTATTCAGTGAAATTTAAGGACCAAGGAAGTTTAGTATATATTTGCCAATTTAAATACAACATTAATAAAACTATTGCATTAATGAGAATAGAGACCAATTAAAAACTTTAAAATGTACATGTTTACCTTTGGAAGAAATTTTGAAAATTGTGTGTTTCTTAATACATCTATTGCATGACTAATTTCTTTTTGTGTGTATATATAATTTACATATTTTTAATTGACAGATGTTATAGAACTAGAAATTACATAGTATATAAATATGTTTTATTTTAGCCTTTTGGGAAATACACTCACTTCACATGTAGACACAAATATCACAATTTTAGAGTGATAATCATTACTGAATCGTATAATCACATAAACCAGCAAACCAAGCAAAAACTACTAAAAAGAGAGCCCAAGATAGACGTTTCTCCCATTAGCCTACAAACCTGAGGGGAAAAAGAAAGAACCTTTGCCCAATCACATTTCCATTATATAATTATTTTAAAGAAAGAATCTCCATTCTTTGAAAAGAAATGACACAAGAAAAACAAATCAAATATTCTTGATGTTTTTTATGTCTATGTAGCTGACTGAGAAGATCTTTCTCAGGTGTAAGTTACTATTTAGCTGAATTCTATATTTGGATTGCCAGAAACATTCTCTCTGGAGGTGAGGGGAGCTGCAGAAAAAGAAAAGGTTTTAAAGCTGAGATTGAAAGGAAAAAATTGGAAATTATTAGCAAAAATTGCATTGTTTTAGACAAGTTTGCCCTCCTAAAGGGAATGGAAAGGGGCTATAAGTACATATCCTAGTTCAGACTAGGAAATTACACATAGATTGATTTAAGATTATATTCCTGGGGTGTGAGGGTGGGGTTGAAACTGTAGTTAAGTTAGGTATTAAGTCTTGGTTTGCTGTCTTGGGGCCTTAACATAAGTAACTCCATTTTGGGTCTGTGGTTTTCTTTTTAACAGTTATTATTTCCCCCATTTTCCAGTCTCTCAGCTTTCCAATGTGCATGTCAATGCAGTTAGGAGTCTGGGATCTTAGAGAGTAGTGAATCCTTGTTTCCCACTTGCTGGGGAAACTTCTTAAATTTCCAGAACCATACAATGTTTTTAATGTTAGCAACTATGCCATAGAGCTGATGTGAGTACTAAAATAGAATATTTACATAAAGCACTTGGTATAATGCCTGCCACAAAAGAAGCATGCAGTAAACAGTAGTTACTATCATCAGCATCATCAGCATCATCATCATCATCATCAGTACTGAGTAACTTAATTTTCATTGCCTTTGAGTTTCTGTAAAATCTAATAATCACACTTTTTTACTTTGTACTCTAAATTATTCAATAAATGTTTCTTTTTGTTTAAGGCACAGCTACTCTTAATTTTTTTTTTAATGTTTATTCATTTTTGAGAGAGAAAGAGAGACAGAGTGTGAGTGAGGGAGGGTCAGAGAGAGAGGGAAGCACAAAATCTGAAGCAGTAGCCAGGCTCTGAGCTGTCAGCACGGAGCCCAACCCGGGGTTTGAATTCAAGAAACGCAAGATCATAACCTGAGCCAAAGTCAGACACTTAACCCACTGAGCCACCCAGTCCCTAAAATTTTTAATACTTGAGTCTGGAATGACCACTTTGGTATGTAACCTACATCCTGCATGTGGACATTTCAACCAGTGTCCAGACTTCTACAACATGGCTACTTAGCTGCTTAGCTGATTCTTTGCACCACACTTGTTCTTCCATTTCAAGTTCTGTTGCTAAAAAACAAAAAAAAATTTGTTTGATAGATTTAAAATCTAATTTTAATAACATTCAAGTAATGTGTATATTTATTACTCCTATTCGTGTTTTAAATGAAACAAAATCTTTTGTATATTTTAAAACCATAATCCTCTTGTTTGTCTTTATCCAAAATGAATTGTACCATTTTATTGCCCAGCAACATCAGCTAATGGAGTTGTAAATAAATAGTATATGTTTTTGCAACATTTCAGGGCCTTTGAAATATTTATGGTTAACCTTTCTTTTTGCCTTGGGGACAGTGAGAAAACCTCCTCTTCAGAATATTGTTAATTTCAAATAATTTGCAATGTCATTTGGCATTGTTGATCCTAAACAGTCTCAGAGAGGAAGTGACAGGGGCCGTGTGTCTCTAGTAGATTAAGCCAAAGTGTTTTTATCAGAGATAAAATGGTTTCTATTCCTGGCATCATCCCCTTCCATATGACCTTATATATATCATGTATCCTGAAAATTACCACTCCATTCAGTTCATGGCTAAGCAATGAGAACAGAAGTCTCTTCCCAGAATGGATCTTGACCTGGCTAAGTGTTTGTGGTGTGTTTTTCATCTTCCTTTTTTCCCCATTAATTTTTCATGGAAAAATTCTCATTTCTCATTTCTATGGTTGAGGTTTGTTGATTAACATGCCTCTGTGGTGAAAATGAGATATGTGTGAGTACTAATAAATGTACTCTCTAGTAGCTAAATTTCAAATTCTTCATCTAAAGCTCTTGTTATAGCCCCAATAGTTTAATAATAGTTTAATAATAAAGTTTGATAACTTTATTCTATTTTATGATTGCTTCAAACTTGTTCTTATAATAGTATGTCACAAAAATGTGAGCTTCAAAATGTTCATATGTGGGTTTTGGGAAACATTTTTTCATGCCTCAGCTAAAAGCCCTTTAACATCTATTAAGTATGACATTAGTGTGATAAGTATTAAGGAGGACACTTGTAGTGATGAACACTGGGTGCTGTATATAAGTCACGAATCACAAAAATTCTACTCCTTAAAATAATAATACACTGTATGTTAACTAACTAGAATTTAAATAAAAACTTGGAAGAGAAAAATATATGTGAATTAATAGATATATTTTTATAGCGTTAGGTCATAGAAAAAAATAAAGGTTCTATTTAATTCCAATTGACTCATCTTTGGAAAGTTTATTACATTTGACATAGATGTTTCAAAACAAGTCAATCATAGTAATCTAAAAGCCAGAACCGTGAAAACTTTATTTTCAATTTAAAACAATATACAATTTTACAGTGTAAAAATGAATCCACTCCAGGAATGAATGGATAACAATTGGAATTAACCATATTTTAGATCAAACTTTTAAAATGGCAAAAGAACAGATGTTAAATATTTCCAGGACTTAGACAATAGACAGTGCAGGACTGCCAGTCAGGGGATGAATAGCACATGGAATGAACTCCAAAGTCACACCTTCCTGCCTACAGGCCACTTTCCAAATGATAGAACACGTAAGTGGAGCCCAAACATTGAGCAACAGGTTTATTAAGTCTAGGAAACAGAAGTAGGAGTTTGGAGCAGTTCACAAGACTAATTTGTAGAACTGGGTACCAGTGAAGAGAGTTCTGCACAAAATGGGGAGCAAGCATCAAAATGATGATGCCTGTGAATATTTGACAGACTATTAAATTATGCATGCTTAGCACTAGATCCTGTGATAAGCCTAGCAGAAAAGGGCAATGCAGGCTTCTGGGCTGAGTAGAGATTCCAGAAGCTGCATGGTGCTGAGCAACATTTAAGTTCTAACAAGTTAGAGTTAAGAATGTAACTGATCTCCCCAACATACAAGACTCCAGAAGGTCACTGTTTTCAGAGGATGGGTATAAACAAAATACGACAGGATTGAGGTAATCCATAGCAAATTAGCTTTCCTCTAGAGGAAAAACAAAACACAAAACACAACAAAAAAACTCCCACAGAAACCTCAATAGACATTCAAAGAAGACAACAAAACAATAAAATAAAACTCTTAATGATACAATATCTACAAACTATAGACAAGAGGAGTAGGAAATTGTAACCATACCACTGGGAGAAGTCAGCAAAACCAGTCAAGAGTTTGACAGAGACATTGGAAGTAGCAGATACAGACTTTAAAGTAGCTATTCTAAATATATCTAAGTGTTTAAATGAAAAGATGGAAACCACTATTGAGACCAATGAAAGGTATGAGAGTTTATTCTACTTGTGAGTGAAAAGTTAGCCTGCCTGTCACATGGCTTCTGTCAGAGATTTGGAACTCTTGGTCAGAGACGACTTCATTATACATGGCCCAGCAAGTAGCATGAGCTTTCTGTTTGTGTCAATTCTTCTTGCAAATATTAATGTTCTACTGCATTTCTACTCACACCTTTCATATATGGTACATAATTATAGCTAATATGCATGCTATCTTTATGTATCTGTCAAGCTCTTTGTTCTACGCTCTGCATATTAACTACTACATCAAATTATATAAAATATGTTATACTGAAGGTTAGTGGTTCTGAAATTCTTTGGTTTCCATATTTCTTTATATTATTTCCATTTTTTAGAATGTCAAAATGCTTTTTTTATCATATATACTGATACCATATTATAAAAAACTGAGAAAATACAAAATATGTCTTAGTGAATTCATTTGAAGTTAACAATAAACCTCTTTCATGTTAATATAAGTAACACATGTTATTTTTCATGGCATTGTTTTAAGTTTTTGTAAATATCTTTAATGTGTGGCTCAACAAAAACAGCTAGATTCATATATCTGCTTCTTCATTCAAATATGTTTCAATATGATATTTGGCTAAATAATATGAAGAAAATTTATTTTTATCCATATAAGAAGGAAAAGGGATTTATATTTTCACATTTTCATGTAATTGTGAATATTTTTCTTTGTTACTAAACCAACACTGACAGGTTATAGTTGCAACATGCAATCTGAAACCACACCCATAATCTTTTCATGCTATTATGTTAAAATCCATTTGTCTATCTATCTATCTATCTATGCAGTTTGAATGCATCTTCTACCCATGTACATTGTAACATCCGGACATTATGGTGTGGAAAGTATATATTCACTAAGTTATACAAATATTCTGAACACTGAATTTTTATTAGGTACATTATGAGTACTGTTAATTGAATATTGAGAAATTATTAGCATGCTGAGAAATTAGATCTTAGATTTTACAAAGTATACTTTGATAAAAACATAGTTATATCTGTGACTTTAGGTATTTCTTACTGGTGCTTAAGTATTATGGGTAGTATTTTCAGACTTTATGTTCTTAAATAAAAAAAGAAAATTGCTTCTTTAAATAATGCAGAACATAATAAACTATTTATGTGAGTTTATGTCACTATTGAAGCATCAAAGATCAAAGAAAATGAGAAACTTTAAGACTGAAACAGAAATGTTTGTGTATAGTGGAAACTTCTGCAGTGTTCCTGGTTACACCATAGATTTGTTTGGAATTCCAGTAAAAATATGCTTGCTTTTTACACATAAAAATATGTATTCATGGCAGTGTCCTTTGTGTATTGATGGTGCTGTCACACAGGAAACATTTAAGTAAATATAGTCATAAAATGTTAGACCCAAATAGGACCTCAGAGATTATCCAGGCCAACTTTCTCATTTGTTCATAAAGAACCCAAGTACTTTAGACATTATTTGAGTTACTTAAGGTAATGACTGGTTGGTGATACAGCAGAGACCAGAATATAGATGCAAAATTTCTTAAAAAGGTGCTACCTAACTTTCCCTTCAAATAAGAGTTATTAATGGTTTCAGTTTACTTTGAAAATAGGATAAAAAAATCTGTGGTTATGTATTTGATAAACGAATCAGATTAAAAATAAAGCCACACAAAAAATAAAAATCTATTCACGTTTACTGTAGTTAAGCTAATGCTAGTCCCTGTGTCTTTCATTTTATTTATTTATACATAATGTATGACTGTATAAAATATCAGGTGAATCAGTAGAATTATCCAAATACCTGTATGAAAAATTAATGTAAACCTGAAACTGCATTTTCTTTCAGAATCTAATTTTATTTACTATAAGTTAAAATATATGACAAAACCCTGACCTCTGAGTTTGGATTTTGGTTAGCTGGGTATTTCTGTTTGCTCTCATTCACCATTACAGAAAAATTATAAAAATGAAGAAAAAACATTATAAATTTATAACAATAATTAAGTATGCATCTTTTTTTCAGAATCTAACTCACAGTATAATTAATAAAATCCATATTTGAAGGGAAAAAAGGTTTTCTGAAGTGCCTGTCCATAGACTCAGGAAAGAGAACATTTCATTGTTCCCGCTGTCAGAGGATTGGGGCAGGAGCCATTATCTGTCATCTGATGGCCACGCCAAGTTTATTGCTCCTGACTGCTCCATGACTAAAACTACATCCTTTTTTGCAATTATTTAGAAGAAATGAGATTTGCAATGCTTATGAAATCATAAAATGTGTATTCAACCGTCGGTAAGGGCACAGAGAGTCAGAATACTGTTAGCAGTATATTCATTATACTTTATTTTCCATATTTCATTTCTAACACATAAACTATCAGCTATTTCACATCATCTACAGAAATATGATTTCCATTTCCTCATAGATTACCAATAAAACAAAAAAAAAGGCCTACTGAGCAGGAGTGGGTTAGCAGCAGGCCTGCAGAATTAATACCTTTCTGTAGGTAGGAGGAGGGGCATTAAAGAATAACACATCAATAGTCTTAATTTTCTGCATATAATAAGAAGCACAATTGTTTGCTGTGAATGATGGAGTGGAGATTAAGTATGGCACTTATGAAGATTCATTACAATTTAGAATAATCCTCAAGAGGAAAGCACATTAGAGCTGATCATGGAAAAGTAAATAGGTTGTTGACTGGCCTTGAAGGTTCTGCTGAGGTCTGAGACTGTGTCTTTACGGAAGAATCAATCTATCCATTTGGTTGCATTTCCACATCATGTAGGAGCAAATGAGACAAATAGTGGTGTTTTAACATGGTTGCAGGGCAGGGATTTTGCTGTTTTTCTGAAATGCAGAGTGGAAGAAAAAGTGATTCCAGAATGCTGGTGTGGCTCAGACTCATGTTAGAAGACAGAGACGAATGAATAGAAAGGGAAGAAAGTGTTATAGAAGCAGTTGCCATGAAAGAAAATAAAGGACATTTAAGTCACTTTGAAAACTAAATCTGGAGAGAAAAATATTAAGAGAGGACTGTTTGGAGCTGAAGATGTGGAAGTAATACTATAGATCTAGGCTTCATTGGATCTAGATCTCCAACAATATGCAAAGTGTAGGCCTATGGTTGGTCACTGGAGTTGAAGGAATCGAGAAAATGTGAGGAAAGGGCTTTAAATAAGTAATCACCATGAACAATAAAATAACTCAAGCCCTAGATGTTGAACTAAACAGTGATGAAGGGCAAGAACAGAGTTCAGTCAGTTTCTAGGTAAATGTTGTGCTGTAAGCAGGCTACTACTATTAAATTATGGATTCAAGAATGTGAGAAAATATACATTGCGAAGCAAGAGTAAAATTGAAAATAAGTCAAACAATGTTTAGAAAGTGACCGTGGAGTGTAACAACTGTGCTGATGTCAGCTTTTGACTCTGACATAGATCAGGGATTGGTCAGTCATTGGTCTCCACTGCAGACGCCTCAGGAAGGGAGAGTTCAATTTTTTGTTTCTTTTTCTGCTTTGTATTCGAAGCACTGACCTGCTCCCCTAATTCTTTTATTTCAGGCTTTACAGTAAAATTCAATATTTTTATCTCTAAAAGTTCTTAAGTTTTTTTTCTTTATGTTTAATAAATAAAAACCTAAAATCCCTGGGTATAGAAAGTTCAAAGTTGACTAGTAACTTAGCCTTTAAGAATTTATTCTACAGAGATACAAAGATATGAGAGGTGTGAATTTTGTGGAAGAAATTTCTTTGTAATACTTATGAAGTTTGGATGTAATTTAAATAAATAAATGATAATACAAAAATATGTAGTTTTATGCCTGTTTGTGCCAGATATAAAGTGTGAACTTATGATTTCATTTAGGGATATTTTCAAAGTCCTTTAGTATAAAATAAAATTCTTAAACAAAATATTGCATAAAAATGCTGTTGATAATATACCAAAAATAAAATGAAATTTTCCAAATGCATACCCTCAAGGAAAGAAATTATAGCACCTAAGCTATCAAAGTAGTTTTCACTGGATGGTAGAATTATGGAAGACATTCTTCCTATGGGCTATCCCATTTTCCAAAAAAACAGCCAAATTAAAAATAGCAAGATGAGGGCTGCATGGGTGTCTCAGTCAGTTGACCAAGTGACTCTTGATTTCAGCTCGGGTCATTATCCCAGGGTTGTGGGACTGAGCACCACATCAGGCTCAGTGCTTGTGGGGAATAAATTTAGGAATTCCCTGAGCTTGCACCAATGGGTTAACAAGGTTTAGGACTAACACATCTGAGATTAGGTAAACAGGGCAAAAGCACCCACAGCATAGAACAAAAGCATAGGAATAGGAAGCCACAGTATGAAAACATCCAGGGTAGGGAAACAAGGTGAAAGTACTCCTAGCATAGTACAAAAGCAGAAAGCTGGAGGCTTTTGCAGGAAGTGTCCAGAACAGATAAACAGGTAAACAAAGCAATAGAGCACCACAGCAGGGTGACATTGCCCAGAGTGGGGCTAATTAACAAGAGAGGTGCCCTGTTGACCCTGAGGTAGCATGCTCTTTCTTATTCCCTAAGCAAGTTAAGATAAAGAGATGCCTCGTGCCTGCCATAAACACCCATCTGCTGCTAAACAACCATCTGCTCAGGGCCAGGATTTTGTTTTGTATTGATTCAAACTCCTAAAATCACATATCTTCAAAACCCCCTTTCTCTCACACACATGAGTTAATGTTCACTGTTTCATTGTCTCTTTCTGCACATCCATCACGTTTGCAAGCCTTCTGATTCTAATAAAAATGGAGCAAGGACCCTTACTCGAGCTCTTATCCCATCCCAGCCATTAGCCACTCTTGCATTTAATTCTGTGTCTGCTGTCTTGCTGGACAAGAGAGAACACCAGACTCAAAGTCTGTGACGTGCTATCCATGGAGCCTGCTTGGGATTCTCTCTCTCTCTCTCTCTCTCTCTCTCTCTCTGTGTCCCTCTTTCTCTCTCTCTCTGTCTCCCTCTGTCTCTCTCTTCCTCTACCCCTCTCCCACGTATGCACAATCTTGCTCTCTCTAAAATTAAAATAAAATTTAAAAAGTTAAAAAAAACAGCAAAATGATAAAATTAAACTAACTATATTAATAATCACACTAAGTGCAAATGGCCTTAACACTATACAATAAAGGCAAATGTTTTCAAATTGATGAACAAAATAAATATTATATGTTGCCTATGTATGGTTTAAATGTAAAGACATGAATAGGTTAAAAGTGAAGGTTGAAAAAAGATACAATATTTTAATACTAAATAAAGTAAAGCTAGAATGCTTGTGTTAATCAAAATAAGCCTCAGGTACTACTTTCATAAGTAAAAGTAAGAATATTACCTGAAATAAAGAAAAAGTATTTCATGATGATAAAGTGGGTAATTTAGTAAGAGGATACAGCAATCCTAAATAGTTAGGTATCTAATGACCTACGTTCAAAATATTGAAGCAGCAACAGTGAATAGCAAGGAGAAATATATAAATTCCCCCAAAATTGCGAGATTATAATTAATCCCTTACCTTCAATAATCAGCAGAACAAGTAAGCATAAAATCAGTATGATATAGATGACTTTGAAAACACTATGGACCAAAGTGGCTTGTCATGTATAAAGGCATGCCAGTCAAATATAGTATAAAACATATTCCTTTCAATTGCATATGGAACATTTACCATAATAGGATATATTTTGGACCATAAACCAAGTCTCAATAAATTTTAAATGATTTAAATTATACAAATTCTCAAAACATGAATAGACAAAAGAAATTAACTCTTGTCATTCACAACATTGATGGAGCTAGTGAGTTTTGATCTAAACAAAATAAGTCAGTCAAAGACAAATACCATGTGATTTAATTCATATGTGGAGGTTAAAAAAAACAAACATACATAGCAAAAAATAAAGAGAGAGAGAGAGGCAAACCAAGAAACAGGCTCTTAAGTATAAGGAGGAAACTGATAGCAGAGGGGATCTGGTTGGGGAAACTGGTTAAACAGGTGATGAGTCTAAGGAGGGGACTTATGTTGTATGTAAGTGCTGAGTCACTGAATTGTACACTTGAAACCAAAATTAAAACTAGTTAATCTATGTTAACTAGGTAGAGTTTAAATAAAAACTTAAATAAATAAATAATGCAAATTCTCTCCTCTAATCAAAATGGAATTAAGTAGATTTATTTAAGATCTCTGGAAAATGAAAATATATGTATATCTGGAAACAAAATAAAATTCTTCTAAATAATCTATGGGGGAGAAAAATAAATTCAAAAGAGAATTGGAAAGCATGTTGGATGTAAATGAAGGAACAATATATCAAAATTTGTAGGATGTCCCTAAGCAGTACTTATGGAAAATGTGATAGAATTTAATAACTCTGTTAGAAAATAAGAAGTGAAAGGTAACCGAATTAATAACCTAAGGGAACTAGAAAAGTAAGAGCAAATAAAATCAAGATAATTGGAAGAAAGGGAACATTAAATGCTAGTACAGAAATTTTTAAATTGGAAACAAAAATATTTGAGGAAAGTAGAAGTGATACTTGGAGAAGATATATAAAATTGATGTACTTCTAGGGAGACTGATTAGAGGAGAAAAAGAGAAGGAGAACACGCTGTGCTGTCAGCGTGGGCCACTTCGGATCCTTTGTCCTCCTCTCTCTGCTCCTCCCCTGCTCTTTCTTTCTCTCAAAAATAAATAAACATTAAAAAAATAAAAGCCATCTATTAAAGACAACTGACTTAAAAATAAAACACTGAAAAAGAAACATAAAGATGGAGCGTAGCAGACAGAGCAACAGGGAGTGAGGAGGGGTCGTTAGAGTAGGAAGGGAGGGCATGTCTTCCACCGCAGTGTACAGCTACCAATGGTTTGTATATAAAAATATGCTACATTTTTATCTTTCAAAATAAAGAAATCTAATTAAACATTGTAACTTAGGTATTTTTACTTATATACAAATGCCTTCCATGGATACATTTATTACCCTTGATAAATATTTCCAGAAATATTGAGCTCTAGTAGCAAGTAAGATGTTATTTAAAGTAAGTTTTATTATCATATTTGTTTTCTGTATGATCCTAAATGTAAGATGTATTTTTTCAAAGATTTTTAAATAGAAATAAATAATATTAATCCAACCCATAGTTTTTTGAGCTAATTGCAATATTTTGGATCTTTGAGCAAACCACAATTCACTCAGGTTTTTTTTTTTTTTATAGTTCTTGTCTTAAATTATGGTTGTAGTACTGCATATTTGATTTGGAAATCTACTCCATTGACTTAAATAAGAAGCTGGTTTTTGAGAAAGGGCTGAATTACCCTGCACACTCCACATACTTATTTTGTCCAGCAGGGATTTAAAAAATGATGCTCACATGATAATTATTATCTGCTTCCTGTTGGCAGCTGCCCTATTTCAGAAACATGAAAGTTGTGATGTCCCATGTGACATATTTTGTGCTTCTCTTCTTGATGAAGGAGAGGGAAAGACTAAACTGATTTAAATTAAATTTCAGGAAATAATGCTTCAAAGTTTAAGTACTTATATGCCAAGTTTCAGAGAAAAGCAAATAAAAACAGCCAAGTTATAAATCATTCAAGAAGGGGGATTTATGATGGAAACAACAGGCCAAGTTTAACTATAGCTTCTCTGCTGGGTTCTGCTCTACAGAACAGTTATAATAAATCGTGCAATGAATGAATAGAAAATAGAATTCTTTTAACTTCCTAAGGATAAGCTCCTGAGACTTACTTCTCTCTGACTTTGTATACTTATACATGCATATCTCTTTTATTATTACAGATATTTTATACTGCGTGGACTGCATCATACTTACCATCTTTCAGGAAGCAAATTAGATAGCTGTATATGATCAGATGGGCATTCATAGTTTATTTTTTATTTTAATTTGGTACATTATACATTTGTGCATACAGTGCCAGGGTTTCAGTACACCGTGCTGTAAGAAAACCTAGCCATCTTTGAAGAGGCTATGGAGAACATGTTTCTGAGAGCTGAAAACACTATTTGCAATTTTATAAACAACTTGAATATTATTTAAAACCTTTTCTTCATAATTTTAGAGTTCATTTGCAGGCTTGTTAAAAATAATTCCTCTCAGCATTTTGGCTAAACCCATTCTATGAACTGTTTACGTAAAGACAATCCAGAATGGACCAGTACATTTTTTTTCACAGCTGGTATAGATTTTTTTCACCTCCATTTATATTAATCAAAAGCTCATACCTCCTAAGGAAAAAAATTAAAAGTGATAAAAGAGAGAGCAGACAGGAAATAAAGTGTAAAAGGACAGAAGAAATCAGGAGAAGGACATATAGTGGCAGAGAGAGGAGGATAATAAATCGGAAGAGATATAAGGAAAAATTTCACAATAAATTGTCTTTGAAATATAGGGTTACTGGTATTTAATATTCTGGATAATTTGTGTATATTTGTTGTCTAAGAAACTGAAATAGACATAAAGAAAAGGAATACAGAAGGATAATTAAAAGGAAATAAAATTTTATTTTATTTTTAATTTTTTAAAAATACTTATTTATTTTTGAGAAAGAGAGAGAGAGCATGAGCAGGAGAAGGGGTGAGAGAGAGGGAGACATAGAATCCAAAGCAGGCTTCAGGCTCTGAGCTGTCAGCACAGCACATGACCTGATCTGAACTCAGACACTTAACTGACTGAGCCACCCAGGCGCCCCAATGGGAAACAAAATTTTAACAGTTCACTTGTGGGAAGTTTTCCCACAGACTTAATGACTGCTAAATAGCTTAATCTGTCTTACCCAGATTAAGAGTGGCTTAAAAGGTAAGCTCCTTTCTTGTTTTGCAGTGCCTTTGATTCAGAAAATTATTACAACTTTATCGCCTGTCATTTTTCAATTTGTAGACCTTTCCATTAGGTAACCAGGAATAATTATCTTCTAAAGAAAAGCATTTTCAAATCAATTTGTTTCAAATTTTTAGTCAAAAAATGATTTTACACTAAGGTAAAACATAAATGAGACTTGAAGTAAGGGGTCTTTATGCTTATCCTTAAATGGGTGAAAGAAGGGCATAACACGTCAAAGAGTCATTGTGTACTTTCTGAGAATAACGTTTTCTTAGAATTCAGAGGCCAGGAAAGGACATCTACTCTACCAGCATGCATTTCAAAAGTTTGCAGCAAAGTCAGTAGGAAGACTTTTGGGAAGTTCACCAGCTATGATTCTCTTGCAAGGCTTGCTCATGAATATGAGGATAAGAAGCAGGGAAAAAGCTTAATGCTAGGAAGGCAGCAACAACAGAGAAGAGACAGTGTGACAAAAGGGGAAATGCCACATTGTTTGTTTTTTTTTATTTCAACATGTCTATGAGATTTAGCAAAGAGCAGAATATAGTAGGAGGGAGAAAGAGGTGCACCTTGCAGTAAGCTGTTATGTTAGGTTCACTGAAACTGTTTGGCTAAGTTCATAAGCAATTACATATTCTTGAATGGACAATTGGATTTTATTTACAACTGACAGCCTACATAATTAGAAAAGGCTATCCCCAACCTTTCCATATGATTTAGTTTGTAAACAACATCAAAGCTTTGTTTTCTTTAATAATGTTTATAAGGAATAGAAGAAAATGAAATGATCATGGGTAATTGTAAGGTGCTACTTTACACAGCAAGACTTAACTTTTGACCTGCCGTAAGGAAAATGTACAGCAGATGAAGTGGAAAAGAAATGGACTAGCAATCAGGAAACCAGGGTTTTCCTCTCGGTGTTGCCACTAATTAGCTGTCTGACCAAGAGCATCACGGCGTCTCTGAATTTGAATTTTCTCATCTGTATAATGAAGTAGTTGTTGATCTCCAAAGCCCTTTCCAGTGCTCAAAGTCTATATACACCACACTCTCTTTTCTAGCAGCACAGATAGATTTTTGCTAACCTATCCATGTGCATTTTTCTAATCTTTTTTGAGTAATGCTATGCTCTAGTGACCTTTACTGGCAATGTTTATAGGTATAGTCTGTGTGACAGAGAGACTCAAAGTGATCCATTCAAGAACCCAAATTCCCAAAACCACCAATTAGCAAAGGACCCAATCAATGAACTACCCTGGTGACACTGTGATGCCAATAATTTCTTTGGGACGTTTCCATGAATGTCTATTTGACTAGGAATGAACTGCATACACAGTGAAATAATCAATTAGAATTTCAATAACAATTGGACAAGATATACTCTCTTGAGAGCAAAATTATAGCTTATATTGCTTCTTCAACTGTATCTTTATGATACAGATAGAAAAGTTGAAAAAGGATCAGTGAATTAAGGAGATTATAAATCACCACCCATGACATTAAGAGTGCTTCTGTGAGGTAAAGTAGCATATATATGTGTGTGTGTGTATATATATATATATATGTATATATATATACATATATATATTATATGAGAGATATATATTGAGGACACTGTAAATTTCACAATTATTGCTTTGGCTGTGAGCTTCTAAGGCTTTGTTTCAGTCTCATCTCAAAATCACTGGTATGTTTGTGCCATGGTACCTTATGGAAATATTGATATACTGTAGTTAAATTTTAATAAATGTGTTCAATTTTGGTGCCTTTAACAATATGAGAACAAAATGATGAATGACAATGTACTTTTTAATAATACCTCTGAAATACGATATAAATAATAGAGTTTTGCTATCTTTCCATTAACCAGTTTATCTAAGACATGTTGTTTAGGAGAACAAGCTCATGAATATGAAACCAGTGTGAACTTTATTCTGTTATGTAGTTACAAACTTTATTACTGGCATTTTCAAAAGCTCTTTTTCAAAGGCTTTCTTTGTCTAGAAAAAGACATGATGAGACAATGTGGACACATCAATATACCCCTTCATGTCATTTATCAAGAATGATAGCCTAATAATGGGTCACTACTGACACAGAATTCAAATTTACACATATAAAAGACTGAGCAAACCATATGGTCCAAACTATTGTCTGTGGACTAACCAAAGCAAATTGTTTTTCTCTTTTCTCTCCATTTCTTTCCTACTTGTCTCCTAGAAACTGTTATATAATATAAAACATTTACCACTCTGAAATACAATTTGACTTGAAAAATACTGATCCAACCCAATCCTATTTCAGAAGAATTCACTGAGTTCTAGAGAGTCAAAGTGATTTTCCAGAATCAAATTTTTTGTTAGTAGCAGAGTTGGAACTTAGGTCTCCTGACTTCAAATGTAGAAACTATATTTTAGCCTTTAGACATTTACCCTTTAGGCTTTGTTTAGGCTAAAATCAAGACCAATTATTTTTAATGTGGCTTTCTTGTATATTCAAAATCTTGAATTTACTCAAGAAATTAGAACTTATATAATTTTTATGGAAATTAGATTCATTCTCAGCAGATATAATTAATCAAGTGAGCCAATTTAAAATTGGCTTTGTGAGCAGATAGCCAGGACTAAGTATGTGGTGATAAATAGTTCTAAATATTTAGCATTTTATTTTGAAACAATATTATACAAAAGTCATGAGATAAAGTGAAATTTTAATGGCATCAAGATAAATGAATCTGCTGCATCTATCTTCACAATGGGGACATTATTATTGTGACTGGAATCTTTATGGCCTGATGTCTTAAAGGGATGTGCCAATTTTTTCCTCTGTGACACTCATTTTGCTTTTATGCCTAATCCATTTATAATGGGCCAGTTCTCAGTAGGTCATGCTGTATGTTATTTGGATTGTCTCCATGTTCAGCCTCTGAATTGATTCATGTTTTAATCCTATGGAGATAGAGAGCTGTATGTAAAAATTGAAAGATTTCCTTAAACCCTTTTTGTAAGACATTGGTGCAAAACCTGCACTGCTTGATACTTAAGTAGGAGAATATAATAGTGGGGATGAGAAAATTTCCCCCAAACCAGTTCCATTGGAAAGTGAGGTCTTTAGGAGTGTCAAAGACATATAAAGTGATACAAACGCCTGGCAAGAGGCTGTGCTGAAGCTGTGGAGGATATGTTAGCCAGGAGGATATCATAGAGAAGCCTGACTTATTTTCAGCAATGACAGACCAGAATTCTTCACCAGCAGGTTTAAGAAACCCTTGGTGTCCTTGGAGGTACTTAGAGTGTGTTTTGTTGAGTGAGGATAAACATGAACAACTTGGAGCGACAGCCTATAAAATGTAGGTTATTAGTAATAGAACATCATTTTATCTACTGGCTATTAAAGACTAGAAAATTGATTTCCAAAGTATTTAATTTTCAGTGAAAAAATTTACATCTTGCTTTACCAAGCACTCGCCTCATGTGACATTTTTCTATTCCTATACTTATGTGAAAATATGTTCTGAAGCATCTCCACTGTCTCCTAACCCGGGAGAAATCTACTGTTGAGCAAGCAGTTCATGACAGTGTGACAGTGTAAAGGTTTATATGACATCTAGAGTAATGGTTCAAAATGTGACATGATGGATACTCTGGGCTTTACGTGTGCACAAGTAATTCCCCAGAGGAGTTTGGCTCACCAGGGGACCAAGGATTTCAGTCAGTGTCAATTGTTGCGAGTGGAACAGGGACTTCTAATTTTTCTAAAACAAGGTAGAACATTTGTGAGCCACATTGTGGGACTGCTCACCTAGTAGAAAAAAATTACTAAATTCAGTCACTATTTGAAATGTTTATACTGTTCCAACAAGGTATTCTAATTCCATTAATTGTTGATGACTGGAAGAAAAATACCACTCTTGAGACTAGTAATACATTTCTTATTTGAGTATGATAGTCCAGAAATTATTATTAACTTCGTTCCAAATTTTCACATATCTTAAAGTCTCTGTGTAACATACTGCCAGCACCTACAGGAAGTTGCACACTTGTAACAACTTGTGTGTGTGTGTGTGCGTGTGTGTGCGTGCGCACATTTTAATGTACTTACAAGGCCTCAAGATGTATATTTAAGATTATCTAGATTCATCTACACTAATAGCCAAACCTGTTTACACCAGTGGAACTTGTTATAGAATTTAATTGGATCATGCAAACTAAAGACTTATAAGGAAGAAAAATTGAGCATTTTATGTAAAAGTGTTTTGAATGTGAAAAAAGATATGATAATGTCAGTTACTAAAAAATCAAATGAATGAGCATAGCCCTAAATGTTTTAAAATACAAAAAGAAAGTCTGCATTTAATATGTTTTGTAATTTAAATATTAATCTATTTTTTAGACATTGCAACTTGAAATCATACATTTAATTTATTGAAGTTTTGAAAGAAATATAATAGAATCCTTTTTTATGTTTATTTATTTATTTGGAGAGGGCATGAGAAAGCAATCAGGGGAGGGAGTGAGGAGGAAGAGAGAGAGAGTGAGAGAGGAAATCCCAAGCGAGGGCTCAATCTCATGAACCCTGAAATCATGGCCTGAGCTGAAATCAAGTGTTGGACACTTAACCTATTAAACCACTGATAAGAGACATTAGGTGTCCTGATAATATAATCCTTCTTCTTTTTTTAACTTTATTTATTTATTTATTGAGAGAGACAGAGACAGCATGAGTGGGGAAGGAGCAAAGAGAGAGAGGGAGAGAGAGAATCCCAAGCAGGCTCCTGCTGCCAGCACAGAGCCTGATGCAGGGCTGTATTTCATGAAACCATAAAATTATGACTTGAGCTGAAATCAAGAGTTGGATGGTTAAGTGACTGAGTCACCAAGGTGCCCCTAAAAGCCTTCTTAAGCAAACTATATTCTAACACTACAACCTCCCACAGTTAGGTTTATTAATGAATGTTAACTTGTATATTTTAAATCTAAACAAAAATGTCATGTATTTTTATGTTAATTTTCATGTTTTCTTGTGTAGTAGCACTTGTAAATTTAAAGACAAGTTATTCACTTGAACCAATCATGAAAAGTAGGTTAATCTCAAAATAATTATTATGCTAAAGCTTGTGCCATCTGATTTTCTCTTAGGATTTTCCTGCTGTTATTATTTTGATTTTTTTGTATTTTTTGGAGCCGGTAATATAGATATAAAATAGAAAGATACTCCAGTCTATGCTGAGGAAATTCTCTTTTTATAAAAACATTGGTTTTCTTTTCTAAACTAAAAGCACTGAAGATCAATTGTATAAGCATGAAAATATTTAGACTTAATGTTTAAACTATTGAAATTATTAAGTAAGCAGATGAAGAATTGCCATTTTATCATATTTGCTTATCTTTTTCAGTATGTATAAGATGATTCTCTAGACCTAAGCATAGGGAAATTATGCTTACTAAAAAGTAACTGAAAAATATGTAGTCAGTAATGCAGCAAGTGAAAAACACAACAAAGGAGCAGAACAAATGCTGTTTTAAGATTCAGTCGTCTATTTCAAGATTCAGGAATAAATGAATAATTGTTATAATAACGAGTTGGAAACACTTTCACTTTGTATAATAAAGTTGAAACCAAATTTGGATAGATGTAGATTTTAATACATACTTGTTGCCAACAGGATGCTGGCTGTGACATTCTCTTCCACCTCCTCCTTTATTGGAAAGCTTACACATATAATTGTTCTATAATAAAGAAGAAATAGTATATGCTCTTTTCATTCAGCTATTTTATGCCCCAAAGCATGATGGGGAAGTCATCTGAAAAGCTCTGGAATGAATGCACTATAAACCATACTATAACTCTAAATACAGTGAGATGACCAAGTAGTTTGAGATTGTGAAGGAGAATTTAGAGGACAAATTCCTTTCAAGTTAGCTATGGATTTTTCAACTCCCCGGAACATTTGGCTCTGGTTTGACAGCACAAAATACACTGCAGAATATCTTACCTCTTTTGTCTGAAACCACTGCAGCCACATTGTCACGTTCTGGTTGACTGATTCTCAAGTTGTAATGCAGTTTGAGCACTACTTTTGTAGGAAATCTGGGACAAGGAAGAAGATGGTGATGATGAGGCTCCTGGAAGGGTGAAAGGCTAGCACACCACTGATGATGAAAGTCTCTGTACATAACTTCTCAAGTAAAACCTTCACACAAGAAAAAAAATAGTAACCTCTACATTCACATGACATTTCCTTTTCACAGGAAGTAGATAATTTGTTTAGTAGAGGTTCTAAAAGAATAGTTCATAATACTGTTTCCAAAATATTACATAGGTGTCAGAAAACAGATAAAATTGAGAGACAATATTATGTCAATTCAGCATTTGATCTATTTCCCTTCTGTTATATAAAGAATTTTCTTCGTCAAACAGTACAGTACATTATAAGTATTAGGGAAATTAACAAAAATTGCTTTTGCACATTGTGAGATATATATATATATATATAGTGTTTATATATATATAATTTATTAATGCATACATATATATGACTTGGATATATATGTGAATGTCCCCAGGTCCTGACAAGGACCTATAAAGACTTGGTAATTTTTTTGAGTGATAGGACAATCTAAATCTGATCTCCTAAATCTCTTGGAATCTCTTGGGTGTAGGAACACTTTTGTTTTAACGAGTTGACTCAGGTGTCTCCTGGATTGGGTCTGGTCACCAGAAAGATCAGCCATGATTAGAATATTGGGACTCTCAGCCCTGCTCTATGTATCTCTTCATCTGGCTTTCCATCTGCATTTTTTATTATATCATAAACTGGTATAAGTAAGTTAGTGTTTTCCTCAGTTCTGTGAGTCATTTTAACAAACTATCAAATCCAAGGAGGGGCTCATGAAAACACTGATTTATAGCCAGTAGGTCAGAAGTACAGGTGACAACCTGAGACTTCAGTTTAATAAGAAATAACATTTCTTATTATTTCACAATGTGTAAGAGTAATTTTTGTGTAATTGCTTTAACATTTATAATATAGTATTTAGCAAAAAAAATTATTTGAAAGAAAAGAGAAATAGATCAAATGTTAAACTGATAAAATTGGGGGTACCCTGTGGGACTGAGCCCTTGTCGGATCTGCTGTTAACTCTACGTGAATAGTGTCAATATAGTTCAATCATAGGACACCCAACTGGTATCACAGAGAATTGCTTGCTGTGGGAAAAAAAAAAAAACCCTTACTGGTTACCAGTGACAAAAATTATTTGTTTGACCAAACTTTAGTCAGGCTCTTGAACCTTCTTCTCGGTCAATCTGTGCACTTTGCAGATTCCAGTTTTAGGAAGTACCCTGATAAGTCAGTTTAACCAGATCCCCCCACCCCACTCCTTATATCCGATCATCCTTGATATTTGATAACCTTCCTCACCCTCCACCAACCCTCAGGCCTGGCTTCAGCAAGAATCTTGTTAGGTTGGTTTAGCAGAATCCCCCTTACTCCTGATGTTTCCTCTTAGTAATTTTTCATTCACTGATCCCCACCCTGTTCCTTGGCTATAAATTCCCACTTACTCATGCTGTTTTGGATTTGAACCCAGTCTCTCTCCCACTGTAAAATCTCATTGAAGTTGTTCCTATTTCTATAACTACAGTCCTGAATAAAGTCTGCCTTACCATCTTTAACAAGAGTTGAATAATTCCTTCTTTAACCCTAGAGATGTCAGCAGTGTTCTGTGTGAGTAGTAAATGAGAATAATACACAGAACTGGTTTTTTTCCCCTTTACACACTTCTGTAGGTGATTCAAGTTTCAATAACTAGGTATTTTTTATTTGTCTTTGTTTTGTAAGTTTAAGGCTATAATAACATGATCAATGTGTCATGAAGAATTCTCTAATAAAAGTATTAGTTATTCTGCTTCTGTAAAATTCAATCATTCACAAAAGCATTTAAAATAACTAGGAAACATCACTGAAGAAAAACATTATGAAGTCACACATAGTGGACATGGAAAAAATTAGGTAGCAAACTTCCAGGTTATTACAGCTGAGTTGTTGGTAGGGTGCATGCCTTATAGTGTCATTAAACAACTGACATAGAATCAATTATGTCCGCCCAGTGGGGGAGACTTTTTTCTCTAGGTAGCCTCTAAACTATTTTCTTCCCACAACTCTTAACTCAGATGTCTCCAACTACAACAGCAGAGCTGAGCAAAGACAGGAAGTAGAGCAAAGATTTAACACACAAAGAACTAATTTGTTCCTGCACATCCCAGAAATGTTGGTGAAATTTTGACAAAAGTTTTGTGAAGGACAGCAAAATAATATTTCTGTCTCTTGAAAATCAAACTAGGAAAAGCAGTAGCTAGACACTGGAAGTGTGTTTAATGACTCTATTTTAATCTTGTTAAAAGATAAGCAGCTGACTTTTAACACAGTGATCTCACATGAGATAGATAGAATTAATATCCAACAAAATCACTACAAATGACTGCATAAAGAACTCCAATAAATCATTAACAACAAGTCATCCAATAGGCAAATGTCAAATGATATGAACTAAATAGGAACAGAAAATGAATATGTTAAAAAGTGTTCAATTATATTAGTAATCAGAAAAATAGGGGGTAAGGATATGTTGATGTACAAATTTATACCCTTTCAAGACAAATATAGTGTGAAAGAAGATGGACAACACATAGTACATATTGGAAAGGTTCTGGAGAAATGGAAAATCTCAAACTCTTTTGGAAAGAGGGTAAATTAGTATAACTACTATGCAATGTGTTAGAGAATATTTAAACATTTTAAATGTTTTAAAAATAATTTCAAAATTAATTTAAAATAATACAAATTTTAAAAATTTTCAAATGTTTTAATGTGTGAATTAGATTACAACACTAGATATATCACCTACATGAATGTTTAAAAATACACAGTAGAAAACTTTTATAAGATTGTTTATTTGATCCCTCTTTATAAAGAAGGAAACTGGAAAAAACCAAAAGCCCTCCTATATATATGTAGATATATAAAGGGAGGGATATTAATAAAATGAATCATAATCTATCCATTAAAATGAGTAAATGAAATAACTCCATATCAATATTTACATAAGTATCTAAAGACAAATGAGACAATACAACTATGCAATAATAATTTATGTAAGTTTAAAGGCAACTATCTCAAATTTTCCACATAATTAGATATATTTGCAATAAATTTGAAAAAAGAGGGATGGAAATGGACCAAGAAGAGTAAATGGAGGGAATTTCTGTTTTTTCCTATTTGTTAAAAAAATCTGAAGCTACTATAGTGCATATTTGTGTTCACTAATTGTGGCTATTTACATGATTAGTGGATTAAATTCTTTATAGTTTCATTTATTTTAAAATTAAAATAATTAAAACTATTATGTCATATGTAGATTAAATGCTATAACTTAAGAAATGAAAATCTGAAGCATATATAGTGAAAGAGAAGACATTTTCAGTTATGCAGATTTATGGAATGGAAAGAGGAATGGAAATTTATTGCATACAGAAATATCTACTGTGTTGCAGAAATTTAACATGACCCTCCGAAACTATTGAATGTGCAATATGCATTTTGAATTTCCAAATGCACATCATTTCATAATTGATCTTCACAGTCACACATGAACAGAATGGCTTTCATGTGTTGTTAGCTGTTATTAGAAATACTGTTTAACCATAACTACACATTTCAAATCCTCAATATGGAAAAAGTTACAAAGTTACTAGTAAGACATTTTCATCACATTTTGCATTGATTTTAAACATTACTCATACAAAATGATTGCAATAAGAATATATATGTGAGTGGGAGACTGAGTCAGTTAAGCGTCTGACTCTTGATTCCAGCTTATCTTCTGATATCACAGATTGCGGGATCTAGCCCCACATCAGGCTCTGCACTGACTGCATGGAGCCTTCTTGGTATTTTCTCTTTTTCCCTCTCCCTCAGAGCAAATAAATAAACTTTTAAAAAGATTAAAGATATTTCAAAAAAGAATATATATGTAAGAAGTAGCTATTATTGATTATTAATCATCAAACGATCCTATTCAATTTCTGAAATAGGAGCTCTGTTAAAGATTTCAATCCAAGGAAGAATTAGAAATTGTCTGAAACACCAGGTATGCTTTTGAGTTATTGAATAATATCACTTTCAATATAAAGTATATAATGTCAGTTTCATGTTATAATATACTTACCCACGATTCCCAAGGTTCTGTATTGTGAAGTAAGACAAAGATTGATGAACTACACTTTATTTGTTTTCCTATCAAATACAAAATTTTCTACAGTTCCCTTCTTGCCACAAGAGAATAAATTAAATTAATATATTTGTGATATAGAATTCCTTGAGGAATAACAGCTGAAGAACATCACTGACTCTTCTCTCCATCCTCTTAACTTTTTAAAGTCACCTATTGTCTTTATGAAGTGACAAAAGGAATAAAAAATCCCAGAAGTAAAATGACTTCTTTTATTACACTATTGGTTAGCTTAAAACAGAGCAATTCCATATATAAGGAAATGCAGAAAGAACGGCTGTAAGAACTTACTTGTAGTTAGGGATAAATATAAAATATATTTCAGGAGATGTACCCGACAAGGCGGAATTCAAAGGTATTGTGAGATAGAATCCATATCAAGAATGATTAATAGAACATGTGGGAAATAATAGCTTTAAACCCTTTTTATTTGTGTCAGTTGATCTTTTTCCACCTCAAGTTCCTTTGAACACACACATTTTTAAAATTCATTTTCTGAGGATCAACTTCAATATTTGAGGAAACTGGAAAACATACTTCCTGTGTTTGTACAAAAGACATGATGATGAATTGAGATACCCACCTTTTGGGGTGCCTAGGTGCCTCGGTCGGTTAAGCACCAGACTCCTGATTTAGGCTCATGTCATGAACGCATGGTCTTTGAGTTCGAGCCCAACATCAGGCTCTGTGCTGACAACAAGGAGCCTCTTTGAGACTCTCTCGCTCTCTCGCTCTCTCGCTCTCTCGCTCTCTCCCAGTTGCTCTAACATTCTCTCACTCTCTCTCAAAATAAATAAATAAACATTTTTAAAAATATACCCACTTTTTGTCTAGAAGTAAAATAATAGAAATTGACTTTCATATTTTTATATTGAAATGTTTATGTCAAATTGAAACAAACCCCCACAATCTTTTATTGAGCGCATCCTTAATTGCTCAAATGTTAAAAATGGAATATCCATATTCATCATTCTCTCTTCGTCTCTTCTCATTTTGCTTCCTGTTTGACCATTTTTGATATTTAATATTATTTATTCCTTACACAGTAGAAAATGTAATAAATCAGACATATACATTTTTTACATGAATTTTTCCCGTAACTGATTTTCATGGGGCTGGAGTAGAACAAATACCTTTTGTTTTTCTTGTTATTGTTAACAGTAACAGAGTTAATTGTAGAGTTGAGACATATCATTGTGTACTAGCATACGCTGCAGCAGTCCATGAACTGTCAGAGTCCATGTCTATCACATGATAGCCCTCGTCGAAAACACAAAAAACAAACATACCAAAGCTAGCCTTAAAATGGTTAATTGATCCCTAAAAATCATTGCTTATGCAACTTAAAGAAAGATAAACCAGGCCTTTCACTCCACCTGTAACTGGTTGCAACCAAGAATTAATTTGCTAAGGTCAATGGCCACCTTGTAAAAGAACAGAGATTATGGATTTAATTCTACACAATACGGTCACTGCAGATTGAATGGAGGCAAACCTCCCCAATTAAATCTTCTTATCTGGAAAATGTAAATGGTATGTGAACAATGAAAACCTGAACCTCTTCTCACCTTACTTCCCCCCACTGATACTAACTCATCAGATTCCTATAAAGCCTAGGGTGCTTGTCAGTTTCAGTATATAGTCCCTAGTGCCTGTGATATAAAAGTCCTACCTCATATTCTTTTATGAATTTCTACGAACATATTCACCAAAGGGAAACTGTACATTTCTTTTTCGTGCAAATTTTAACTTTTTTCCTGTTTTTTACTTATTTTTGAGAGATAGAGTCAGAGTGAGCAGGGGAAGGTCAAAGAGAGAGGGAATCACAGACTCCAATACAGGCTCCAGGCTCTGAGCTAGCTGTCAGCACAGAGCCTGATGCGGGGCTCAAAACCAGGAACCATGAGATCATGACCTCAGGTGAAGTCGGATGCTCAACTGACTGAGCCACCCAGGTGCCCCTCGCGCAAATTTTAAAAGCCTAATGACTATATGTTGCCAGATAGGATGACCCTTTTCCATTGTCATTTTTATAAATATGTAACTGCTATTTAGTATTTTATAGAATAGATATCTCTTTTCTTTATACTGAGTTGGAAATATTTTGATCAGTTAAGGCAGAAAAGAAGTATCATGGTAAGGTCATCCTCTGCAAAACCTATTCTGTTTTCATGATATGCCCTGCATTATTAAGAAGGCAGTATTGTAGCTAAGAGTTGAGTCTTAAAGTCAAATAGATTTTACTTTGACACACGGTTCTTTCCTTTACTTGTAGTGACATCCAGGGCAGTTTGTGTAATGCCTCTGAAAATTGTTTAAAAACAAAAGAAAAAATAATGCCAAGTCACAGAGATAATATGTTTATTTAAGGAACTTAGCAGTTTCTGAATTTATATTAATTCTCAAAAAAATGATGGTAGTTATTATTATTAAAAGAAAGACTGGAAGTAACTGGAAGATGGAAAATATCACCATGGAAATTGAAAATAGGAATCATAAGAAAAAAGAAAGACAAGTGGAATAGAAACATTCATATTCACAGATAAAACTGGATGGATAAGTTATAAATATGTGAAATGCCTATGCTGAATGTGATTGTTTACTTTTGGAAATAATTATTCCCTGCACCTATCAAAGGCATATCCACTAATGAAAACCACTCCTACCTGGGGCAGCAAATCAGTTACATACACATATACTACCAGTGCTCCTTTCAATGCCTTGTGAGCAGTCAGAAAGACCAAAATGAAATGAGTATATTCTTACACCAAGAGCCACAATAAGCATTAGAATATGTCATACACTTTGTTATTGTGATAGTAGTGCTGGATCCACACTGGACCATCCTATGGACCATCCTATGCCTTCTTGCCCCGTCATCCTAGGGTCCAACTTATTTAGGTAAGGCAAACCTGCTATATATTACTTACTCTAAGTAGCATCCACCTGCCTTCAAATATGGATTTGAATATTCATATATTTCCATTAGTTTTCTGGTCCCATTCGATGCCAGAAAGATAGTTATGGAAAAAAGTCATTAAATACCACACGCTAGCATTATGTGATATTAACATTTTGATAACTTTTTATTTAATGAATTATCAGGAAGAGAAGTGCTAGCTTTGTGAATCATCCAAATATGAATGTCCTACAGATAAAACCTAAGACATGAAACATAAAACATACAGCACCATCACAAGCTTTCCAGCCGTACAGGGAATGGAGATTCATTTCAAAAAAAATTTTTTTTAATGGAATAACTGCCATTATTCTGGGTACTCTATAGAATGGCAATACTCACAGTGTGATCTATGGGCTAGAATTCAACCACAAAATTGTAGCTTTCTACATAACTCTACTACATTAAATTTAGACCAAACAATTAGAAACTTTAATAGCAATTTGATGAAGTATGTCTGTTGAATGTAATAAAATGGGCTCATTTTTATGTTTGTTTTTATTTGTACTTTTATAATGATATATTTGAAATATATATATATATAACTGTGTACAAGAGTTCAAAAATGATTAAAAAATAACAGGCACCTGGTCTTTCTTTTTTTGATAGCTAGTTTGTGAAGATAGATAGTTTATGAAGCACTAAATACAATTTTGCTACTCAAAGTACAATATTCAGACTGGCATTTTTAGCATCTTCTGGTAGCTATTCAGAAACACAGAACTTCAGGCCCCAACCCCAACTTACTGAGTCCAAATCTATATATTAACAAAAATCTAGGCATTTAGTATGTACATTGAATTTAAACAGCTATTTGACAGTTAATGTATAATAAACAGTCCATATGTAAATTGTGCAATTTGATAAATTTTGACACACGTGTACAATAAAACCATCACCCAAATGAAGATACTGAATAAATCCATCAATCCTAAAGTTTCCTTTGTTCTTTTAAATTACTCCATTTTGCCATTTACCTTTCCTGCATCATTTGTAGGCAATCACTACTGTGCTTTCTGTCACAGTAAATTACTTTGCATTTTCTAGAACTTTAGGAAATGGAATCATACATTGTTCAGTCTTTTGTCTGGTTTATTCAGCAATTATTTTGTGATTCATCAACATTGTTTCATATATCAATAGTAAATATGTTTTTATTTCTATTCTATTCTATTCTATTCTATTCTATTCTATTCTATTCTAGTCTAGTCTAGTCTAGTCTAGTCTATTCCATATGGCAATCTATTACATAGACATATCACAGTTTATCTGTTTACCTGTTGGTAAACATTGGTTTGTTTCCAAATTTGGAGCTATTATAAATAAAGTTGCTGTTGATATTTATATACAAATTTCTGTGTGGACATATGCCTTATTTTCTCTTTCACAAATACCTAGGAATGCAATGATTCAACCATATGATTGCTCTATGTTTAACTTACTAAGAACTCCAAAGTGTTCACTTCAGCAGCACATACACTAAGGACTCTCTAATTATAGCTGTACTATTCTACATTCTCACCAACATTATATTAGTGTTCCACTAACTCTACATTCTTGTTAACATATGGAATGATCAGTCTTTTTTGTTTGACTTTCTAATAGGTGTTTGTGTTATTTATTGTGCTTTTCATTTTTTTCTAATAATGTTCTTAGAGTATATTATATTTTGGTAATTTGCATCTGTATGTCACATTTGGTGAGATAACTGTCAAAGACTTTTGCCCATTTTTATTTGGCTGTTTGTTTTATTTTATATGAATTTGAAACAAATATTCTGGATAAAACTACTTCACCACCTATATGATTCAAAAATATTTTTTCACATTTTTTATATTATCATTCTTTTAACAGTGACTTTTATCATGCTTTTTTGTTATGTTTTATGGTTTTATTGGTGTATTTAAATTATATCCTCCTAATTCGGGTCACAAACATTTTCTCTAATGCCTTTTTCTAGAAGTTTGATAGCTTTAGTTCTTAAATTTAGGACTCAGGCTCATTCTAAAATAATTTCTATACATAATGGAAAATTAAAGTCCAAGCTTTGTTTTGTTTTGTTTTGTTTTATATCCGATTGCTCCAGCCTTGTTTGCTGAAGAGGTTAGACTTTACAACTAGTCTTTCCACCTTCATTAAAAATCCATTGTCCAAATATGAGTGGGTCTATTTCTGGAATCTCTATTCTGCTCGACTGATCTACACATTATTTTGATATGAATAACCCATTTTTTGGGTAACAGTAGCTATATTATAATTCGTGAAATTAGAGTGCTAGGAATTCAACTTTGTTCTCCTTCAAAGTTATTTTGTCTATTCTAGATTCCTTGTATATTCACATGAATTTTATAGTCAGGCTGTCAATTTCTACCAAAAATACCTGCTTTTGTTTTAATTGGGAATGAACTGACTCTTTAGATTATTTTAGGAAAATTGACATCTTAACTATATTGAGTCTTTCGAACTATGAACATGGTTTTTCTCTTAGTTTATTGAATTCTCTTATAACTTCTTTCAGTAATACTTTGCATTACTCAATGTAAAGGTCTTATATATCTAAGTATTTTACATTTTGGATATTATCTTAAAATGGAAATACTTTTTAAATTCAATTTACAACTGTTTATTACAAGTTGAAAAATATTCAAATGATTTATTTTATTTATTTATATTTTTTGGTATATGAATCTTATATTTAGCCACTTTGGTAAACAAACTGATGAGTTCTGGTAACATTTTAGTAGATTCTATCTTCTTTTCTGTTATAGATGGTCATGTTGTCTCTTAATAATATAATCTACTATTAATTTCATTCAGTATATTTTTATTTCATTTATTATGTTCCTCACCTCTGACTGGCTCATTTTTTACCTGTGTTAAGTGTCTCACTGCTGTCCTCCACTATTTTCTCAAGTTTGTTGAGTATTTTATGATTACTACTTTAAATTCTCTATCCAGCATATTACTTATCTCCACTTCTCTTAGGTATCTTCCTGTGATTTTGTCCTGTCCTTTTATTTGAGACATATTCTTTTTTCTCCTCTCTCTTTGTCTGTTTCTGTGTAAACCACCCTTTCATTATTAATATAAAGCCAACTTGGTCGTGACGGATTATTTTGCTTACACATTTTTGGATTTGATAGCCTTAATTTTGTTTAGAATATTTACATTTTTTTGTGTGTGGTTTTCTTTCCTCATAATATCTTTACCTAGTTTTGGTATCAGAAAAAATGATACCTTCATACAGTGAGTGTACTGGGAAGTACATCCTCTTTGCTCAATTTTTTTAGAAGAAATTGTGCTGAATTTACTATTTCTTCATGAAATATTTGGCAGAGTTCACCAGAAAAGTTATATAATTCTGTATTACACACACACACACACACACACACACACACGTACATATTGATATAGGAGCTTAAAATAGTCCAAAGAACCAAAATAATCTTAAAAAACTAAAAAAGAAGAAATAAAATGAATGGCAAGGAGAATAAATGAAATAAAAATTGTCAGAGAGGACAACATACAAAAAAACATAAAACAAGAAAAAATTCTGTAAAATCATATTTGGCTTTTAGAGAATACCACACACACACACACACACACACATACACACACACTATTTTTGCATGTGGTTATATTGTTTCAAGTTTTTATGGTTACCTGGGTTCACTTAATATCAACTTTAGGATTTTTTTCTACTTCTGCAAAACTATCATGAATTACTCAAAAGTACATAATAAATAAATCAAATTTATTTAGTGAATTTTCTTGGACATTGAAACCTTCAAAAGAATCATAATGAAGTAAAAAAAAGATATCTAACCATGTTAGATTTATAATATATCAGATTGGAAATTGAGGAACAAAAATCATTTTAGTTGACAAAGTTAGTAAAATATGTTTTCTCTTTTCTGGATATGCCCCATGGATATGCCAATTTGAAGCTCTGTTACAATGAGAGAAAAATTATTAAGGACTGAGTGCATAAAATGTGTTATGTTGACTTAACACACTTTAAAATGTAGACCCTTCCTTTGATAACTAGATTATATTTTACTTGGTGCATCTGAGCAAATAAATATACAGAAATCAACATACCCTAGCAATTACCAGCCTTCCTCGTATCATACATTTTCCACTGCTCCTGTATTTCCCTGTCATTGAGTAATATAATTACTATACTGGATGTTCTTTATTTTCTGCAAAGTTATTCTTCATTCCCTGCTTTGCAATGCAGTTGAAAATATGTTAAATTGAAAAATGCTTCAATGTAAAATGAATACATTCCAACCTGCTTATTTTTAAGAGCAAATAAAAATATGTCCTCAGTAATATGATTTCAATCTGTGTGAGTTAGCCTATACTGATTATTCAAGCAAGTTAGGTTTTTATTATAAAAATAAAGAAAATGATTATACAAACTAAGAATTAGAAACAAACAAAAGTTCAATATGAAGTTGAAGTTTAATTCTGTTCCTTTATTAATAGTTCTATATGTCTTTGCAATTTTAATAGCAATCATTTTAATAACTTTCTTGAGGAAGTTTAGCTTTTATAACTTGAGACTTTGACACATTTGTAATTGTTCATATTCTGGAAACTCATAATGCTGAAGATATATTGAAGAGTAATTTTGTTAAATTTAAAATTCAAGCAGATATGCCCTTAAACCATTTGAGACAGATGGCTTGTCAATAAATATTTAATAATTCTTCTTTTCTCAAATTTTTTTGAAATTTGTATCTACCAGGAAAAAAAAATGAGATAGTTGGACTGTTATATCTAATGCCCCATTCCAGTTGTCTTTCCACTTTACTGTGATACTGACTTTTTGTGTCTTTAATGGATTTTACATACTCTAACAACCATAATATGTTGCCTTATTCTAAGGGAAGTAAAGTGGATAAAATTGAGACATTTTGCGACCATTAACATTAATATATTTTACTTTAACACAAAATGGGCTAAGTAAGTAGTTGACCAAAAAATGTGCATAAAAATTAAAATAATATCTAATTGCAAAGCCACTTTCTGTGATGGAGTCATTTCAAAATGTCCAATTTTGAGGTTAACATTTTCAAATAGACTAGGGGAAGATCAGATTATTAATTGGGTAATATAATTTTGGAAGAATTAGCTCTTAAGAGGATGTGGGATTTATCTTAGCTCCAGCTAGGAAAGAACTTAATCAAAAGAAAGAAAACCGTCTTCTTAGCATTACTAGAAGGAGAAAGAGGTTTTTGAATTAGAAAGTAAATAAAATCTAAACCCATTACCTTCCATTGCAAACACAGCTAGACAGGATTATCCCTAACTGGTTTAAAGACACAAGGTAAGATAAATCACTCAATCTGTGCCTCCCTGTTTCTCCCATACATTCATCATCAAACCTAGTGAATCATGAATGAAAATAGATAGTAAATATATAGTGTAGATAAATTATATATGTATATATATGTCTCTATCTCCACACACATATCCATACATATTAAATTTGAGTTATTTGATTAGAATGAACATCATAGACACCTGTGAAGAGGGTTTAAAGTCACAAGTAGTATATTTATCTTACTTTGTCTTGATGACTTGAAACTGATGGTGAGTATGGATGACCTAGAGGTAAAGAAGGTAGATATGCATAAGTGTGTGTGTATGTGTGGTCTCTAGACTTACTTTGAGGTAAACTCAAAAAAGTACTTTTTATTCTATTTCTTACTGCTTTAATAAAAAATAAAATAAAATAAAAACGTTACCTCTAGCTCTCAGTTGTGGCAGTAGTAAGATACCAGGTTCTGACTCGCTCTACCCTAGGAATAGTCTACATTTTAAAACATACCAAAGTTTAACTTAGTCAAGGACATAGACTTCTTTCATGCTAAGCCTGTGCAGCACCATTGCAGAGTAGAAACCAGAGAATGAAGTACACTATAATGTGAGGAAAAAATGTTATTAAATGAATATTGGTTGAAATTTATAGAAATTGTCAAACACCCAAAAGTAAAGGTCATCACATGATTGATTTCTGACTTACAAACTTGTAATAAACTTTGTGATACTAATAAGCAATATGATTATGTTGGTATTATGTCTTATTAACAAGGGAAGGCTGTCAGGAAAACTCCCTTCTCTGCAACCGGTTCACGGTTTGATTTGTTTGTATGGATTTGGACAGATGGAATTGATTTTGTCATATAGACTCTAACAGGGTCCTGGTTAAAGCCAGGCCTAGTATTGCTTAACTTTTATTTGCTGGGACTCCTGAATTCCGACTTTGGAGAAATATTGCAAGACTGCCTTTATAGTTTCAAACGGAGGACAATTTATATGTGGAAAGGGGAAGGAAGCACCCATTTTTCTCATTGCATATCTAACTGTACAATGCATCATGTGCACATTTAACCTTATTTAGGTTAGCTATTTTAGTTAGTATGACTGCTACTAGCTGTATGTACAGAAGTAGTATTCCTTCAAATGTGATTAACTTTCTACAGGTGATATGCTTAGGAATATAAAATCAAAATATGTTATTTTAAGCTTACCCTGAGACTAGTGTTAAAAATGACTTACAAATCATTTTATAAGGAGAACAACACTAACGTTTTGAGTAAGTTATGCATGTCGGTGAATGTGTATGAATATATATGTGTGACTGGGTGCAATGGCAAAGCATTGCATCTTCTACTTTTCTTATATAGAAAAAAAACTCTTCTAAAGGAAATAAAGAGAAAATTTTCAACTTATTATACACCACCAACACTTGCATTCTGATATTTTTATAAAACAATAGCAGCAATCCTGAATTCACATGTATCTTAAAAATCTTGTCCTTCCCCCTCAAATGCTATGATTTTGTAATCTCTAAAATTCTTCAATGTATCCTACATTTTCAGAGTATAATTCAGTTGAAATATATGAACAATATGAATACTACTATATACACTCTTTCTCCTATCTACACTTCATAGAGAGAGTCCAATTCATTACTGTGGGATTGTGAATAAGATACTTTCAGTTTCAGAGCATTTTACTAATACTATACAAGTCTTAGACTGAGAATTTCCTTTAAGTGTATTTTGGTAGATTGCCATTCACTTTTTTATTACCTTTGCAATATTAAGTATTACAGTGTAATTATAAAATTGAAATGCTTAAATCTTTATTTCTCCTTCTGTTTTTAATATGCTATGATTCTAAGTTAGGCTTTAGACATAATTTTTAAATATTTTCCTCAATTGATTGTTGAAATATTCCACATGCAATGAGCAAACCATGTTGAATTAAGATTGAAAGAACATCTCTTCAGATCAATCAATTTGCTACTAAAATGTGTTCTGTGATAAGAGTAAATCATTCTTAAGATAATAACCATAATTATGAAGAATATTTGAGAAAATAAAGAACTATTCCATTTTTTTCTTCCAAAGTTTGAGTCAAAGCTAAATGTCTTCTAAAATACTAGGCATTCTGCCAGAACTCTGCAGGGAATGTCTTCTGCAGTTAGTATCACATTCAAATGACCACTTTCTTACAGAGCACTTTAAACTTTATCCTAAAAATAATGATGTTATCTCAGTCAATGAATTTCTAGTTGTTCTTTTAATCATTCTTACCTCTCTATAAAAAATTGCACATATTATTCAAGTATTTAATGAGTGTCTCTGCAGTACAGTTTTACATTAATTGCTTTAGACCGTTACTATGACTTGTATGTAGAAACATGCATATGAGGAAGAAATTAGATTTCTAATTAACCAGTCCACAACAAGGCTATCTTCCAGATGTGAATTAGTCTTAGGGGCATTTATAAGGGGATGTTGTTTGAGGAATATTTGTATCCATAACCTCACTAGTCAGGGAATTATTTAGCAAAGTTCTGGCACAATCCCTGTACTATGAGCAAGCAGACTGCTGCTTTGTTTATTTGTTTGTTTCTGGAGGCTGTGAACAACTAAGTGGGTGTAGGCATCATGGTGTAGCCCTGAGGAGTAATTCTAATCAAAGAATTTCAGAAGAGATACTCAAGGGCAATGGGGCATATCTACTGTGAAGGGAAATTTCAAGCAGGTGGGAACGTACTAAACACTTCAACATGAGGATTAGACCACTTAAAACTTAGTTGCCTTAACTATAGTTTCCTTTTTTCCCCCCCAGATCTGAAAAAGACATACAAATGTTGATAGATTTGGTAGCACTCTGCATGCATCCAGTAATCTAAGAGGAACTAAAAATGTTGAAATGTATATATCTCCAAAATTCTTTCTCAATAACTTGTTATTGGTATCTTCGATTTTACATTTAGATGTTTCTGAACACCCATAAAATATCCTGTGTGACCCCTATGTTGGGCAGGTTTTAAAGTAAAAATAATCTTGGGAAGAGTAGAAGAATAACTAGCAAAGTCAATGTGGAACAATTGGTTTGCCAACAGGAAGCATCAAGAGCAGCATGAGAAAACTGGTGAGCTGGGTACAAGATGGGGCAAAGGAGTAAATTACAAAATGAGTGGATATGGAAAATGCACCTATTTTAAAGCATCCCTCCAAGACTCTTCACAAATGAATAATGACACCCATTAGTGAGCAATTATTTTAAACACAGATTGTAAAATGCATTTTAATATTAACCAATAAGCTTTTCAATCTAATAACATTTACCTTGCTTTTTTGTATGAAAAAACATTCAATCTTTATTGAATGCTGGTTGGTTGACTGAAAACATTAAAAGTGTCATAATACTCCTACTATGATAAATTCAAATAACAAAAAATTTTGGCTAATATCTAATTTCATGTTTATAAGATTAATTAAGAACATAAGATAGAATAAGGGCACCTGAGTGGCTCAGTCGGTTAAGCATCCAACTTTCACCAAGGTCAGGGTCTCATGGTTCTTGAGTTCGAGCCCTTCATCGGGCCCTGTGCTAACAACTCACATCCTGGAGGCTGCTTCGTATTCTGGTCTCTCTCACTCTCTGCCCCTCCCTTGCTCACACTTGTGTCTCTTTCTCTCAAAAATAAATATATGTTAAAAAAGTAAAAAAGATGGGGTGCCTGGGTGGCTCAGTCGGCTGAGTGGCCTGCTTTGGCTCAGGTCATTGTCTCATGGAATGTGGGTTCGAACCCTGTGTTGGGCTCTGTGCTGACTGCTAGCTCAGAGCCTGGAGCCTGCTTCGGATTCTGTGTTTCCCTCTCTCTCTGACCCTACCTTGCTCATGCTGTCTCTCTCTGTCTCTCAAAAAATAAATAAATAAACCTCAAAAAATTATTTAAAAATTTAAAAAGAACATATGATAAAATAAATATATATATTAATAATGAACAGAGTAATGCATGATTATATAAATTTCAATTACTTTAAATATATTAGTCATTTACATAAAATATACTTTTCCAAAATTAGTGACTACAAATTAAGTCAATCTAAATTGCAAATTGTTCTGAAATGTATATTTGTGTGTGTGTGTGTGTGTATGTGTGTGTGTGTGTATATATATATATATATATATATAGAGAGAGAGAGAGAGAGAGAGATGGGAGGACAGAGAGAGAGAGAGAGAAAGGGAGAAAGAGAATCTGAATCTGAAGCAGTCTCCTCACTTATCACAGAGCCTTACATGGGGCTCGATGTCAAGAGGGTGAGATCATGACCTGAGCCAAGAGTCAGGATGTGTAACTGACTGAGTCACCAGATGCCCCTAAATAATAAAATTCTTGTAGAAAAATAAAAGGCAGGGCACCTGGGTGGCTCAGTCTGTTAAACGTGTGACTTCAGCTCAGTTCATGATCTCACAGTTGGTAAGACTGAGCCCCACATCAGGCTGTCTACTGTCAGTTCAGAGCCTGCGTTGGATCCTCCACCTACCACCTCTCTGATTCTCCCCTGCTTGTGCTCTCTCTCTCAAAAATAAATAAACATTTAAAAAAAATAATAAATAAAAGGTGAAAAGGACCTAATTAAATATATTGATGTGTTCTCTAATTTTATATTCTCTGTTTAATTTTTTAAATTCATATATTGACGTACTTTCAATTTCATTTGTTTTGGGAGCAACTGTGAATATATCAGAAACCTGAGAAATTTTTACAATGGGAGATCTTTATTATAACAGTGAATCTAATAATTATGACTTACCTGTTTTTTGGACTGACTGATCCACACCCCTATTTGTAATGGGATTTATGATACCAAGTTGTGATCAGACACAAATGATCACACTCCTGTTTGTGTTAAATAAGGTATGCAAAGAAGTAAAGGATAAGAATAAGATATAAGATATAATATATGAATAAGAAGTTCCTTATTGGTTCTAATAGTGTGGATGTGTGTGTTTGTGTGTGTGTAGTCTTTAGAGTTTTTTATATCTAATATCACCTGCCAATAGGTATGATCAGGTTTTTACTATTGAGTATGATGTTAGCTGTGAGCTTCTCTACATGGACTTTACTATGTTGAGGTAAATTCATTCTACACTTAGTACAGTTGCAGGATATAAAGTCAACATACAAAAATCAATGGAATTTCTACACATTTAACAAACTTTTTGGAAAAAGAATTAACAAAAACAATTACTTATAATAGGCATCAAAAAGAATAAAATACTTACAATTAAATTTAACAAAAGAGGCAAAAGACTCGTACACTGAAAACCTCAAAACATTAATGACAGAATTTAGAGTGGACACAAATAAATAGACAGCTCATGTTCATGGGTTGAAAGATTTAATAGTGTGAAAATATCTTATGTGCCCAAAGAAATAAAAAAAATCAATTTAATCCCTATTAAAATCCCAATGATGCTTCTTACAGAGAGAAAAAAATTCCAAAATTATATAAAGCCACAAAAGTTCCTAGAAACTTGAGATAGAAAAAGCAGGATGCTTTCTGATTTCAATATGCAATACAAAGCTACAGTAACCACAGCAGCATGATACTGGCAAAAAAATAAAGATAAAATTAACTAAAAAGACATACAGAGCAATGGAACAGATTAGAGAGCACAGATGATGTTTGGGTGGCTCAATCAGTTGAGCATCCAATTTCAGCTCAGATCATGATCTCACGGTTTGTGAGTTCAAGCCCTACATTGGTTTCTTTGCTGCTATCAACATGAAGTCTGCTTCAGATCCTCTGTCTACTTCTCTCTCTGAACCTCCCCCATTCAGTCTCTCTCTCACTTTCTCAATCTCTCTCTCAAAAATAAATAAACTAAAAAAGTGGAGACCCCCATAAATAAACCTGCATATATACAACCAAATAAACTTCAACTAAGTGCCAAAAATACACAATGGGGAAAGGATAGTAACTTTAATAAGTGGTTTTCCACATGCAAAACCTTATCTTACACTATACTCAAAAATAAATTCAAAACTTTTTGTCTTTATTTTATTTTGAGACAGAGAGGCAGAGAGTGAGCAAGGGAGGGGCAGAGAGAGAGGGAGACACAGAATCCTTAGCAGGCTCCAGGCTCTGAGCTGTCAGCACACAGCCTGATGTGGGGCTCAAACTCACAAACCACGAGATCATGAGCTGAGCTGAAGTCATTCATATGCTTAACTGACTGAGCCACCCAGGTGTCCCTCAAAAAATCAATTCAAAACTAATTAAACATTTAAAGACATAAATTGTAAAGCCTCTAGAGGAAAATACAGGGGAAAAATTCCCTGACATAGGTATTGGTAATGATCTCTTAGACGTGACACTCAAAGCATGACCAAACAAAAGAAGAATAGGCTAACGGCACTATGTTAAACTAAAAAACTTTTACACAGTGAAGAATATAGCCAGCTGATTGAAAATGTAATGTATAGAATAGGAAAAAAAATTTCATGTATCCTATAAGGTTTTAATCTAAAATATATAAAGAGCTCATACAAGTCAAAGCATAAAAACAAGCCACACTATTCTACTGTTCTAAAAATATCTTATTATTATTATTATTATTATTATAGCTTATACACAATGTTACACATTAGTTTCACATGTACAACATAGTGATTTGACAACTCTATACATTATGCTGTGCTTACCACGGTGTAGCTATCATTTGTCCAACAATACTATTATAGAGCCATTGACTATATCCCCTATACTGTACCTCTTATCTTCATGACATATATTCCATAACTGGAAAACTGTATCTCTCATAGAGCACCATCCAGTTTGCACATTTCCTATGATCTCTTATATGTGACAAACATCATTGTGTTCTCTGTATTTATTGGTCTGATTCTTTTTGTTTATTTGGGTTTTTTTTAGGTTTCACATATAAGAGAAATTGTATGATATTTGTCTTTGTCTGACATTTTTCATTTAACATAATAAGTCTAAGTCCTCCATGTCATCACAAATGGCAAAAATCTCATTCTTCTGGATGACTGAGTAATATTCCATTATATAAATCTATACATCTTCTATATTTTATCCATCTATTGATGGACATTTAAGTTGTCTCTATATCTTGGCTATTCTAAACAAGGCTACAATAAACATAAGTATATATATATACTTTTGAATTGGTGTTTTTGTTTTCTTTGAGTAAATACCCAGGAGTGGAATAATTGGATCATATGATATTTCTATTTTTAAGTTTTTGAGTAACCTCCATACTGTTGTCTACAGTAGCTGCGCCAACTTACATTCTCACTATCAGTGAATGAGGGTTCCTTTTTCTCCACATTCTCACCAACACTTGTCCTTTCTTGTCTTTTTGACCATTCTTGTCTTTGGCCATTCTGATAAGCATAAAGTGGCATCTCATTGTAATTTTGATTTCCATTTTCCTGATGATTAGTGATGTTGAGTTATTTTCATGGGTCTGTTGGCCATCTGTGTGTCTCAAAAAACACTGTCTATAAATGAGCAAAGAAATTGAATATTTTTCCAAAGAAGACATACAACTTCTTATCAAGTAAATAGGTATATGAAAAGATGCTCAAGATCACTAATCATCAAAGAAATGCAAATAAAAACCATAATGCATCATATTACCTCATACTTATTAGGATGGCCACTATCACAAAAAAAGAAACAATGTTGGCAAGCATGTGGAGAAATTGCAATCCTTGTATACCAATGATAGGAATGTAAATAGGCACAGCTACTATCAAAAGAAGTATACTGGGCGCTCCTCAAGAAAAGCTTACAATAGAACTATTATGCATTTAGCATATCCCACTTTGAAGTATATATCCCAAATAACTGAAATTAAAATCTCAAAGAGATATCTAACTTCTCAGTGTAGTTTTATTTGCAGTTGGTAACATATTGAAATGGTCACCAATAGATAAATAAAATGGTATATACATAAAATGGATAATTTGTCAGCCTTAAAAAAAGAAAATCCTGCTGCATGTGAAAATATGAATGAAACTAGAGGACATTACACTAAGTGAGATAAATCAGTCACAGGACAAATACTGCATGATCTCATTTAAATGGCATATTTAAGGGGTGCCTGGGTAGCTCAGTCAGTTAAGCAGGTTTGAGCCCCATGTCGGGCTCTGTGCTGATGGCACAGAGCCTGGAGCCTGCTACCGATTCTGTGTCTCCCTCTCTCTCTGACCCTCCTGGTCATGCTGTCTCTCTCTGTCTCTCAAAAATAAATAAAAATAAATAAATTAATTAATTAAATGGCATATTTAAGATAGCCAAACCCATACAAACAGAAAGTAGAATAATGGTTGTCAGGGGAGGGAAAATGAGAGGTCACTGTTAAATGGGTATGAAGTTTTATATTTTTAAGAATACTAAGTTCTAAAGATCTACTATATACATTATGCCTCTGTTGCTCAATATTGTGAATGTACTAGATTGTTCCCTTAAAAAATTGTTAAGGGGACAGTATCCCAATTAAGTGTTCTTACTACAATAAAAAAAGAGATCTCTAGGGGTGACTGCATGGCTCAGTTGGTTAAGCATCTGATTTCAGCTCAGGTCATAATATGGTTCGCGAGTTCAAGCCCCACGATGGACTCTGCTGACAGCTCAGAGCCTGGAGCCTGCTTCGGATTCCATGTCTCCCCCTCTCTCTGCCCCTCCCCACCCTCTCTTTCTCTCTCTCTCAAAAATAAATGAACATAAAAATTTTTACAAAAAAGAGATCTTTTAATAAATGTTTTACTTCCTTATAGATTAAATGCATGAGTCCATAGTTTTTTTATGGTATCCATTTTTTGCTTATTATGTTAGACTGTGATTGAAATAGTAATACCATGCTAACATAGACTATTATATAAACTTATGGAATCCATTTTTAATGTTTATTTACTTATTTTGAGAGAAAGAGTGTAATTATGACAGGAGTAAAGAGAGAAAGGGAAAGAGAGAGAGGGAGAGAGAGAAATCAAGCAGGCTCCACAGTGTCAGCATGGAGCCTACACAGGGATTGATCTCATGAATATGAGATCATTAACTAAACTAAAATCAAAAGTTGGATTCTCAACCAACTGAGTCACCCAGGAGCCCCTAGAATTTTCTTTTTGACTGTCTGATTACATTGTCACCAGCACTGCTAATAAGTTTGGAATTTTCCTTTATTACTTTTTCTTTCTTTTACATTCATCAATTTATAACTTACTCTGATTACTTATTTCTTAATGATACCCTTTGAATTTTCTTCTTCCTATTTTTTCCTCACTATTTTATTTTAATTTTCTCAGATAAGCCTATTATGACATACAATATGATATAATGCAATATAACACAATATAATATAAATACATATAACATTATATCCACTATACACATTGGCTCATACATTTTTTGTTGCACCTTCTCAACCATGGCATGAGTTTTATGTCTTTCTACAATGCCCTATCACACCTATTTGCTATCATCATACTTTTTCCAGTAATCAAACTCTCCAAAGTTACCCTTTGGTCATGTGTCTTCCTCATTTAATATAGTAAGATTAACTTTTCATAAAAAAAATCTTCCAAAGAAAGTTGTCTGTAAATTGTGTACATTAGTAATGTTGTTTAAAAAAATATCAGCAAGGAACATATTCATAAATATAACAAATGAACAAGTATTTTTATTGCAAAAGCATAATATGTTAATATGTATCATAAACAATTAAAACCAAAGAAAAGGAAGCAAGCAAGTAGTCTGCTCCTGCCAAATAATTGATTATGGGAATTCTTTAACTTTCCTCATTTCAGAGCTCACAATAGGAGAACTGATGATTTAAATCTATGTACACCTAATCTGTGTTTTTAACAAATATACATGCAGTTTTAAAATACTTAGATTTAAAATTTTATCTGAATCTCTTTATGTCCTACTATAAAGACATGTGTACATACGTATATGTGTTGTGTGTTTGCCACATAAATAAAATAATACTGCTAACAAAAACATTCTAGCTCAATATGAAAGACAGAAAAACATAATTACTGGGTTAGTCTTAACAGATATGTGTGCATATAAATGGGCATAAAGCGGACTACAAAGTTAAGGCAAAATGACAGACATTTTATACAGAAAAACAGAAGAAAGAACAGTGATTTCCTTATTTTTGACAAACAACAGGGGCTTCCCTTTGTGACAATAATCTATAAATCTGAAAGACCCCTCAGTTAATTCCAAAGGTAGGTTTTTGCAAAACTAAAGGTTATTAGAGATAACCTCTAAAATATCTAGATACCCCTTGGTGATATCTCTTCATTGTAAAACATGGAGGCAAAACTTATATCTTGATAGATTTACCTCTAATAAAAAATTAAAATGAAAACTCAGAGTCATACTATCTCCAAAGAAATATTCTTTAAAATAAGGGAAGATGAAGATAATGAATTTACCTTTTATAAATGGTGAAAATAATTTTAATTTACCCTTATAGTACTTTACATTGTTCCACAGATGATAAACTCAGCAAACGAAGTAAACTATTCCTTGATTTTTTTTCTATTTTTGCCTGAATCTACTGACTCATTTCTGTATCTTCTACTTTATTGGGCACTTTTTTTTTCATCCCGTAGATGCTGGATCAAAAGGGCCCTTGTTAAATATAATTCAATAACTTACTTACTAAAATAAATCCCATGAAAGTTTTAGAGCAAAAATTGTTCCAAAATCTCAAAGTATAATATAAATGAACAGTAAATCACTGCCACATTAATAGTGATATACTATATTTCTCATGATATTGTATTTTATATAAACATTACCAGATTGATAATAGAAATTAATTTAATTAAATTAATTTAGCAAAACATATATTTTATATTAAAATTCCACATTGCAGTAAAATTCATTGAAGTGAAAAAAGTACATATTAAACTGAATCCATTAGGCATTTCCTTGGGCTAAAGAAACAGTAAATAAGGTTCATGTTTCCTATACTAAATGATCTGGTCTCTATAATCCAATTACTATTAGAATGCACCAATTATACATACTATTAGTTTGCTAATGATACCAACTTGAAGGAAACACTGGACCAAGAAACAATCAGCTAGTAAAATTTAAAATAATTAATATTATCAGCTATGTAACAGTGACACAAGATATTACAAATGTTGTAGAACTGTGATTATGAAGCTTTTAGCAAATCCATAAAATTTAGGGCTTTCAGATTTTCAGGGGGTGAAGAGAAGGGAAGACATTGAGGGGCCCTTTGTATATTTCAATTATAGAAACCTGATTTCTCTTCCAATTATAGAGTCACAGAGGTGACTAACTTGACTGAGAAGTTGTCATGTATTTAAAAATAACACAAGAGTGTCGGGGTAGCTCAGTGGTTGAGAATACAACTCTTTATATCAGCTCAGATCATGATCTCCTGATTGTAGGACCAAGCCCCGTCCTGGGCTCTGTGCTGAGGTTGGAGCCTGCCTGGGATTCTCTTTCACTCCCTTCCTCTGCCCCTTCTCTGTTTGTGCTCTGTCTCTTAAAATAAATAAATAATTTAAAATAATACAAATGCTATTTATGTTGAAGTAAAACAACAAATTAAAAGAGAAGTTAAAAACCCAAAAACTGAAAGATGAATCCAAATTGTACAGATGTTACTGGATTCTTCTACCCTAACCATACTATCACCTTTAGAATTGCTATTGTGGGGTTAAATGGCAGGCTGTCCCAAGAAATTTCACACGAAGATTGTTTTGACTTAAAAAATAATGAAAATTCAGAAGATTCAAGATCAGCTCTTTACCTCCCTTTCAACTGCCTAAAACAAATTTAGATAGAGGATCTGCTCCAGGAACAGAGCCATCACCACAGATAACTACTTTATGATTTGAACTATGTGTGGTAGGGAGGAATCTAGCAAGTCCTGTTTGATCAAAATTCTCTCTTTGTCCCATCGTTTCTGAGGGGCTAAACAGGCACTTGTTTACTAAATGTTTTCTTATTCTTCCTGAGGAATGCATTCTCTCCCTTTGAAGTACTAGACCCCTACCCCCATTTCCTTAGTTCAGGATGACACATATACTTCAGTTTGCTTGACTTTCTTTGGAATTTCCATGTCAGTGTGAGTTTTCTGTACATATGCAATTAGACTTGATTTTTTTTTCTATTAATCTGTCTCATGTCAATTTGATTCTTAGTCTGGATAGAAGGACTTGAAGGGGACAGAAATTCTTGCTCCTTGACAATATCCAGGTTAGAATTCTTTAGTAATGCCATAAATAGCTTATTGTTCAATGAAATTAGAAAGGATAATGGACCATTAACAGTGAGCAAGTCTGATGCTTCATGTTAGTATAATTGGATGAAAGGGCATACAAGTGACTGAGTATAAAGGACCATAACAAGAAAAGCAATATAACTACTCATAAACATGAAGCGTTTTTAAGTGTTCATTGTCATTTAATTAACACTAAATAACATTATTCCTCCAAAATATTCATATTTATGAACTAATATGATTACATCCATTGCCTTTATTCTATTTTATTAAAATTTTATGATGTATAAACATCTGGAACTTTTATACTTCCTTTTCTCCTTTCAGTTGTATATTAGTTAAGGTGACCATTAAGATTTTTTCTCCCATTAACTATGAAAAAGTAGAGTGTGATTTCTGATGCTGTTGGGAACAAGACTCAATGTACATTGCAGTTGGCTTTTCCACAGCTCTTCAAACAAAACAAAACAAAACACAAAAGATCTGGAGAATATCATCAAACTGGTTGAAAAAATTTCTCTTTGAAGGAATCCACTTAAAATAAAGCTAGTATAAACCAGGCATCACAGAGTGTATGAATACTTGATTTCTTCCCAGCAAATATAGTTTTGTGATCATTTTTATCAGGCACTGTACTAAATGGTATGGTAATGGAAATAAAGTGCAAAGTACAATTCATATTTTCAATTCAAGCATCCTTTGAGGGGTGTGAGTGGGAAATCCGCCTGTAATACAGATCATTACTATTCAGCATGCTAAGTAATACCATAGTTACAAGCAAAATGCAAAGGAAGTACTGTAGGAGACTACATATCCTTGAAAAAGGTGAGAAAGGAGCTCTAGCAGGAAATGTTAGAAATGAGCTGTGAAAGATAAGTAAGAGATTCTCAAATAGAGAAAGAGTACAGAGGGAAAAAAATAGTTCCAAGAAGAGAGAAGAGAGATTTGTCCTCTCCTCTCCCTCTTTCTTTCTCTCTTTTTCTTTTTCTCTCTTGCTTGGGCATGCGTGCACACACACACACACACACACACACACACACATACAGGATATCAATTGATTTTTTTAAAGAAGTCTTAGGAATACGTAACATGTAGACCTCTTTGAGGGTTCAGATCTTAATTTCTAAGAGATTTCCAAATGTGGAGAGAATTTGAACCAGAATATTCATGATGACAGCCTCAAAGACATATTTTTTAAGGCACAGGAATTTCAGTGAATTAAATTTTGTATTTCCATCCATTTCCTCACATCCTCAAATATGTCAGATAATGAACTACACTGTTCTGGGAACTTGTTGTTTTATTTATCCGTTGTATATTGAGGGACCGGCCATTGTTTATGGGCAAATGGTGGTATTGACTTATCATTTGTTTTTGCTTCTGAATCTGAGCTTCAGCATAGGTAATATACTGAAAAAGTTAAAAATACAGATTTAAAAAGTTGCAAGCAATGAGAACTTTTAACATTCTAAGTCTATATAAATTAGTAAATGTCTTCCAGTTCTCAAACATATCTAAGTGGAAACGATGGACATGATACTAAAAAAGTTTTGAACCATGTTATACTATGATTGAATAAAAGAGACGTGAGATTATAACTAAATTATGTAAATTGTTTCTCTCTGGGATATTTTGTGGCTTCGAGGATACCTGTATATAAAAGCATGATTGTTTCTGATTAAAAAATGTACATGCTTCACTAAATAGAGATTTAAAAGAACCTAGATTATCTTTTAAATGTGGACATGCACATAAAAACCTAATATGCATGACATCTGTCACCCTTCACTAAAGGACACAGATGTGAATGGCTATAGTAGCAAGCATTTGGAGTACAATTTGAAAAATACCAATTATTAAAATACCAACATTTTATGAAAATTTTGCATTCAAATTGTAGTTGCATGAAGTTAATTTAAAAAAAGGAAGAACACAAGTAAAACTTGATGATGCATTCTATCAACATATTAAAATATATTCCTCTTCTCATATAGAATTTGAAATATACTTTAAAAAGTGACATTTTTATTTATTTACTTATTTGGTTGGTTGGTTGGTTGGTTGGTTGGTTGTTTGAAACAGGCAGGGGAAGGGCAGAGGGAGAGGGAGAGAGAAAATCTTAAGCAGGCTGCATGCTCAGCACAGACTTGGAGCTTGTTCTCATGAAGGTGAGGTCCTGACCTAATCTGAAATCAAGAGTCAGGACGCTTCATAGGTTGAGTCACCCATGTGCCCCAACCCTGAATTTTTTTTTAAAAAAAGGGCTTTTAAAATAATCCTTTTTATTGGAAAAAAACAAAAAATAATTACTAGGCTCCTCATTGACCAACCTCCTGGATAACTGAAATAGAAAGGTATTACGAATTTCAAAATTAACAGTGGTTGGTATCTAACTAAATTCAGTTTAAATCAACATGCAGTTAACATAAACATGGTATTGTTAGAATGGAGATTTCTATAGTTTTTTGAAAATACCAATTATTGATATCATATATTTTAGTTAAATATTTACAGTTTTTATTGAAATATTTTTATTTCATGAGTGACATTGATTATATTATTTTTTTAATAAAAAAGTTATAATAACCACAAACTAAGCAGTGCAGGTATGTAATATAGTAAACCAAAAATGGAAAATATAAAATGAGAATGATTGTTTTTTAGTCTAATCTCCCAGACTTCAACTTAACTTAATCAAGTAGTCTGACATGAATAGTAAAGCACTCAACTCTTCACTTGTTAACAGTTAAACATTTCGGGGGTGCCTGGGTGTCTCAGTCTGTTAAGTGTCTGACTCTTGATTTCAGCTCATGTCATGATCTCTCGGTTTGTGAGATGGAGCCCCGCATTGGGCTCTGCACTGACAGTGCAAAGCTTGCTTGGGATTCTCTCTCCATCTCTCTTTCCCCCTCCTTGCATTCTCTCTCTCAAGGTAAATAAATAAACTTTAAAAACAAAACAGTTAAATAGTCCAAAGACAAATCTACACATGAAAAAAATTAGCACAATAAAAATACTTAAATATATTCTTCCAAAAAATTTACACAGTTAACATAAATAAAACTTTCTTTTTGGTTTACTTTATTCTTTCAAACAAAATCTGATATGTGACAACCAATCCAAAAAACCTATGTTTCATTTTTTCTAACATAAACAGTTATTCTTTTTTAAAAAAAATTGACCTCCCCATAAACATACTTTAAAAAAATATTTTATTGAAAGAGTTTGAGTGCAGGAGGGGCAGAGAGAGACAGACAGAGACAGAGAATACCAAGCAGGCTCCATGATGTCAGCACATTGCCCGATGCGAGTCTTGATCCCACAAACATAAGATCATGACTTGTGCAGAACAAGTGTCAGAGCCCAACAGACTGAGCCACTCAGGTGCTCCTCCTCATAAACACAATTTTTATGTCAAAGGTATAAAAGATTAAACTTAATTTAATTTAAAACTGAAGTGTATATGCCCAAGCTTTCCCTGAAGAACATTTATTGAGAAATATAATAGGAATTTGTAAATCCTGTTCTTAGATTATCTCTTTTAAACCTCCCAAACACTCTATGGGATACATGCTATTACTCCTCCTGAATTTAAAAATCAGGAACTAAAATATTTAGAGATTAGACAAAATGCCAAAGACACAAGGGTTTGTAAATGGTGGAGAATATGGGATCAAAACCAGTTAGTTTTTACATTTTTTTTAAATTTAGTTTCAGAGAGAGAAAGGAGAGAGAGAGAGAGAGATAATACAAATGTGTGAGCAGGGAAGGGGCAGAAAGAGAGGGAGACAGGATCCAAAGTGGCTCTGCACTGAGAGACAGCCAAGGGCTGATGCAGGGTTCAAATACCCAAACCCTGAGATCATGACCTGAGCCACTCAGATGCTTAACTGCCATGAGGCACCCTCCTTTTTTTCTTCTTTTTTCAAGCACCAACTTGGCATTGCAAAAAAAAAAAAATCTTGCCTTAAGGAACAACTTTTGGGCTAAGTACAAGGCACCATATTAGAATTTTTTAAATTGCACATTTTTCTTGACAGTGACTTATTTTTATTGTTTTGTTGAAGATTCCCATAAATCATTTATATTTGAAATGCTGACTTGACATCATATTCACTTTTCTACCCCCAAGAAACTTCTTCACAACTAAGCTAATTCACCTTTGTTTAGTTATGTCTTTAGAGGTTAAATGGCTGCTTTTATTTGACAAATTAAGCACTTTAGAATTTATTATTGGGTCTTGGTTTTAATGGTGTGATTTCATTGCAGTTCTTTCAGTGCTCATATAAAAAATAAATAGTTTTGAGGTTTGAAATAAGGCTGAAACGTTAAAAGTGTTCATATGATCAAATGAACAACCTTAAAGTGTAAAACCACATCATTTCAAGGTTGTTCCTAATAAAAATTTTCAATATATAATTCTAATTGGACATCAGAATTAGTTCCTATATATTATATAATATTCTATTTTCTCTATGTCAACTGTCTTAAAATCATACTTAAATTTTTAAAATGGTTAAAATTATCTGTAAACTAAATTTATCAAGAAATAAATAAGGATAACGATTTTCTTTTTTTTAAGTTTATTTATTTTGACAAAGGGAGAAAGAGAGAATCCCAAGAATCCCACACTGACAGTGCTGAGCCTGATGTGGGGCTTGAACTCACAAACCATGAGATAATGTCCTGGGTTGAACCAAGAGTCAGGAGTTAAACTGACTGAGCCATGTAGGCCCCAACAGTTTGTTTTAGTTTTAAGTAGGCTTGGGGAGCCTGGGTGGCTCAGTTGATTAAATGTCTACCTTAGACTCAGGTCATGATCTCATGGTTTGTGGATTTGAGCCCTGCATTGGGCTCTGTGCTGACAGCCCAGAGCCTGGAGCCTGCTTCTGATTCTGTGTCTCCCTCTCTCTCTCTGACCCTCCCCCACTTGTGCTATCTCTGTCTCTCACAAATTAATACATGTTATTTATTTTTTTAATTTCAAGTAGGCTCCACACCCAATTTGGGGCTTGAACTCATGAACCTGAGATCAAGAATTACATGCTCTATGGACTGAGCTTGCCAGGTGGCCAATGGAATTTTTAAAAAAATCATATTTTTATTTTTGTATCAATATTCTGTATAAAGACTCTTTTTGAAATGTTATGGAATATATGTAGATCATCAGTAGTAATAAGCCATTTATGTAATCAACAAACTTTTGTTATGTTATTAATAAATGCATATTTAATTTTGAGAGAGGGAGCAAGTGCACAAGTGGGGAAGGGGCTGAGAGAGAGGGAGATAGGGAATCCTAAGCAGGCTCCATGCTATCAGCACAGAGCCTGACGTGGGGCTTAAACTCAGGAACCATGAGATCATGACCTGAGCTGAAACCAAGAATTGAATGCTTAACTGACTGAGCCACCGAGGCACTTCTATGTGTTCAATACCTTGAAGAGATTCTCTTAAACAATAAACACAACAATCTTAGGAAGGAATTTATTGCCAGTCCCATTTTTCAGAGGAAGAAACTAAGCCTATGAGAATTCAGATGAGAATTCCAGAGGCACACAGTTGTCTGAGAAGGTGAGCATAGATCATCTCCAAATGCTAAACTTGAAAGGGAAATTTATGTAGATTTCTTTATAATAACAAATATTTTGTTTGACTAATACTTTATGTTGATTACAAACCACTAGGGTATGCTAAACCTGACAAAGTATACAAAAACCACAAACAATGACACATTCTAGTTTACTGCTCCATCCAAAAACAAGAAAAATGATTCTAAAAATTGATTTGGAAGTGTTACAGCAAATATTGTCAGCTAGAACAGGTGTTATATGGAAACCAACTTGGTAATCAACTATTAATAAAAAAAGAAAAGCTCAAAACTGTATTTCAAATAATTTAGGATGATAAGCTGTTAAGAATAGCTCAAATTATTATACAAGTAAATACGACAAACATCATTTACTCATGTTTAAAGTGTAAATGATGTTAGCAAAAGAGGACCTGACATGTGTTATTGCCTTAAGTAATTAAGCAAATATTTTGATACTTCCATCACAATGTCTATTATTTCTCTTTCTTCTTTCCCATTCTCCTTGCAAGCACGATAGTGCAGCGAATGTTTTCAATGACGAGAAATGTATCTCATCTACAATCTTTTTTGTCTCCATTTCTCTGCACACTTCTTGAAATTTAAAATTTTTAAAAGACTTGTCTTGACCAGGTATGTTCCATTGTAGCTATGTTCAGAATAGTCACACTATTTAGACCTATGGAACCTCGGGGCTCATGCTAACACAACTCTTTGTGGTGGGAGAGGGAGAGAAGATGATTTTAACTAACAGTCTATAATACATGAAAACATGGATGGTGCAATACTAGATTCAAAGACACCTCACTTAGCCATGTGATTTTCCTTTTATGCCACATTTATTCCAACTTTAGGATTTATCTATCCTGTCTTCACATTAATTAATTATAAGAGTTCTGAAAGGGAAAGGAAAATGACCATAATAAATACATACAAGTCATACAATAAATAAGTATAATGAATATCCATAATTATCAATATGGATATGTACTAGTAATTATTGTGAATGAAGAAAAACTGTTACATATAAAAGTATGAGGCTGCCTCCTTCATTGGCTATGCAAGAGCATATTTAGTGTCTCAAAACAGATTTTAAGTGGTCATTTAAAAATAGTTTAAGGGGCTCCTGTCAGTTGAGGGTCCAGCTTCAGCTCAGATCATGATCTCACGGTTAATGGATTTGAGCCCCTTGTTGGTCTCTGTGCTGACCACTACCTCAGAGCCTGGAGCCTGCTTCAGATTCTGTGTCTCTTTCTCTCTCTGCCCCTCCCCTGTTCTGCACTGTCTCTCTCAGTCTCTCAAAAATAAATAGATGTAAAAAAATATTTTTAATGAATAAAATAAAAAAAAAGTTTTATACTTCATGTGAGGTATGCAATAGAGTGAAAAGGCTTTAAGGTAAATATTGAAATAAATGTAAATAAGAATCTCTAACGTGCCTTTCGCTCTCATTCCATTAATAAATACAACTTTATGTTAATTATGCAAATAAGAAGAGAGGTCCCAAATAAGTCTTTTTGCCATGAAATACTTAACATTTTAGAGACATCTTTGGAATTACATCTTCATTAAAATAATTTCTTTTAATGTATTATATCAAGTATCTTTCTATAGTATCACAGTCATCAAAATAACTGTCAGTTTGGATTATGTCATGTTTTGAAAATTCTTTTGCATACTGACATTTATTCTTCAATAACTTTTGAAGAATTAACTTTAATGTAGAAAGATTTCTATGCTTTCATGCAGAAAAATAGTAACTAAAGATGCTCTGGTCATGTTAATATAAAAGAATAGGCAGAGGTTTTCTTACACCTCTATGGGAGTATTTGCAACTTGTACCAAAATTATATATATTGTAATGCATTTTAAATTATTAATATGTTGACATATTAACATATTATTATATTCAAGTGATTTCTAGATGGAAATGAAAACTGCAATTTTGAGTGTGGTATTTAATCAGCATCTAAATAATAAATATGTATATAATGAGATAATAAGCAATGCCTGCTATTAACATAATTGTTTAGGTACTGACATATGGATGAGGCACAATTTAAAAATGGCAACCTTCTTGTTTATGGAAATACGATCACAAGACATAATGGACATCCCTCCTTTTCCCTTTAAGCCTTAGCTAAATTGCAAACACCAAACTAACAACAAAAAAAAGCAAACCACCACGACGACCACCAGAACAACAGAAAACAAATTTAAAGCAAGGCATGAAACTGCAAAGGCAGCAAACAAAAGAAGAAAGACACAAGCATGACGAGAGAACAACATACTTTTAAAGACAAAAAAGAAAAAAAATGAATTCATTTCCTTACCTCATGGAAAAGGCTGAAATTCATCGCTGCAAGAAGAAAACCAGAAATAGTATTTACCTATGAAACTCCAGGTTTACAAAATTAGCACAATCAGAACATTAAAAGTTGGAATGGAATGGTAAAGTTTGAGATTATAATTACTTGTTGAAAGTCCTGCATAGTTAGCATTTAGAAACCCAGATCTTTTTCCTTCAAACACACATTGCTATTAGAACTCTTGTCCCCCATAAGAGAATATCAATTCTTTTTTATCTTTTTTGTACTTGTTGCAGTAGAGGGACTCTACTTTTGGAGAAGCACATAGAGAAGTAGGAATGCTTTCATGAAACCAATCAATGAAAGAAGCTCTATTACAATAAACTGTACGATTTCCACATGCTATCCTATTCTTAGTTCTCAGAACGCAAGGTTAATGCCTAGCCCAGCTTCTATTTGCATTGTAGACTTGTGCCTTATGGAGTTTTCAGTGTGGTAAGCCAAGCTAGAATTATGAAGTATTGGCAAGGATATGGAATAAAAATGACTCTCATACATTAATGATGGAGTCTAAATTGTTCCAACTACTTTAAATAACTTGCAGGATATATATCATATGACCCAGCAAAACTACTCCTAGGAAACCAATAAAAACATGTGCATATGTACATAAAAAAAAGACATTTACAAGAATATTTAGATAACAGCACTATTTGTATTGGTCCCTAAATAGAATCTACCTATATTCCAGTGATCAACTACATAGATAAAATAACTTTAGTATATTTATACATTACTATGGCAATGAGAACAAACATACTAGAACTATATGCACAGGTACGAATGGAACTAATAAATAAAGTCTTAAACAAAAGAAGCTAGACACAGAAAAATTACATATTGTATGATTCTATTTATATAAAGATGAGAAGGGTTTCAAGGGTGCTGGTAAAGTTCTGTTTCTCAGTCTGAGTACTGGCTACATTAAATTTGCTCAGTTTGTGAAAATATTGTGAACTGTACCATTTGAAATGTATATTTGCCTATTTCTCTTATTCTTCAGTTAAAATTTGATATCTCTATATACATACATATACACATACATGTTCACAGATATGTACACATATGTGATATTTCTACATATAATACTCATATATATATTTATATATAAGTATTATCAGGCATTTGAAGGTAGATTCTTAAATGAAACAGATTGAGAACACAATACATCAAAACTAAAAATGAAAAGAAAACACAGAGGAAAAACAACTAATGAATGAGTAGAAGAATTTTCTTTGCCTGGAAGTATAATTTATATCTTCTGAAAGATAAATAATATAAACTGAAATAAAATCAATACAAGCACTAGAAGACCAAAGTTGAGGAAATTTTCTGGAAAACAAATTAAGAAATCAAAAGTTTTTCTTTTGGAATATGGAGATGGAATATGTGTGTGTGTGTGTGTGTGTGTGTTTATTGTAGTAAGCGATTAGACCTAGAAGCTCAATATTCAAATAATACAAGTTCCAGCCAAATAGATGATAAACACTGGAAGAAAAGACATGGTAAAAATAATAATATTAGATATGTCTCAGAACCAAATGACAAGACATATAAGTCACTAAATGCTCAGCAGAACAAACAGAGGTAAGACTTAGTGCTCTGGTTCACAGACCTAAAGCTTCCAGAAAGTAACAAACAATGACTATTAACAAATGGGTTAAATATAATTGAAGGGTAGAATAAAATCCTTTTCAGATACACAAGGTCTCTGGGAACTGAAGATTTATGTGCTCCTCAAATTTGACAACTATGTAATAAAAGAGGAACCAAAGAAATTGGGATGCTACCATAAGAAAAGACATGAAGGTAATTCAGAAGATAATGACAAAGGAAAAGAGTGGAAATTGGCTAGAAGTCAACATAGAAAGGATACACTATAGATTGAATGAGGAAGACTAGGGTTATAATCCTACAGCTACAAAGAAATGAATTCTGCTGGTGCCCTTGGAGATCTTAGAGGCAAATCCTTCACTGGGTTCAGATGAAAACCCAGAACTGTGGCCTTGTGATATTCTAATCAGAGGATCCAGCTGAGCCACATCCAAACTCATGACTAATAGAACCTGTGAGATGGTAAATGTGTTTGGTATTAAGCTGCCAAGTCTGTGGTCATCTGTTATGTAACACGGAAAACTAGTATAATATTAGTTTTGTAATCTTTATGTCCCAGTAGAAACTTGTTGGCTCATTTCAGTTTTCCCTTTATTTCTTGTCCATCATGTGCCAGAATTAGTCACACACTTGCAAGCCCTCTCCAGGCTCAACTCACATGAAGCGTCATTTCATACTTTGCCCCAAGGTGGAAGAAAGGACTGCTAGTACTACTGCAATAGGCTTTCTTAAAATAGCATGTATAATCATATAAAATTGAACAAGATTATGATATTTTTAACTTCAGGAAATTTCAAATAATACAATATATGCTAATATGCATAGGGTTTTTCAAAAGGGAGGTGTATAATATTCTGTATGCCACAAAATTATCTGATCAGGTAAGTCCCTCAAAGCACCTATGAACAGTTCTTGGGAAATTATGCTGCTTAGAACAGTTTAGGAACTACAGGCCCAGACTTTATGTTGGCCATTATATTAAAGCAAGTGATGAATAGTGTAAAGTATGAAATGATATTTGTTTTCCCACAGAGCAACTGTAAGTCATCCATGAGTGAGAAAAATCAGACTAACTTCTATTGAAATTTTATTATGTACCAGGCACTGTGCTAGGCTAATACACTCGTTAGGTCATTTCTTCCTCAGGGTAATATTGTAAGGAGATAATATTCACATTTTACCAGCTTTAGATATGGAAGATCAATGGGAATAAGAAGTTTGCATAAGGTCCACATCTACCAAGTTCAAGGCTTGGACTCAAACCCAACAGGTCCTGGATCCTAATTTTGTATCTTCTTATTACATAATTCCATTTCTAAGGACATATACAAGTGCATGTTATTTTGTTTTTAAGCAGAGCTGTTAATGAAGAAACTATGTAAATATTGAGTGCTTAGTCCCATTTGGCAAATGAATATTGTTTCATTTATATAATTAAATGCTAGTTATAAATTTACTAAAATCCATGGTTTCAGTCAACGATTCCTTGATGCCTTCTGAGAAACATCATTTATTGATAATTATATTTTATATTATATTTTCTGTTTTGCATTACTCCACCAGGTTTTTAAGTATTTGTATATTAAAGTGTGGTTCTATATTTAAAAGCTGACAAGTACATTTTAAGAGAACATTTATAAATGCCAATCTTCCCTTCTTCAAACATAAACAGATAGAAGCAACCTGTGTAGCACATGTTGGCTCAAATGCTTACTGGGTAATATCCCTACTAGCAGTAAAAACTAGCCGTTTCCCCTAAGGCAAAGTGTAGGACTTTGCCTGAAGATACCTGTCCTAAATTAAAGGACTTGGCAAAATCTGGGGTACAAGCTTTAAACTTCATATGAATTTTGAATTTTAATTCATGATAGTTTTAATGCAAAATATGTAAAACTAATTCAAAAACAAAACCCTGTTGCAATTAGTCTATTGATTTTGAAAATTAGGATGAGTTGAACAGAGCTGAAAACACATCTCAAGGTAAACATCCCCTTAATTTCTTTTCTCTGTCTTCAGATTACAGTATTTGAAACAAGAGACTCCCACAAATATATGGAAGGAAACAAAGAACTAACAGTTCCTCCCACTGCTCTATGAGCTGTGTTAAGATAAAGCTGTTTCACGGGGTGCCTGGGTGGCTCAGTCGGTTAAGCCTCCGGCTTCAGCTCAGGTCATATCTCACGTTCGTGGGTTAGAGCCCTGCGTCAGGCTCTGTGCTGACAGCTAGCTCAGAGCCTGGAGCCTGCTTCCGGTTCTGTGTCTCCTTCTCTCTCTGCCCCTCCCCCTCTCATGCTCTGTCTGTCTCTGTATCAAAAATAAATAAAACATTAAAAAAAATTTAAAAAAAAAGATAAAGCTGTTTCAATCTGACCATTTAAAAAAATCAGGATAGCAAAATGTTTAAAAAACAAATGCATTGTCTTTTGGAAAAGACTGCTAATTTCCTACCATGGAGTAAAAGAGCCTCTGATTAATTGACTAGTCTCTTTTCTTATCCCAGAGGAAAATGAGTCCAAGGGCTATTTTCTTCAGTGAGGGTAGATGAGTAATGATCTTTTTTTTAGCACTACTTTTCATTCCATGGAAACAAACTGAGAGCTTTGAATGACTCATAGATCTGATGATAAACCCTTAGCCAACTATCAAACCTAATTTCCATTGCAAAATTCTATTAATGACAATTCATTTTATTCAGAGCTGTCTTAAATTTGATGATTCGTGTTGCACTCTTGAAGACATATCTGCTAAAGAAGTTGAATTTGCATTATTTTGATAAATAAACAATAATATGTATAACTTATCTGAATTTTAGGCATATGCCTTAAATCTTTTATTCTTTCTAAAGAAAAATTGAGAACTTTTGGTCAAGACAGTGTAGTATATTCATCCATGAATCTCCTCCAAATATGTAAAAAGCACTTGAAAAATACAAAAAAGAAAAAACTATCCAGGTTCAAAATAAAATCAAACATCCTTAGGACTTGTGAGGATAAAAATGGCGATGGACAAAGTTACACGGGCATTGACGACTATTTAAGGCAAGACGGTAGAGAAATCAGAATGTCTTCTGACTTCAATTCTGATAAAACAAAGGCCTAGAGAGTTTTTTAAACCTAACTGGGGTGGAGGTAGGTGCATTCAGAGCCTTGAGTATTTGCTAATTGGCCTCACACAACAGGAAAAGTAAACTCCTGTACCTCCAGGGACTGCAAGTAGTTTTACAGTTTAGAGCTAGGAGTCCCAGGATGCAAACTCCTACTTTGTTAAACCGAGACTAGGAGATGGAGGGCACTATCATCATTGATGCTTACTTCAGGGCTGGCTCTCCCTCCTGGAGAAAGATAGTCATGGATTGTAAAACTGACAAGAGGCTTTTAAAAATATTTACATTTCAAAAAGGACCTATAAAGAATTTGCAATGACAGGATTTCAAAAGTAATTGCCATAAGAAAAGAGAGTGAGGACTTTTATAGTTTGGCCATCTGGATTCTATAAAGGCCAGGGTAAGAGGGGGGTCAGGGACCCAGAGGCAGGAAGATATCTGTCTAAAGTTTACTCTGAGAAATCATTAAGACCTGCTGGGTTAGTCTAAAAAAGGAAAAGTGATTGTTCTTGAATCCTTGGGCCAAATGGGTCTAGATTCCAGTGATTATCATAAGTTTGGTTTCTGAAGGAAAAAGTGCAACCTAGTCTGAGCCAGTGTCACTGCTTTCTACCAGGCTGTATATAGTTTCACTCCCCTGCACATAATCTGAATCTGACTAGAATGTAGTCAGTTGTTGGCTATCACTATTTATGGGTCTAGGAAGGACTAAAGACATAAGCATAGAATTAAGACCAGGAGGTGAAGAGAACCATTCTTCTCCATTGAGCTCTGCAATCTTTCCAAGACCACCTTAGGGTAGGAATCTTGACTGACCATTGTAAGAACACATTCTGAATAATGGATGGGGATGAGTAAAATACAGTACCAACAAACTGAAAAGCAAACAAAAAGTCCCATAGACATTAGGGGGAAATGACAAGAAGAAAAAAAAAAAAACAATTCAAAGTATTTACACATATAATGCGAGTAAAAAAGACCAATGAAATTTAATAGAGCTCCCCAAAACAGATCTGCAAATAACCCAGGAAACTAGGATTGAAATTGCTGTAGAGGGAGTTCAGTTTAGAAATTGAAATAGGATAGTTGAGGGAATTCAGTTATATAATACTTGAGCAAGGATATGAAGAAGGTCGAGAAGCTAGTCCTGAAGATATCTGGGAGTTGGGTGGGGAGAGGCAAGAGGCTGAAAAAATAATGAGTGCAAGGGTTTAAGGAACAGCAAGGAGACCATTGTGAAGACTGGAAGGTAATGAGATCAGGGATGTAATAAGAGACCAGTTTGTAAAAAGCTTGTGAGGATGTTGACTTGTGGAAAGTTTTGAGCAGAGGAGTTTTATGATCTGACTTACATTTTAAAGGGGCCATTCTAGCTGCTGTGTTTAGACTATATGGAAAGCAAGCAAGTACAAGATGGGATGAAGATAGAGGATCAACTTCATTAATGCAAGTGAGCAGTGATGGTGACTTGAACCAGAGTATTGCTTGTAATGTGTGACCATGGTTTTATATAATATATACAGAATTAGTAACCATAATTTTTCATTGTTACATATTTTCAAATTCTGCTACAGGATTAAACTGAATCAGCAACCCTCAATTTTCTATCATGAAGAGAAGTAAATCTCTCAGAGATATAAATATTTTATTAAGTTATTCAATACTCTTGTATTTAACAGCATACATTAAATTTTTTTGTATAACTAAATTTTCTTCTTCCTTTGTTAAAGGATTTTTTTAAAGGTGAAATGGTCGCTTCTACAAAGATAAAATGACCATGTTTTAAAAGATTTTAATTCATTATCAATGAGGAAACAAGTGAGATGTTTCAACAAGTCCAAAGGAGAAGTCAAAGAAACAAAAACTAATATGTAGTAAAAAATGCTGAAATACGTTATAAAATGAACACCAAACTGCCTTTTTTTAAAAAATAGTTTATTGTCAAATTGGTTTCCATACAATACCCAGTGCTCTTCCCCACAAGTGCCCTCCTCCATCACCACCACCTCCCTTCCCCCTCCTCCTTCCCCTTCAACCCTCAGTTCATTCTCAGCATTCAATAGTCTCTCAAGTTTTGCGACCCTCTCTCCCCCAACTCTCTTTCCCTCTTTCCCTCCCCCTGGTCCTCCATTAGGTTTCTCCTGTTTTCAAACTGACTTTTTTTTATAGGGGGTGTAGTCAATTGAGATTTCACCAAACCAAGTTTTATTTTCACATTTATAGAAAATACTTATGCATTGCTATTATTTATAATTTAGAAAATTATAAATTAGTTTAAAGGCATCAAAAAGCTAGGATCAGATAACCCGGTATGGTAAGATCTAAAAAATGCATATATAGGGGCACCTGGGTGCCTCAGTCAGTTAAACATCCCACTTCAGCTCAGGTCATGATCTCACAGTTCATGGGTTGGAGGCCTGCATCAGGCTCTGTGCTGACAGCTCAGAGCTTAGATGGAGTTGGCTTTGGATTCTGTGTCTCCCTCTCTCTCTGCACCTCCCCCACTTGTACTCTGTCTCTCTCTGTATCTCTCAAAAATAATAAACAAACATTTAAAAATGCATATATATTTTTTCATTGAAGATACCTAGTAATCTTTTTTAAAATTCTAAATATCATTACAATTCTAGAAAGTGATATAGTTTAAAAACAATTCATAAAACATTGATTAGAAATAATAATTCATAGAATCAATTTTGAGGTAAAAAATTATAAACACAGATAATCAAATACTAGATCAATAATAAAAGGACACACCCACAACCAATACCTTTCCTGCAATGCTAATACTCCATTCACCCCTGTAAATAATCAAAATTCTTAATGGGGACTTACAGGTGTGGCCAAAATGAATCAACTTTGACGTCAGGTTACAATATTGTCCTTATTAGCTTCAAACAATTATCATTGACTTTCTTTACCAAATACGTGTTTAATATAACAGAAGGCAGTAAAAGAGATTTTGCAGAATGAACACACCATCTGGAAGTCAAGGTATGTTTTTAATATATGCATCAATAGTTAAAACACTGTGGCTTTTTGCTGCCTACGTTATTTCTGAATTATATCTTCAATGGTTTTGGAAAAAGAAAATTACTGTCTTCATTGAAAAATGCCTCACTTCTTTTTCTTTAAGTGGGATTATGCTTTTCCAGTTTCTTGAAAAATAAAAGTAAAACTTATTCTCAATCTATGAGGGCTCATTATGATAAAAGCCTAGATTTTTGACTCATTTCCTGCTTCCTTACTCAATTCTACATCACCAATTATCACCCCTCCATATATATTCCTCCCAAACCATGACATTTTTATGTGATTTACAGTTCTTATGACCTATCAAAAATATTAACTTAAATGACTTCTGAGAAACTTTTCCTTTGGATGTTTTATCAATTTTTTCTCCACTTAAAGTTTTCTTTTGAAGACAAAGTCTTTACCTTTTTCTAAAGTAACGGTAGAAGATATCCAGGCATTGGATAAAAGTTTCAATAGAAGTTAAGAAGTAAAACTTAGAAGTTTAGTGCAGTCACTGACATTGTGTGATTCCTGAATCAGGGTCATGGCAGAAAAATGCAACAACAAAATAAAGCTTGGATTTATTGAATCACAAAGCAATGTGAGTTCAGACTACTTACCAGCCAAGTGATCCATCTGCCTCAATTTAGTAATTACCATTTATAAAATGAAATAACTTGCCAACTGGATATTGGGTAAACAGTAAAGAGATATAATTGCTAATTGCTATTATTTAGACTGCTTGGATAATTCTGGTCAAGAGCCTTTCCCGGCCAACAAAATATCCTGGACCATCACTGTTGAGTTCTAGATATTATAAAGCTTTCTATGTAAAGGATCAAGGATTATTTGTTTATTATGTTAACTCATCGGATGATATTTTTGTGGAACCACAAAAACGAATCTTTTAAATTGGTGAAATGTATCCCTTTTTGGAGAATAAACTAAGATCCAGAGACATTAGGGACAGCTTTAAAAACATAGAATTGATGGTGATGATATGGAATATAGTTTATAATGTGTACACTGCCTCAAAAAGTTACCTGAATAGGCTCTACATTACAAATATATGTGTCTGTATGTGTATAAATGTGTCATACAGGTGATGTTAAATGTCAAACCTCCTATTTATAATGTATATAATTAAATCTGAAATTATCTACAAGTAGTACAAAATCCAACTAGCTAAATAACCCAAATAGTTATTTCACTTTTTCCTTTTAATTCTGTTTGATTATAAAAACATTTTTCATAAGTTCCTGACCTAAATCTACATTCCTAAAATCTGTTTATTGTATATAAAAGGTTTAATATTTTGGAAATATTAAATAAAGGAAATTAGAAATAAAGATAATTCACTAGAATAAATAAAATGTATCTTGTACCTTCATAATATAAACATGAAAATTCTCTTTTGTTTTCTATGATATGAAATATTTCACAATTCATGAATAGCTATTTGTAAAAAATTATGTGACCCCCCCAACTATATTCACATTCATATAATTTACATTTGGGAAAATTTCAATTAAAGTAACAAAATTTTGTGGTCCAAATAAATAATGATGGCTATGATGGTAAGTATTAAGGAAATGAATGTTTTCTTATGAGCAAATTAAATTCAGAACTTAGGTGTCTTGAGGAAAAGATTAGGAAGAAAATCACATATTAATCACAGTGGGAGACATCTGGAAAATATTTCTTCTTTCCTGAAAGATTTGCCAACACAATATTCAAAGATGATGCTCTCCACCATGATGGCTCTGTTCACTGCTGTGCGCTAGGCAGCGTGCACATGGCTGTGTTAGCACCTGGGAGCAGAAGGGGCCGTGAAGACGGATGAGGAGAGAATCAGGTGGTGGAATATGAATGGCACAAGTCATGGAAGCAAAAATAATAGTCTAAGCTTCTGAAAAGAAGTAATTCATTTTAAAAATCCTTATTACATTTGATTATGTATCACTTTCTTTGGCCTTTTTAAACAGATGTGTAAAAAGTGAATGAAAATAGGAGTAAACAGAAATATACCACATTCAGACCTTTATTATAAATAGAAATGATTAAATGACATGTGTGTGTTTCAGTATTTAATATGTCCTCCAAGAGAATACAAAATGCCCTACACATTCATAATAAATACTTTTTTGAGGGAACAAAATGCTTCCTTTCAAATGTCTTGAGAACAATAGGGGACTCTCTACTGTCCTGCAAACACATTTGTACATTTTTAAATACTAAGAATTTCAAAAGTAGCTTTATTAAGTGAAAATTAAGGCAGGATATAGTAGCTAAATGAATGCTCAATCTATCTTGATATTGCACATCTTAATTGTACTAGATTTGGATGAAAGAACAGAAAAGCAATAGTTTGAGGCTGTTTTGTATCTGCATTTAATTTCAAGTTATATGTAAATATAATGATTTTTTAAGTACCTTGCAAGTAACCCCATCCCCCCAGCAGTACACATATGTCGTAACCCGCACTCAGGGTCGCTTTCCTTCACTGAGCCCCGCGTTGAGGCGCCAATTGTCTTAACCCGGAGGTGGGGTCCGGGCGCTCGTCCCCGGCATTCGGCGGTACCTGCTTCTTCCGCCCCTACCGGCAGGGTGGAGAATCATCGCGGGTTCTTCTCCTGAGGGAGGGAGAGAAAAAGGGGGGCAGGAGAGGGAGACGCAGAGAGTAAAGACAGCACTCATGGTTTCCGATCGGGCAAAAAAGAGAGAGAGCTTTATTCAGAAAACTGTCTTTTATAAAGGTTTCAAGGCGGGAAAACAAAGCAGCTGACCAAGGTCAGTTACCAGGTAAACAGAGTCAAATGAATATCAAAAGAAACGCCCAGATTTGCCTCAGCAATGCTGGGAAGGGGGGAGTTAGCACTGAATAATCTAAAATATGGTTGGTTTTGATCTTTTGTGCACCTTGGCCACTCCAGTCTGGCTCAGCATGACAGACGCCAAAGTTATTTTGACCAGGAAATGGCAGTCTCCAGCCTCTAGATGCAAATCTTGTTTGCTGGTTCTCTCTCCGGAGAGTGATAATCTTTGCCTGAGGCAGACAGAAAACTTGGCGGCCCCCAACACACATACACAGAAACATTACCACATTGCAGTTCGTGTATGGTATTCTATATTCTGGGTAGTAGGTATGCAATGATTTGGAGAGGGAAGATAGCTCTAGGATTTTGTTTGTTCTGTGAGAGAATCTGGGTCTCTCTGAACTCATAAGTAGAGGAAAAATCTCCTTGTGAGGCAAGGTGGGTTTGCAAGCCCTCCAACTGTCAGATGGAGAAGGGCATCTACCCCCCAACCCCCACTCACTTTCTGCTTGAGCACCGACCCCCAAGGCCCCTGACTGACTGCTATCTGGAGTGACTTGCTTTCTTATGTTAAAAATATGTGAATTGTACCTTGTGACAAACCTTGTTATAGAAGTTTCTTCTTTTGTGATTATAAAAGCAAATGTTACATTTCCTGAGAAACCCTGTTTTTCTTCCCCTGGAGAAAATCAGCTATTGACCCCTGCTCACAAAAGAACTAACTTTACCTTTGTTATGCTAAAAAACATTGCCATGTATTTGAATGCAAAAGATACCTTTCTTCCCTATGTGATAAACGTCTAAGTCACCTATTGGTAAAGATTATGCGTGAGACTCCCACCAATCTGTGTTCTGGGAAATTTTACATACCAAAGATTTTTGTTATCAGAAATTATTGTCTAAGGCAACTGCCACTTCTGTTTTGTACCCCATACATTTTTTCCATAAATAGCGCTGACTCTCAGGTCAGGGTAGAGACACCTGCCTGGTGAGCGGAAGAAGCCAAAGCTCTCTCACTCTTTCACAGACACCGTCCATCTTTCAGGGGACCCTGGACCTGCTGGAGCTGGACTCCAGCAGTTGTGGCTGTTATATTATCTTTGTCATAATGCTTTTTCCATCACAATTCTTAATAATAACAAGTTTATGTATTGAAGGGAAGAGAAAACTATTTTCTAACTATATTACTCACTCATTGTTCATTCATTATCTTGTGAAGAAAACTATTCTTTCGAGAATTGGTGACAAACTAGAGTTCATCCTTTAAAAAAATGTAAATATTAAATTTCTTCATTTTGATTATCCTTTTTTTCCAGGTAAAGGGTTAGTATAGCAATCAATGTTAGTTAATGGCAGATCAGCTTCCTTTCTACTTTCCTCCCTCCCTTTTTCACTTTTTCATTTCTTTATTTTCCCTTTCTTTTTTTTCTTTCAATTTTTATTTCCTTCTCACTTTCTATTTGTGTATTACTATGCACTCATTGATTTTTGTAAATTAAGTATTTTTACGTTAATTGACAATCATCTCTCATATTGTCACAAAAATCTTTTAAAACTCAACAACAAAAAAGAGAAACAATCCAATTAAATCATGGGGAAAGGACTTAAGTAAATAATTTCCTCAAATAATATAACAAATGACCAAAAAGCAGGTACAGACATCAGTAACTAACATTGTTAATCTTAGAATTAAGAAAATACAAATAAAAGTCACAATGAAGTACCACGTCCCACCAAATAGGACAGCTATAAGAACAATTATATTCATTAAAAAAAATGTTGGTGGGAAAAAATGGAGAAATATAAACCCACGTACATTGCTTGTGAGAATATAAATGGTTCAAATGTAGAAATAGTTTGACAGTTCCTCAAAAAGCTAAATATGGAATTATATTACCCTATAATTATATTATATATAGGAAATTATATTACCCTATAATTATATATACACTATATATAGGGAATTATATTACCCTATAATTATATACTCAAAAGGACTGAAAACAGATATTTAAACAAGTACCTGTACTTATGAGTTCATAACAGCACTATTCATAGAAGCTAATAAGTAGAAACAACCCATATACAGTAGATAAATGAGTAAACAGATTTTTCAAACATTTTAGAAAAATTCCATATGAAATGAAGTAAACCAAAAAAGGGTGAAATACTGATACATACTATACAACATAGGTGAACCTTAAAACACAATATGTGAAAGAAGCCAGCTACTATTTTTCTTTCACTTCTGTCAATTTTTGCTGCATGTTTAGAATTTCTACTATTAGGGGCTATATCCATTTAAGATTGTTAATTCTTCTAAAATAATTGATTATTTTATCAGTATATAATGTCTATTTTTGTATCTTGCAATTTTCTTTGCATTTACGTCTACTTTGTCTGATTTAAACCACTTCACCTTTCTTTGTTTATTGAATGGGATATTTAAAAAATTTATATTAAACATATTTATATAATTCCATTTAAAGTGAATTTCTTGCCTTTCCCTTGCAAGGTAAAAATGAACTATTGGGACCTCATCAAGATAAAAAGCTTCTGCACTGCAAAGGAAATAATCAAAAAACTAATCGGCA
>NC_043706.1:57854461-57893611 GCF_006229205.1 Suricata suricatta
AAATAGGCAGAAGACATAAACAGACACGTCTCCAAAGAGGACAAACAGATGGCCTACAGGCACATGAAACGATGCTCAACATCACTCATCATCAGGGAAACACAAATCAAAGCTACACTGAGATACTACCTCACACCAGTCAGAGTGGCTAAAATGAACAAATCAAGAGACTATGGATTCTGGCGAGGGTGTGGAGAGATGGGCACCCTCCTACACTGTTGGTAGGAATGTAAACTGGTGCAGCTGCTCTGGAAAACAGTGTGGAGGTTCCTCAAAAACTATCCATAGAACTCCCTTATGACCCAGGAATAGCACTGCTAGGGATTTACCCAAGGGATACGGAAGTGCTGATGCATAGGGGCACATGTACCCCAATGTTCATAGTGAAAAGGTCAACAATAGCCAAAACATGGAAAGAGCCTAAATGTCCATCACCTGATGAGTGGATCAAGAAGATGTGGTATATATACACAATGGAGTACTACATGGCAATGAGGGGAATGAAATATGGCCATTTGTAGCAAAGTGGATGGACCTCAAGGGTGTCATGCTAAGCGAAATAAGTCAGGCAGAGAAGGACAGATACCGTATGTTTGCACTCATAGATCTAACAGGAAAACAGGAGAAACCTAATGGAGAACCATGGGGAGAGGAAGGGGGAAAGAGAGTTAGGGAGAGAGAGGGACTCAAAACCTGAGAGACTATTGAATACTGAAAATGAACCGGCTGGTTGAAGAGGGGAGGAGGAGAGGGAAAAGAGGTGGTGGTGATGGAGGAGGGCACTTGTGGGGAAGAGCACTGGGTATTATATGGAAACCAATTTGACAATAAAGTATTAAAAAAAAAACAAAAAAATAAAGTGAATTTCTAAGAGACAATATTATAAGTCAAGGATTTTTGTTATTGTTTTTTTTTTAATTTGCTTCTTTTTATACATCTGGCAATCCTTGTCTTTTAATTAATGTGTTTATTCCTATACACCTATTTACTGACATGTTTGGATTTAGATCTACCATATTATTGTTTGTCTTTTGTTTTATTTCTTCCTTTTTTGTCCCTATATTTACTCTTTTCTGCTTTCTTTTGTGATATTAGCCATATTTTAGTATTCCATTTTAATTTTTTCATTTTTGTTACATCTTTTAATGTAATTTTTATTGCTTGCTTCACAATCTACTTATAGTCAGTGTTCTACCACTTAAAGTGAAATTTAGAAACCTTCCTACTGTATAGATCCCTTTAATCTCCCTTTTTAATATTGTAGTTGTCTTATATATTATAGCCATGTACATTAAAAGCCACATCAGTTATAAAATTTTATTGCAACCAATAAATATCATGTAGCAAGTTTTTTAGAGCAGGTCTCCTTGCAACAAATTTCTTTAGTTTATTTTTATCTGAGTATGTCTTTATTTTACCTTCTCCAAAGATTGTTTCCATTGGATATAAAATTCGGCATACATGAATTTTTTTTTCTGTACATTAAAGTTTTTCCACCTCCTTGTGACCTGCATAGATTCATGTGAAATAGCTACTCATTTTAATCATTATCCTCCTTTAAATAATGCTTTGATTACCTCTGGTTCTATTCAAACTGTTTGTGATATGGTTGACCTTTTTCTTTTTCTTTTTTTTTTTTTTTTAGTCTATCTTTTTTCAAAGTTTTTCTGTTCCTTGCATCTGTTGTAATTTTTTACAAAACTTGGGAAATGTTTAGGGATTATTTCTTTAAATATTATTGGAGCCTTTCTTCCCTCCTTGGAATATATTGACATGCATGTTAATTCTTTTATTACATTTCTAGAATCCTTGTGTTTATATTTTCTAATCTTTAAAAAAATTATTTTTCCCAGATTAGATACTATATTTCTATCTTCCTGTTATTTTCTATGTCATCTCCAAAGCACTATTGAAACTAGCCTGTGTGATTGTTGTTATTGTTGTTATATTTCTTTGTTTCTTTATATATTCTATTCCCTGGCTAAATCTATATTTTATATTTGTCTCAAGAGTATTCACAATTGCTTATTGAAACATTTCTGTAAGAGCGGCTTAAAAATCTTTGCCAATTAATTTCAACAGTTTTTTATTTTGGCACTTTTCTTGATTGTCTTGCTCTGTGCCAATTAAGTTTCCTGGTTCTTAATACACTAAATAATTTTGGATAGTATACTATACATTTTGGATATTGTGTTATAAAATTTCTGATCTTGTTTAAATCATAGGGAAAATGTTAATACCTTTTCTTTAATCATGTAATTGACCTGATTAGCTTCAAGATGCAATTTTCAACCCAAGTTTTGTACACTGTAGGTCCATCATAAGTTTAGTTTTCAAAGATTTTGCAGTGCCATGTGGATCAGTCCCTGGTGTGTAGTTCCCAAATACTCTGAGACCTGAGCAGTAGTCCATATGAGCTAAGTTCTCAAAATCTTTGGCTTGCTAGTTAGTGCCAGATTTGTGCTGACATTTCTCCCCTTTGTTTCCCCAGAAAGCCAGGAAGCTGAGGCTTTAATCACCCCACTCTGATTCACATTTCTATAGCATCCCCTGCATTCAAGATGAAGCACTGGGAGAGAGAGAGAGAGAGAGAGAGAGAGAGAGAGAGAGAGAGAGAGAAGGCAAAATCCAGAGGATTTGCCCCATACTCATGGGATCAGAGCATCATTTTTTTCAGAATTTTTTCTCTGTCAGGGTTTTGGTTCCTGTAGATTTCCATTACATGGAAATTTCTGGCAACATTGCCAAGATTTCGTTTGGTGGCCAGGACATGAGAATGAAGATGGGGAAAAAAGAGGGCAGAGGTAGTTGTGAACTCTCTCTACTATTCAGTCAGAACTAGTTGGATTCTACTGGATTAATCTCTATCCATGCTCAAGTCCACTTTGGAATTTCAGATTGTTTTTGCATTCTAGATAGGGATTTTTTTTTTCCCAATAGGAGAAAAATGGTAAAGTTACTGCTGGCTCTGTGGCATTTAGAATTCTGGTCTTTTTCTCCAAAATACCTGCTATTGTTTTTTCGAAGTCCTCACACATGATCCATGCATTCTGTCCAGATTTTATAATTACCTTCAGTAGGAAAGATAGAGTGTGCTTATTTTATTTTACCCCAGACATGAGTAAATAAGTGATTTAGATCTCCATTTTTTCTATTAATAGTAACTTTTATGTTCTAACTGATTCATGGTGTGAAAATTCATGATACATGCATTGCATTGCCATATTATTCATCTAATTGGCAACCAGTAGACACAAGTATTTCACAGTATTCTTAGTCATTCCACAGTTAGCTGAATGAACTGTCAGGTTACTTAATTTCTGATATGTTTTCTTTGTTTCTTGTTACATTTTGGATAGATAAATGACTATTTTTTTCTGTTTATGTCACTTGGTGAGTCATAAACCTTCTCATTTTCCTGTTGTGTCTATCATTCAGTTTTGGTGAATTTCCTAATTCATAATTGATTATCACAATATCAAGGTAAAGAGTATCTTACTGTAATCTCTTTTTTCGGTAGAATTGTTCAAGTGTTCTGTTTCTTCTCAAAGAAGTTTGGTAATTTCTTTTTTTATTTTCTAGAAAACTGTTGGTTTCCTGTAAGTTGCCAAGTTTAATGGTATCCATTCATAATAGCCCATTAGCTTTTAAGCCTGGCTTAATAATAAGAAACACCTACTCTTACATCTCACAAATGCAGTGACCAGTTCTGTTCTACATGTTTCCCAAATAATGGCATACTGGCCTTCATGATTAGAGAGTAGATAAAAATAATTGTATGTTTTGTAACAAAAAAGAGAGTAATATCCCATAAAATAAGTGCTATTTATATGATTCTCCCAATTTTAGAGTAGAAGTAACTGAGGCATAAACCCAAGTCACACAGCTGGTAAATAATATAGCCAGACAGTCTGGACCCCCAGTCATTGGTCTTAACGTCTTTAACTTACCTGGATTATGTGCTTATTTTTTTCAATATTTCACTTTTCTTTTTTCTGAGATTATTATTTTTGTGTGGGTTTTGTTCATATGGCTAGTCTAATGATTGTCTCTTTGCATCTCCGTTTTGTGAAATAGTCAACTTGATCTTATTTCTTAGTAGTAGCAACCTATTAAACATTATGAATTATTTTTTTAAATGTAGAAATCAAGGAATAATTCTAGAAAGAATTTTTTTCATTCTTCAACAACTCTTTCAAGATTGTCATTATTTTCAATTAATATTCTCATCTCTCTGTATTCGGTACTCCTTTAATGTTGTTCAGCATCGTCTTTTTCTTTCATGTTACTAATTTGTTTTGAAGAAGTTATAACTAATTTAGTTCATTATCTATTTGTTTGTTTGTTTTTCCATAGTTCCAGATCAGGCCATTAGAGTCCTTAAGACGCTATTAAATATGCAAATAGGAGGAGGCATATGTTTGGTGAGTGCAACATTACAAGGGCTAGGAAATAATTTCCTCTGAGCTCTGATGCACAGGAAAAGTTTCTTGGTAACAGCCCTCTTTGTATATAAGAGGCCATCTGCTTCTTGCTTATAGACTGAATAATTCAGTCTCAGTACCTGAGTATGTTGGAATCCTAATCACAGCAGGACTGAGGATTGCCTCCAGAGGTCATTCATGTGGATACTACAGATGGATCTTCTTATTTTGCCATGAAATACACAGATCGCCATGATTTATAAGAGATTCAAACCTTTGTTGGTGGCTTTCCAGTTCTTCTATTGTACAATCCAGAACGAGGGCTATCCCCTGAAATTTACCAGAATAAAAGAACCTTTGGCATATTACCTAAGCTAAACAAGCACTGTATGTTTTGCTGTGTTATTTCAGAGGAGGTGACACTATGGGAAAGAATCAGGGATATGTGTTCTGGCTGCTCCTTCCTAGAAGCCACTTTATTCACGTTGCTTTAGGAAAGGTACTCTTTTGACTTTTTTGCACACAATATAATAAAATGTTAAGAGTAACATCTTAGGCTTTCCATTATACATTTTACATTTTGAAATGCAAAGTCCATCGCATTTTATTTTAAAAAGTGTTTATACTGTGAAAAATTCTCCCACTGACTAATGAACTATTCATTAGTTTGCTCTTCAGCATCAGATTAAAGCTAAGTAAAACATTTTAAAGGAAAATTATGTTTCACAACATTATGTGGCAAATTTAAATGTTGCAAATAACTGAGAACACCAGCAATTAATATTCAAGATAGTCTACAATGGAGGATTCAATCATAAAAATAGAACCACCAGAAATGATAGAGAGTATGGAATTTATACCAAGGATTTAAATTTGTATGATTATAGGTACTGGTTGCCGATTATGTACACTGTTCCTTTGGTTTTTGGGGTTGGTCCTGAAGAACCGGCTGGTTTGTCAGGAAGGGAAGATAAATGCGAAATGAAGGAGAGTAAACTGGAGCCCATGAAGACGAGCTACAAACTACACTGTCCTCTCACAGTCTCCAGTTTTGATGATGAAGGTGACATGCAAGGGAAACTAGTGCCCAGGGGTTGCAGGAAATGAGGAAGATCTGACGGGAAGTGAGGGAGCTCCGGGTCTGGCTGCTGTCCCAGGCCAAAGAGGTGGGCCAGCAAATCTGCTGCACTATGTGTGCACTGCAACAGAGCCTCACTCTGCACTGCCCTTCTGAGCCTACAAAGAACTTGGCTGCTGGTTCACTTTTGTCTTCCAAGTTCCACGCAGAATGTCTCCTGTGGCCCATGATGATCTAGAAATCATCTAGAGTTGGAAAATAGCACCAGCTTAGCTCAGTTGACCCAGTGCAGATCCACAACAATAAGTGAGAGAATGGATATTAGTCTATGGAATTTTTTAAATTTATTGAAAAAGCCTATCTTTGCTCTGAAAAGAACAATGAAACATAATATCCTCAGGAATAACTATTAATATGCTAATCTGAGGAATTATATCCTTAATATATATTGCATTAATACATTATATTTCAGGAAAATGTAAAACATACTAGTGAATGGATTTCTGAATACTATTAGGATTTGAGCACTCCTTGTCACTTTGACTTTTATAATGTCTGGAGTTTTTTTTGTGTTTTTTTTTTCTCCTGATTTCTTCATGTCCATATATAGCAACTTCAGGACAGCCATATATAAATCATAATATTGTTAAAATATGGTTAATAGATCAATCATTAACTGTCTGGAGGGGTAAAAAAATGCCTATTTGCCCAAAGAAAAGTGATGTTGTCCTATAACAGAAAACTATGATCCCAAGTTTAAGAAAAATGACACACCTAATGTGGTATGAGAATATTTTATGAAACCCAAGTGCAAGAAACAAGAATACTATGCTTATATTATATTTTTCACACCAATTTAATGCCCATTAAGTATTATGAAGGATAAAATTAACTTGACTCAGCAGTAAAATTCTGTGATGCTTTTCAAACTAATGTAATGATAAGGTGTTATACAGATTTCGAGTTTCATTAACACTGAAACAAAAATTAGTGGAAGTTATATATTTTCTTCCTTGGAATATTAAAGTGCTAGAAAATTCCACTAAATTACTATAGTCTTTGAATAATAAAGAAATCAAGCCAAACTAGAACATTGTCATTTTAAGTAACAAAATTTATTAATTAATGATGTAAAGCTTTGATCAACCTAGTGAACTATTTTAAAAACTTATCAAATATAAACAAAAAACCTGTCTTTGCTTGTTCTTAATTGGTGAAGAGCATTTAGTCAATCATTGACTCTCAATTTCTGTGGATTTTGCCCAGTCTTTCTTTTCTTTTCTAAGCCAGGAGTCAGCAAACTAGAAAACTAGAGCAAAATTCCTATCACGTATTTTTTAGTATGAACATCAAGCTAAGAATGTGTTTTACATTTTTAAAGGTGGTAAGAAACACATACAAAACAAATATAACAAACCTAAAACAAAGAAGAGGCAACAAAGTCCATAGGTGACCCCACAAAACCTAAAACAGTTACAACCTAGCTGTTCAAAGCAAATTTACCATCCCCTTATACTAGACTAGAAGTTCTTGGACATCATGATGGGTATGCTATTTCATATCTTAATATACTTTATATACTTATCTTAATACATGCTTGATGACACATAATAAGTGATCAATACATTTTTTGATTTTATAAAAAATTACTTGGTGTTCACTAATATGGGGAGTCACATCGAGTCTGGAACTAATGGTATAGCTATCTAAAAAGTTCCCAAGTGGCAGTTACCAGCACATTGCAGGAAAAGACTTGAACATGGACTGTGACAAAATAGCTATTTTACTAACAAAATTTGTACATCCCTAATCCTTAATTTGACATTGTCCTGGAAAGTGACTTCCTAGCTAATGATTCTGTTTCCTAGCTAAACTGATATCTAGGTGTGAACCTGTGACCATCTCTTATTTGAGTGAATGAAGGATTTGTCTTTTTTCTTCAGCTTGCCAAAGAGCATCCAAAGTATAATATGCATGCACATACATTCACATAACACAAATCATAATATGTCATGAAGGGTTTGCATGAAGCAGGGTGAATCGTGTGTTATACTGGATCTAAAAACCATTCATCTAAGAATAAAATTTCACCAACAGTACCATAAATGTGTGTGTGTTCAGCTGTAACAAAAGTTAATTGTACACACAAATCTGCCTCTGGCAATGTCCACAGTGTTTTGCAGCATGAAAGTCAAGGACTACTGGCATAGACTCTAACTTTCCGCCAACCACTTGACTCCCGAGTGCCTCATTATTTTTATGCAATTATGAAATGTATGATTCAAAGACTATTTTTAGAGTAAAAAATGAACTTGACCAGAACATCTAAACAATCCAACACTATATATAATTGATTGAAATAAATAGGTAAAATGAGTAAAAATCTTTAACCTAGTTAATTTTCTTCCTCCCTCCTGCCCCCCCTTCTTTCTTTCTCTCTCACTCTCTCTCTCTCCCTCCCTTCCTCTTCCTGCCTTCATGCCTTCCTGCCTGCCTTCTTCCTTCCTTCCTTCTTCCTTCCTTCCTTTCTTCCTTCCTTCCTTCCTTCCTTCCTTCCTTCCTTCCTTCCTTCTTCCTACCTTTCTTCCTGTCCTTCCTTCCTGCTTTCCTTCCTTCCTTCCATCCTTCCTACCATTCTTCCTTCCTGGAAAGACTTTACTAAGGCATTGTTTTCATATTAAGTTCATGCAATTCATTTAAATTTAAAATGTTATGCATATTTCTCCACTAAACATTGCCCTCTTTAAGTTATTCATGAAAGTGTTGCTGCAGTAAGTACAAGTAGTTCAATAAATAAGTGCTTTAAAAAAAAAAATGATGGACCCATACAAAAACATTGATGGGAGAGGGAGCCGCAGTGGTGGAGGCAAGAACCTGTTCACCAAACTACTCATTTCAGTGAGGTAGATTGTTGTGAAGCTATTTGCTTACCCAATGATCATTTCCTTGCCTTCTTTCCTGCTAAAATGACCTTTATTTTGTTTAGGAATCAGGTGGTGATATCTTGATGTTAAGGAAGTTAAATCTTTTAACCCCCTAGTCATCATTGGTCTAAATCTGTATGGGTGATTCTATTCCATTGGACAATATGATGTAAGATCTCTTCTGGTAGCTTCTAGGAACATTATCATCCTTATTAAAAAAAGAGGGGCAGAAGAAGGCTTTTTTTGTGTGTGATACCATTTACTATTTGGATACTGGTGTGGGCTCTGATACCTTTTTACAACCAGTTCTCTGTAGATGTGAAATAAACTGGGAAAATCACCTCAGTTTTTGTTGAAGTTTATAAGGCACTGAATAAAACTTTGGATAGTCTGGTTTTTTTTAAATTTATTTTTGAGAGAGAGAGAGAGAGAGAGAGAGAGAGAATAAGAGTGAGCAGGGGAGGAGAAGAAAGAGAGGGAAACACATAATTTGAAGCAGGCTCCAGGATCTGAGGTGTCAACACAGAGCCTGATGTGGGACTCAAACCCACGAACTGTGGATCATGACCTTAGCTGATCCACTCAGGAGCCCCTGGATGGTCTGTTTTAGAAATTCAGTTAAGAAAAATATAAATACCCTTAAGATTTAAACCATGATCAGGATTTGTAAATGAAAGCCTTTCTAATTCCTGTCTTCAAGGCATATACTATTGATGAAAAGCACATAATAGGAATAAATATGAAAATCAACTCTTATATTACTACCTTGAGACCTTTCTCAAGTGCTTTAAACATATCAGCTTATTTAATATTGAAAACAACATTCTGAGATAGACATTAATATATTGGCCAAAGAAGAAATTGATATACAAAGATATATAATTTGACAGAGATAATATATCTAGTTGATAATTGAACCAGCATTTAAACCTGGTGGATTAGCTTGGAGTCTGGGATTTCACCACTAATTTAAATGACATTTTTAGGAAAACAAAAACAGAAACAAAACATTCCATGAACAACGATATTTCCTCTTAACTTTTCACTTCTAATAAAACCCAACAAACTTACAATGAACTCTATAAATTACAGAGTCTAATTTTTAAATGACTCTATACTATTTAATGATATACCACTGAAATTTAAATGTCTCAAAAATTTTCATTAAAACCTATATAATTTTTTTCTTGTCAGATTTCAGTGCACCTCATTAAATTTACTTATGTATTTTTCTAATCCAAGAAAGGCAGGAAGAAGAAAACTATGGTAGAGTAAGTGAAAAATTTGGAACAGATTGTGGAAGGTCTTGTACTTCTCAGATTTTCATAAATAATTAAATATAATTTTATGACAAGAGTCATCTAATTATATTACTAAAATTTTAACTTTTCCTTTAAGGAAAAGCTGAGGTATATGTGAGCTGTCTATATTCCTGGTGCATCGAGTTTTCATTTTTCAGTCACTGGAGAAGTAAAAGGAATACCTTTATGGTAGAATTTATATTTGGTTTTATCTAGATTTCTTCTTCTTATAAATTTAAAATATTCAATAGTGCTAGGAAAATGTACAGAATAATATTGGTTCCATTAATATAGTCACTATATGATATGATATGATATTAATGTGATAGGATTCTACTTGGTACATTATTTTCCTAGGAAACAAGTAGAATGAGATTATTTTAAACTGAATTCCAAATTATTTATTTTATTAAGTATTTTCATAACAGACAGTTTCTATGACGCTGGCTGTGGTAATTCTCCCAGCTTTCATCCCATTGCCAGGTGACTCAGTCTTCCCTCTGTGTACATTGTAAATGAAATTATATGCTTCACTTTGATATTTCAAATTTGCTTCTGAATCTTTTCTATAAAATTAACCTACTTTTTATGCTCACCAAACTCTAAGTCAAGAAAGAATTCCTCCTGAGCTCAATTTATGCCTGGGGGTATGCATACTACATTCAATGTTCAGGGCACTAAATTGACTTGAGGGAAAAAGAGGTGGAACCAGGACAATACTGGCAGAATCTGACAGGATGGAATAAATTTTTGTAAGGTCTTATTTAACTCTGCAGTATATATTTTCAGACATACTGCAGGCTATTTCAGTGCAGTCTATGGACTTTGCATGGAATTATTTTTTAAACAAACAGGAAGGAAGAGAATGCTGCATTTTATGGAATAAATTACACCATCTAAATTTTTTATCCAGTTGTCATGACAACCGTCATATTTTCCATAATGTGTAGTCTATTAAGTGTTGAACTAGATGTGCTTTAAAAAAAAGATAGTAACATTCAGGGAGACATTTTCCATTAGAATTCTTTGAAAGGACCACAGGATTATTATGCTTCAACAAACAACCTGTCATCCTTGTGCTATTCCTTGGATCACAAAATGGGTGAGAAAAGCAAGAAAAACACCCTATAATATCAGGGTTCATTGATATATTTTTTTAAATGTCAGGTACTTGAAGCATCAGCAGATTCTTGGGTACTATCTATGGAATCTGTGATGGCTGTTGTCCAGCTAAAATTGAATATCTCCAGGGACTGTAAATTAACCACTTCTGTGGGGAACTTCCTTGAGAGTATATAAATGAGTACACTCTTCTAAAACAATCTCCCTTTATCTTTAACCCATTTTTCTTTCTTTTGTAGTTATAAGCTTGAAACTTCTTCCAAATCACTGCCCTTACAATAATTAAAACCAATTTACATTTGAATTGAATCCTCTAGTTATCATATTAAATAATACAATTATCAGCAGATATTTCCATACAGCTAGCTATGAATATCATTTCCATTCTGATATATTTTTGTAAGAAAAGTACTCCAATTTGGTCTAGATTGAAACTTAGTATGCATCTCTTCCATTAAACCATAGCCTTGATTGCTTGAGAAATATTGGCTTTATAATCATTTTTAGACATTAGTCACAGGGCTTAACAGATTTGGCCATAAAATAAGGGGGTCTCAGTGGATAACATCACCACTCCTAAATCCAGTAAATCACTCTAACACCACCAATTTTTACTTGCACACATGAGTCTGGTTTATTAAAGCCTCTTTCTCTTCTCCAGTTACTCATTCTTTCCTAAAGTTGAAATAGGAAACAAACATGTCTAAAGAATAATCAAGACATAGCATATTTTATAGGCATATAATTCCACTTTGCTATAAGGCAAAGTGACTTTTATTTCACCCTAAATTTATCTAATTTTCAAAATAATTTTAGCCAATATTTATTGACCCTCAATCTTCTGCCAACCACTTTGCGTAAAGACAGAGAAATGAAGATAAGATGAGTAAACTAGCACTGATAATCTAGGAAGGAAAGCAAATGTATACACAGAAATTTCAGTGTAATAGCTTATGTTATTATGTAGTTCTATAAACTGAATGTTTATGCTCTTCCTGCATTGATATGTTGAAACCCAATCCTCAATGCGCTGTATTTGGAAGTGGGACCTTTGGGAGGTAATTGGGTCATTCTGGTAGAGCCCTTATGAATGGAATTAATGCTCTTTATAAAAATGACCCCAGAGAGTGCCCTCACTTTTTCTGTCATGTAAACACAACTAGAAGGCAGCTGTCTATGAACCAGAAAGTGGGATCTCACCAGACAGTAAATCTATCAGCACCTGATCTTGGACTTCCAACTGCTAAGAATCATAAGGTATAATTTTTGTGGCTTATGAGCCACCCAGTCTAGGGTATTCCATTACAACAACCTGCCAAGACTATGACATGTGGAGAACCCCACTGCAACACGGAATGAAAATAGGCTATTTCAAAGGTTTTCCCTGAACTGATAAAGACAGTGATAATGCCTAAAGATATATAGAAAAATGTGTCCAAGGTTTGTGGGAAGAGCATTTTAGACAAAGGTAAGATTGTGGTGAAAAGATACATCTGTGTAAAATGGTAATAGGTGTGTGAAAGAACCAAAAGCCATCAGGCATTTTAAAACATAAATCTAGATAAGACACTGCAGAAATAGGTATATGCCTAGTCACAATGACCCTTGATTAACTTGTTCCAAAACTTGAATTCATCTGGCATAGTGATACATTGATGAGTTTTAAGCACATTAGTGATGGTGACCTATACTGTCTTCTGGTAGGAATCTATGTTGTTTCCTTCATTAGCTAGAAACCGTACTTGAAGGTAAGGTCTTACTCCTAACATGTTACTATAATATCTAGCATGTCTCAGAAGACATTTCATAAAACGATAAAGGAAAACGTTGACCTTACTTTTAAATATTCTGTTGTAAGAAGTTATCTGATGTAATTTTTAAAGATTATGATCAGTCAACTCTTGTTCTCAGATTCTAATCATTTTATATTGGATAAATCCTAAAGACAACGCAAAACACTGGCCACTTTAAAATCTTTTATGTGCAAAAAGAATTCTGGATTCCCCAACTGGGAAAGTTTTAGATTTTTCGGTACATCTGTGTGACAGCCTGACATCTGCCTTATAATATGTAAAATATTGAAAAGACCAATTAAAGGAAAACTCTTTTTAAACCATACTTCTACCAGAACAATCGTTTGTAAAATTTCAACCTCAAAACATATAATCTCTAGTGGGTTCACTGTGTTGATTCCTTTTATGTGTCTGGAAACTAATTCATATCTACATGGAATTACAGAATCATTATTCTTCTGTGACAATTCACCCTCCAGAAGACAAAGCTAGGTCCTGGCACAAGGTGAATGAGATTGCTGCCTAGTCAGAACAAGCCAGGATACACGGCAGGAAACAGACATCACTCATGAGCAATAAATTATAGCACATACTTGCTACTAAATTCTCGACGAAAGTCTTTTATGGTGCTCTTTAACAGCTCTGTTAGACATCTAGAACATATAAATGAATTTCAGTGCATTAATTTATGGCTAATTTAGTCACCAGAAAATGTAAGCAATCATGGGAAAAATACCAAGCCCACGATTCTATCTTAACTCTGTTGAGTGCGGGTGAACCAAGGGAGACTCCCTACCACTTTGGTTTTGGTAGACTGTTTCTTAATGGCTGCAGTAAATTCATCAAATGCAAACCAGATTTTAACAATGCCATCTATGGAGTTTTTTCTAAATACTATATTTTTTAAAAAACTGTGGCAGCTATTCTTATTTGGCAGATCTGAACCAGTTAATTTTGTTGATTTGTGGGCATAGTTAATGAAGTCAAAATTTTGATTTCAGTCTCTACAGGAAACCGGTTACCTTTCCACAGAAAGTGTTCTCCTAATGCAATAAATTGTACTCAACCGCATTAGAAACTAGGTGAAGTTTAAACTGCCCCACTATGGAAAAGACAGTATGTGGTACAGTTGTTTTTATCTAGACCAGGCCATCAATATAATTTTGAAAGTGCATTTTTCAAGTGTTTTCTAGAATAAACATTTTATTTTTATCTTTTTATAGTGATTTTTCAGATTATCTTATTAACAATAACTGCATACATAAACTACACATTTATTAAATTTATCTTAGTGTATTATTTGTAATTTACATGCTATTTAAAATAAATTTCTTATTTTAAAACAGTAATAGTTTATGAATTTCTCAGGTAAGCATGTGCTAGAGTATTGAATTACATAACTTATATCAAAACACAACAAATGATTTGTAACATATTCCAATATCTTTTACTATCATATGTATAATTAATTGCTTCATTTTCAATACATACAGATATTGTGTATATCTTTAAGTTAGAAAAAAACAATGCAAAGAATGTAAATATTAAGATTATGCCTAAATTATATCCTCCTTCTTCAACTTTTTAATGTAACATACACACTCCAAAATTCATTTGGGTAGATACCACTATTTCATGAACATTTAACAGAATTTTTACCTATATTCTCCCATAAAAGGAAAGTATTTGTAGAAGTGTCTTTTGGCTATTAAATCCTCCATCTTAAAGAAGGCCAGGGTGCCTACATTTTAATTATTTCTCATTCTTAAAATTATTGTAAGTTCCTCGTCAGTATACATATATAACCATTTTATAAATGCTGCATTAAAAACAAAAGGAGGTTATTAAACTATGTCTAGTGAGGCAAAATTAAATAGACTGGAAACCTACATCACTTACTATTTTTTAAATTCTATATAAGCTATAATTCCCACACACTAATTCAGTGAATCATTGTTTAATTTTAAGCTATAGTTTCTTTAGATAATCACAACTTCTGTCACATGCACATATTTGCTGCTTTTGTGTTAAAAGGAAAAAGAAAAAAAAACCTCTTGAGCCCTTTTTATTCATTTTCAGATTTTATTCTCAAACCTACTCAATGCATTTTGGGATCTAAGTTTTATTTATTTATTTAGTTACTTACCTATTAATTTTTTACGTTTATATATTTTGAGAGAGACAAACAGAGCACAAGCGGAGAAAGGACAGAGATAGAGGGAGGAGAGAGAATCCCAAGCAGTCCTTTCACTGCCAGCATAGAGCCTGATGTGGGGTTAGAACCCATGAAACTGTGAACTCATGACCTGAATTGAAACCAAGAGTCAGACGCTTAACTGACAGAGCCACCCAGGCACCCCTATTTATTTATTTTTATAAACAAATCTTCTCTTTTTCCTAGAATCAGAAGGAAATTAGGCAAATGACCAAACAACTAGTAAATATCAAAGTTTTGTAATTACAATAGCAAATAGTATCAATTTATTTGTCCCTTGATTGCTCCCTAACTGACTTTTACATATTGAAACAGAGTATATCAGTTAGATTATACTAAATTCCATTAAGCTGACATATATAAACCTAGAGATTACCGGAGTCCAGCTCTAGCTGGTCCAGGGTCCCCTGAAGGAGAGGCAACGTCAGCGAAAAATTGGAGATAAGAGAGCCCTGTGTTTCTTTCTTTCTTGGTCACCACCCTGACATCTCTCTCTTGCCAGGTTTTGTGCCTTTATTTATAGATTTAAGTGTTAACATGCCATCAAAAAGTGGAATTTTTACAAATAATTCTCAGTGGTAAGATGCTTTGAAAAGGGTGCAGAAACAAGTTTTACAGAGGCATTTTTGCAGAACTATTCTAATTACAATGAGGTAACTTACACATCATAGGATAACAGGATATTCTCAGTGAAAAGAAGATAACATACACATGTGTTTGAACCCGGTAGAAAATCTTACAACTAAGAAGACAGCAGGATGTTTTCAGTGAGAAGCAGATAGCAAACACATTTGTTTATAACAACAGCGCTAAGATTCAGGCATAAACAAAGCTAGGAGTCATTCTGTTCTGGCTCACAAGAGGAAGACTATATTCACGAAGGTTAGTAAATAAACCTTTTGTCAACCTTGTTCTTTGATGTTGCAGGTGTAAGCTCCATAGGTGCCCTAGAAGTGCAGGCCTTTGCAAATGAGTTTAAGTTGTAACTACTCTTACCCATCCTCACAATGGGCACCAAATTAGCATATGTATGCACAGTAACTTGTTTGTTTCTTATTCCTAAGTTAGGCTCCTTTTCTCAGGGCCAGACTTAATAGTAAATTTTGTGTTCTTTAACCCCCTTCATTTTCTATGCCTTAAATTTGTGTCTCATTAGAAGAGCCTTTTGACAAACATCTGCAGTGCTTTGTTTAAATTCCTTTTTATAAAGGTGGGAATATGCTTCTTCCCATGGAGTATCTGTGTGGGGAATCTTGGTCTGACTTGGAATATTGTGAGGCCTAAACAATAGCAACAGGCTTAATTTCACATGAGCAGTAATAACAGAAGGAGATACCAGTTTCCGCCACTCATGGCAGGAGCCCTGCAGCGTCTGCCATTTCCTTACTGTGACCCTGTCATCCAGCAAGGCCGGTGCGGCTCCCAGCAAGAGATAAGAAGAAAGACCCGGTTTCAGTGTCTTGGAACAATGAAGATTTATTACACTCTTACCTAGAATCTATCACTTGCCTAGAGAACTAAGGCATGCTCCTTCAGATGTTGCCTCCGCATGTCTGACATTTCCAATCTTTTAGAACCTAGGTAGCAAAAGACCTTTATGTTAAAGTAACCAGATTCGGCCCCCGTTGGAGTTACTCATGCTAAGCCCTACATCAGCAAACCAAAACTCAACTGAGTCTCTATCCTTGACTCTCCCAGAAAAGAAAGGCCTAGGTCAACCGCTCAGTGCTTCCCTATTCAGCACAAGTAAGCAACCTAATTCCAAGACTTCCATTTGCTCTGTGTAAGGAAAGTAACCCTGCTTTAACCAATCAGCAAATGCTAAGTCTAACTTTTTTATTCCTGTTCACAGTGTTTTGTAAAAATTTCTCATCTCCTACAGCTCTTTCAAGTTCCTTTCTAATTGCTGGACACGAGGCTACCTGATTCATGAATCATTGAATAAGAGCCTACTACTAGATCAGTAAATTGTCTGTGGAAAATTTTCTTTTAACAATTATTATGGCACTGGCAATTAGATGCTTTAAAAATGTTGAATTTTATCCAGACCTGTGATCCTAGAAAACACCCACAGTTAAAGAAATCTCTATTGTGTTCCAGGAAACAGACCACTACAAATAAACATCTTTCCCATGTGATTTCAATAAGACTCACGGATTCCCCCTTGTTTAACTATGACCAGGTTAGACATGAACCCTTCAGATTCCCCTTTTTCACCTCATAAATGATTAGCTGAACTGCTTGCCCCAGTGATCAATTGGAACAAAATGCTTGTTAATCAAATTTTATTTAAGATCTTTTTCTTCCAACAGGCTCCTGAACTTTGGCCCACCCTTGGCCTAAGTTAGGATATTGCCTTTCCTTGAATGCCACTCAGGAGAATAAGCTGGTCTCCAGATAAAATATTCTCGGATCTATTCTCTAATCAGTCTACTCCTCTTCACCCTATTGCCCCACACTCAATTGTTTTTTTTTTTTTCTTTTTGCCTTGTTAACTCCTTCTTATAAAAGAAAAATAATCATTTTTGCCTAACACTTGAGGCATTTGCAGATCTTATGTTCTTTTTTTCTAATGTTTATTTATTTTTGAGACAGAGAGAGACAGAGCATAAGTGGGGGAGGGCCAGAGAGAGAGGGAGAACTAGAATCTGAAGTAGGCTCTGGGCAATGAGCAGTCAGCACAGAGCCCGATGCAGGGCTCAAACCCACTAATTGTGAGTTCATGACCTGAGCCTAAGTTGGACTATCAACCCACTGAGCCACCCAGGTACCCCTGTAGATCTTATGTTCTAAATGTTTTCCTTATCTCAATAATTACCCTTCACCAATTGCCATAGTGCCTTCTGTCTCCTTGAAATAACTTTTTTGAATTAAGTCTCTCCTTACTGAACCTGGATTTCTTTGTTATTCTACTCTATTTTTGCTTCTACTTAGAATTGGCTTATTTCATCTGCTCATTTTTCGTTAGACAAAGCAATGCACATAGACATGCTTGACTTCAAGGTCATGAAAATGTTATCCCTCATGGCTCAGAAAAAGTAGGAATTATTGTTACTTCCTTTACAGAATTCACAACAAAATAATGAAACTTTGCTATTTAAGAAGAGATGAAAAACCCTCTTCTCATGATTCTCACAAAACCATCATTTATTTTAAAAAAATGAAAAAAAAATTTTATTTGGTTTTTGGTCACAAGACTTCTGTCCTCTGTAATATCATGGTATTATTTTAAACTCTACTTATATCTACTTTCCTTTCCTTTCAAATTTGACAGTTTTCTGTTATGCTACCCAATATAACATTGTGGTACACTAAATAATAATACTAAAATTTAGGTCCCCTATTGGATGTAATTTAAAAATTTTCTATTTTAAGGTCACTGACTACATATTCATCTTACAATGATTTTCCAAACAGTTACTAAACAAAAGACAAAGGTTATATCACTTTGTCGTTATTTGTTTGAAGATTCAAAAAAAAGTTTGTATTCTGTAAATGTAAATATCTAGATCGGAGCTGGCACACTGTGTGTCCTGTGGGCCAAATCTGGTCCACTGTTTATTTTTTACAGCTCCAAAGCTAAGCCTGTTTTTGTTTTGTTTTTTAAACTTAGTTGTATTTTAAAGGTGAAAAACAACATCCACCGAAGGATTTGTAGGATGGGGAGAAGGGTATACTTTCACACACAGTCAAAAATATTTACTATCTGTCTTCTTGTGACAAAAATTTTACTGACCCCTGATTTAGATAAGTATATGTCAAAGTTAGGAACAAGATTAAACTAGTGACAGTTTTTAATGTATTTTTATGATTTATAAAACAGTTCAGTTTATAAAAGACTAAAGGTATATGGCAAATATTATATTTAAATTCCTAAAAGGTTTAGATTAACTCATTCTCGAATTTTAAATCAATTTTAACGTTATACAATAACTACTGCTTTGATTGTATGAGTTATTTCAAGTTACTATTAGAAATATATGATATATCCCCTTTAAAGCATTAAATAAATTTATAGTATAATTCTGTAATGTAAAATGTTGTTATCCAACCAAAATATTAACAAAAGATATATCAATTTTATATTTTTTACTATATTTCTCAGCAATCGTCTCACCAATAAAGCTTACTGAATACACAGCATGCAAACTTACTGTATTTCAAGTGCAGTAAGTTTTGCCACGGCTCAATCATGCCACTAGATGGAGCATTTAGCACTGCAGAGAACTCTTGAAGAAAACTCCGGGTGATTGTTGTGTTTTAAATACAGTTTAAAGGCGAAAGACATAAAAATGTGATGATAAGAACACTTTTCTGAAGTTTTATTGAGTTATCTCAGAGTCATCTAAACACTACGTGGTTATTTTAGAGTCAAAAATTATTTCTAGGCTACCCAAATTGATACACAAGCTGAATGATCAGACTTAATGAAAAGAAAAATTGCAATGATGTTCTAAATGGACTTTTGAGTTATATTCTTAATTTTGTCTGACTTGACACATATTCTAATATATATGTGTTACTGTGAAGTTTTGAAAGCAAGGAAATACAGCTACTATTAACATTAAATAATGGCAATTAAAACAATAATGGACCCTATATGAGTTGGCACTGGTGACAAATAAAAGAAAGAAGAAAAAAAGAGACCGTTGTACATCAATGAAAAGAAAGCAGCAGTAAATGCTACACTGTTAGTGCATGGCTCGGAAAATAAGACTAGAGTTATTTCACTTGCCTGGGCCTGAGAGGGTCAGTCACAATGGCAGAGGCTGAAGGTCAGGGTCTACAGGCTCAAGCCACAGAGATGAACAACAGCATGTTGTGTACCTTTTATCAGTCTCCATTTTTAATGCATTGTCTTCATATATCCATAGATATCTATGTTTTACCTAGTATTTTAATTTTTAAAGTTTATTCATTTTGAGAGACAGAGTGAGCAGAGGAGGGGCAGAAAGAGAGGTAGAGGGAGAATTCTAGGCAGAGCCTGACACGGGGCTTGAACCCACAAACCGTGAGAAGTCAAGAGTCAGATGCTTAATTGACTGGATCACCCAGGCCCCCTATCTTATATTTTAAATAATATCTATATTTTTATGTAGAGAGATAGATGCTAGATAGATAGATGAACAGGAATCAGATTTCTGAAAGCTGACTTTGTCCAGGTTGATTTATATATCCCTACCCATATGTTTCACCAACTTACTAAAACCCATTCCAATGTGCAGATGTTTAAATGAAGTTGGAAGCTATTTTGCCACATGATGCTGATGTCAGTTAAAAGCTGAGTATTAGCAGAATGGTAAAACTTCAGATGAGTGTGTCTGCTGTGTTGATCAGTGTTCCCCAAATTCAAATGGATCTGACTGACAGAGAGGCCCAGATCATTGGCCTAGAAAGTGAAAAATCAGACCTACTGACTCACAGATATGCATGTATATAAGGGGAAGCATTTAAAGTAGAACAGAAATTAGATTTTTTTTTTCCTCTCTGGAAAAAAGCCAACAAAATACTGAATGAAGACTTTCAGGCAAGGCAGGATACAAAACTGCCAAGTGTGAAAATGATTACAAATGGCAACTTATGTGGGAAATCACTAACCAGAAATGACTTCCAGTTTCAAGACCATAGTATGTGATAACGTGACTCCACCCAAATCAGAGAGTGTTCCACATCAAAGGATGGTAAAAGCTTTAGTACTTACTTGTAAAAAAAAAAAAAAAAGAAAGAAAGAAAGAAAGAAGGAAAGGAAGAAAGAAAGAAAGAGAAAAATCCCAAAGGAATATTCCTCACACAAATATTTTCTTTTAAGTGTTAATTGAAAAATATTATTTTGACATAAACTGCATATGTGGTGTATGGTAATCTAAACCGTTATTTTAGATAAATATAATCAATCTTTTACTGAGCTTTGAGATCTATTGTGTGGTTTCATTATCTCTCATTTATTAAAATTATACTCACATTTTACAAACGCTCTCAGCGGCTTTGCAGGAAAGCCCCATGATGGACTTACTTACCCTGAAATGGCTACTACCTTCTTTTAAGTTTGTTGATTCAAGACAACTATCATGAGAAAATGGTGATAAGTAAAGAAAAAAATTGTTTAAACTTAAAAATTTACAAGAAATAAAAATGACTTAGTGGAAGACCGATGATGAATAGGGTATAGAAAGCAGATATATTCCTTGAAGATGAAAATTATACCCTACAAAAACCTTAGTGCTGAGTATTTACATACAGTGTTAACTGGTATTTTACAAGTTTGATCTGATCAAGATGAGAAAATTCATTAACTTATCAGTTTGCAATTTGTCAAAGATAAAACTAATCACTTTACTTGAATGGGACAATTTAATTCATTTATTAACAAATTACCCAATTGAAGAGTTTTTGGTTATAAAGGTCAGACTGACATATTTGAAAAAGCAAGCATTTGGAATTCAAAGACCTTGGCTGAAATGAGGACTTACTGACTACTTGATGCACATGATCTACCTTAACTTCCTCTTAATTTTTCATGAATGAAATGGAGATAATGATCTCATCACAAGATTATGAGGATTATATGATATGATGGATTTCTTTTAGACTTTAATTATTGGAAGTAATAGTAAAGGTCAATATTTTTATTTTGAAGACAATTTTAGTTTTCTGTACCTATCATTCTATAATAATTTTGGCTAAATAAATAAAACTATTCTGGAATCTAAAACAAATGTAAAGATAGGAATATAAATGGAAATATGGATCTAGATTATCTACTATGTACCAATTGGTACAATAGGCCCTGAGCAATTACTTCATCATGTTTTAGTATTAACAGCAATTATGAAAAAAATAACTGCCAACACAGATATAAAAGCTGTCAACAGTTGTGTTTATGAACAAGTTCAGCTAAAATTCTGAGGTTTACTTTTTTTTGCCAAATATATATGTGCAAATATGTTCACAATAGGCAAAACTAAGTGCATTGCGTGGCTTACTTTCTTTCCAAAAATAGAACTCATATTTAGGGCTTCATGTAATATATAGAAGGAGGATGGGCATCAGAGTGTTATTTTTAAGAAGTCTAAAAGTAGACCTAAAATATACATGTTTTATACATGTTTGCAATCATGGGTCCATAAATCCATTCATCCATTCATTCATCCATTTGATAGATCAATTCTGAAGCTCTTTTTATTGTTTTAAAATAGGAATTGATCGACATTATTTTTTAAAATTTGCTCACTAGTGTTAGTTCTCATCAAAATATTATTTAAACTATAACTACAAAGACAAAGTAAAATAACTGGGATAAGAACCTAAACTAACAATGGAGTATTAATAGAGCACCAAATAGTGTTTTTTCCCAGATAATGGATATTGTTACTAATATATCTGATATAACTAAACAACTAATGGACTCTTAAGTTTGTTTCTTCAAATGTAGACCATTTCCTACTTGAAAGCATCATTGAAACTTGTCATTTGGAAACTGACAGAATACATTCTACCAGATTAAGATTCTTAAAAAAGAATATTATTGACTTGCTTGATATAATTGCCTCTTCACAGCCATTACAATCATTCATGTAAATACATATTTAGGGAGGCATCAAAAGCAGATTATTCACCTAGTGGAGCATGACAGCTCCAGAGGATTTACTGTGTTCATTGCTGCAATTGTCACCAAAAACTGTTAATTCACAAGCACAGCTACCTGCTTTTACACATAAATATCTACCATTCATTATTTCCCCTCATTGTATCAAGGGAAAGTCAATCTATATGGAACTAAATCTTAATGTTCTTTCGTAAGATGTTAAATATAAGACGGACAATGCTCTTCAGTAATGACAGGCTCAAATGAATATATCAATTTAAATACCTTTCTTTTAAGAAATATGAACAGATATTCAACAATAGCAGGCAGGATGCACTCGATATCTCACTTTTGAAAGAAAGAACATACAATTTGGAATTAGTGCTCTTACATATTTTCTAGTTAATACTTCTAGAATTCATGTTCAAAAATACAAATGGAGCACTTAGTGAGGCAATTTTTTAATGCATAGCATTAATGAATATCTACGTATGTGTGGCTTATGTTGAGAATTAAAATGAATGCTGTTGAGTAGCCACTTGCTTCTTTTTCTCTATGGAAAAGTTTCTGGATGCTAGTTAAAGCACATGATGCGATGATTGTGAGGGGTGGCCTGGGTACTTTATATATTTAAGAGCTGCTAGAATCATTTTTTCTCTGTTTCTTTGTTAGCTTCCTTGCCTACTTGGTTTCTTGTCTATTCAGCTGATTAAGGGAAAACTTATTCCAGAATAGTTTTTCATCAGATAAGAGAGACAAATAGATGATAGGTAGATAGACATATGAGAGATGGCTAGAAAGAACATTAGCTAGATAGCTTAATAGATTATTTGTAGTGTTTCCTCCTTCCTGTAATTCATCAATAAATATACTTTTATCTGTAGAGAATATGTATGGAAAAAAAGGAAGTCATTCTATTTTTTCATAGTGAATAGTTTTTAACTGCGAAACTCAAAATCTGAATTGAATATACAATTTCATATCATTGTTTTCATCATTTTGTGTTAAAGATTTTCTATTTATTTTTGAGAAAGAGAGCAAGTGGGGAGGGTCAGAGAGAGAGGGAGAGAGAGAGAGAGAGAATCCCAAGCAGGTTCTTTACTCTCAGAACAGAGCTAGATGAAGGACTTGAACTCATGAACCGTGAGATCATGACCTGAGCTGAAATCAAGAGCCACTTAACCATCTAAGCCACCCAGGCTCCCCTGTTTTCAGCTTTTTAATGACCAGATCATTTATGGATTGCACGATGGTACCTATCATTGTCTCCTGCAACAATGAGTTCTCACTTCTTGCAGATATGACACATGGTGTAATAAACTCACTTTACAGAACATACACTTATTTTGCTTTTCCCCTCTATTCGTTCCATCTGTTCCTGGCCTATTAGTTCCATCTGTTCCTGGCCTACCTAAGGCCCCTAAATTCTGGCAAAAGTAATGAGTATTCTCTTTTGAGTATCACAACATAAACCCACAGCTAGTCACAACTTTTCTTTGAGCTTATTATTCCAACATTTAGTGATGGTACATTTTTCTTCCAACCCCCAAACATTTTGAGAGAATTAACAATAGAAATGCATAAAACATTCTAAACTCATTAGAAAACCACTCAGTACAAACTATTAATTTTAGTTTTGAATACATTGAAAACGCTTCTTGGCATAAGTGTAAGACACAGTTTAACATTAATTACATAGCCTGACTGCCCTGAGAGGTCTTGGCTACATCACAACACAATGTCAGAAATGAAAGGGCTTTGTAGACTGTAAAGTTTCATTCAAGTGCAAGTAGCATTAGAATTATAAACATATATATATATATATATATATATCTTTTATGTTATGATAGTAGTTTTGATTTTCTTATAGCTAAAAATAGTTGAGAGAGGCTTACAGACTTGATTTTTTTTATTCAATTTAACTTATATCAATTATATTTTATCAAGAGTCTAAAGTGATTTATTTCCAGTACATTTTTAAACTATATTCCTGGGAGAAAAGTATAAGCTTGATTTATATTCAACTATAGCTTTTGAAATGAATGTGTATATATATATACATATGTATATGTATATATACATATATTAGGACATTAAATTTTACCTTTATACATAGATGTTCTTTTTGTACAATTTCAGTAGATCTTATATAACTCTTTTGTTCATTTTTCATTTCCACCCTTAGGAATTCATACTGTTTGTAAAATAAGAGAATCTTCCTTTATGCTTTTTTGTGGTATAAGTTGATTTTCTGTCCAAGAGAACGTTATTGGCCTAAAACCTATGGAATGTTGGGGCAAGCTTGTGCTAGATTGCAGGAGCTCATCATACCCATCTCTTCCCAAGTCTGTGCTACATCAGTGATATTTATTGGAAGCTTGAAATTAACAACAGTGGGGGCTGTACCTCACAGACATTGGCAAATACTACAAAGCAGAATTTGTTCTCTCTGGAGAACTGGTGGTTAAAAGTTTCCTTCTACACCACTGCCTGCAAGTGAAATTCAAAGGAACCTGTTCCCACATGTGAAGGTATATACAGAAAGCATTTGAGGGGCTCCTGGGTGGCTCAGTAGGTTAAGTGTCCAACTCTTGATTTTAGGTCAGGTCATAATTTAATGGTTTGTGCATTTGAGCCCCCAAAGCCTGGAGCCTGCTTGGGATTCTCTCTCTCTCTCTCTCTCTCTCTCTCTCTCTCTCTCTCTCTTTCTCTCTCTGCCCCTCCCCCATTCTCCCTGTCTCTGTCTCTCTCAAAATAAATAGATAAACAAAAAACAAAAACAAAAACAAAAAAAAAAGAGCCTGGGTGGCTCCACTGGTTGTGCATTCAACTTCAGCTCAGGTCATGATCTTATGGTTGGTGGGTTCGAGCCCCACATCTAATGCTGTGCTGGCAGCATGGAGCCTGCTTTGGATCCTCTGTCTCCATCTCTCTCTGCCCCTTCCTTGCCTACATACTCTCTCTCTCAAAAATAAACAAACAGTAAAAAAAATAAATCTTGTGAAATCAGGTGTTGTACCTTCACTGATAAATGAATGCTAGAAGATACACATGGGCCTTATGGAAACGACATGGAAAGAATAGCGAGGCATAATGGTATCACAAGACTTCAGTAGGAAATACAGAGGTATAACTACTACAAGTTTTTTCTAGAAGACAGTAATGTATATTTTTACCAGTAACTTTTGAAGGAAGACAATGGAAATGTTGAAATGCTATGCATGCAGATTTGTTGACACTCTCCTCTCTGATGCTTTCTCATGCAAGAAACTCTAAACAGTTTAATAGGAAGGAGGTAGAATGAGATCCTGCTTCTGTGAGGATATTGCTCTTGAATTCCAGTGTGTGTATCTATTTATCAAGCATGACATATAATTGTGTCAAACTCAATGTGTCCAAACTGAAGAAAAAGATCATATTTCCCCTTAAATTGCTTCACATTCTGTATACCTCAACTTGGTAAATGACTCCATAATACCCACCTCTAACTCCATCATCTGGTCCAGAAGCATGTTTCCGAATGCTACACTCTTCTCTGCATCTTATCCTCAAATTCTAATTACTAGCCAGATGGAAGTTACCCTGTTGATATTACTGAAGCAGAAACTTTGAGGGAGTCATTTATAAAATGGAATCCAACTTTGCTAATTTTCTCCTTCAAATCTTTCCAAAGCTTTATTGTCTATGGCCCAATCCCTAAAATCCTTATTAGGTTGAGTAAGACATTCCTTGACCTGCTCCTTACTATTTCCTAGGTGTCCTACCCTCGACTTCAATATTTCAACCACACTAAACCACCAAATGCATATTCTCTAGCTTTAACTTTCCTCCCCTACAACAACATATCTCATATTACTTCCCTTAATCAGGGTAATTCTGACCTCAGCAACTCTGAATGTGGTATTCTTCTGGATATTCAACCACTAGCAGTTATTATTTACCTCCATCTGAGAATGCTATGAATTGTCATCTGTCATAGTCATCTGTGAGATCTTTGAGGGCAAAAATCACAGATACTCAGTTTTCTGGACCAGCACCCTGCACACAGTAACATTACATAAATGTTTGCTGGTGAATAGATATATTTGCTATACTATTTATAGAAGTACTTTTCAAATATAATAATAATAATAATAATAATAACAACATATTACTTCCCTTAAATACAGATAAAACATGAGTCATATGCTGAGATCTATACTAACACCAACAGATGATAATTCTTTCAAACAATTCAAATTAGAGGAGAAGGAGAAAAGTAGTGAGAGCAGGGGGCAGGTTCATACATTCTTTTGTAGATTCCAAGTCCATATTTAATACTTTTACGTTAGCCTTTTTTCTCAATTTGTTCCTTTTTTATTAATTCACCTAATTGATATTTTGATGTCATAAATTTCTTTTTTAAAATGTAAATCTATTTTATTTCTATATGTATGCCATATATATATATATATATTCCATAGGCTAAACTCATTGTTTCTATATCATCATTTAAAACACCTAAATATTTTATGTGAGTTGAGAATGATTAAATATATTAAATCCATGGAGAGATTCATAGTTTTAAATTCTCCTCCAGTTAGAGAATCAAGTTGGAAGTTTCCTTAGCACTAATAGAAGTTACATTCAAAAGCAAACTTCTGGGGTGCCTGGGTGGTTCAGTCAGTTCAGCGTCTGACTTCAGCTCATGGTATGATCTCATGGTGTGTGGGTTCAAGTCCTACATGTAGCCCTGGACCGACAACTCAGCGCCTGGAGCCTATTTTGAATTCTGTGTCTTCCTCTTCCTGTGCCCCTGCCCCATTTATGCTTTGTCTCTCTGTCTCTAAAAAATAAATAAATGTTAAAAAAATGAAAAACACCAACGCTTTATGAAAGTGAATAATAAATTATTGTAGGTATAGCAGGAATGCCTTTCCTGTCTGTCTTCCCATTGCACACAGACTCTAATGAAACCAAAGTGAAAATCTGACCAAAGCTGCAGCAGTAGTTTTTCTTTGCAAAATAGTCATGTTACTCTGTTTTGGGTGCTGAAGGGCAATGCAGAGCTAGAAACTGAGTAGTAATTTTCTAAGGATACACCAAAGCAAAGTTAATCTGCTGAGGAGGAAAAAAATGAGAGAGAGAGAGAGAGAGAGAACAAACTAAAAGAGCTGAAGACAAAAGTTCATGAAGTTTCAGCAAAAATATTTTGACTCCCAATCTTCCAATTCTTGTGTGAACCTCTCTTGACTATATTTTTTTTGCCATTTTGATTTTGTGGGATAGCCCATTGTGGATTGAAGTAGTTAACTAATGGCTTCTATTTCTTGCAACCAAATGGCCTCTGATAAATAGCCAACTCAACTTTTTTATTCCCACTAACCTCTATAATTCTGATTTCTTTTTGTAATTTCTACTTTATTATTTTTTACTTTTTTCAGCCTTGTTTATTTTTAATACACATTTGAGCATTTTCCAGGGGTCAGACACTGGTCTAATCCCTTTACAAATATGAATTAATATAATTTTATAATAATCTTATGAAACAGATAGACTTATTGGCCATGTATTACAAATGAAGAAATAAGGCACTGGCTAAGTAGATTGCTAAAGATCACATAGTGAATACACAGCTGTAAAGACTGAACCCAAGGCCTCCGGCTCCTAAATGACCAGTAGCCTCTCCTTCCTCCATTTCTTCTTGGAAGTATTTTAGAAGATATATAGTTTTTGTTATTGGCACTAGCTTTTGACTTCTGAGAATCTGCATGGCATTGGATAATACATGTTAAACCTTAGCTCATGGTCTAATAGGAGAACTTGGTAAACAGTGTGATAATGTTTACTGTAGCTGGATGTAATTACCCTTTACAATGTAATTTTAAATTAATTTTAATTAACATATTAAGAGGAATGAACTAATTCTCTCCTTTTCATGAGATAAGCTGGTCTCTCTGGCAAGAGGCAACTTTCTTTGTACCAAAACATTGTGTTTTTGTACAATCACCCTTATTTACCTAAAACATGAGCCTTCATAGGCTTCTGTAAAGAGGTGAAAAAATGCCTCTGCCTGGACACTGAGCATCGTGTTTCTGAGCCTCTGGCTACTTGCCTATTGTGTGGGGCAGCCTGTTGAAGCTATTTTCTGAACTCACTAAGTTGGAAAAAAAAAACTCCTTGTGAGGTAGGGTGGGTTTGCAAAGCGGGGGCCTCCCACTGTCAGAAGGTGACCGATGTTTACACCCCACTCAATTAGTTTTACTTGAGAACTGACCCCCAAGGCACCTTGTTGACTAGTATCAAGAGTGACTTGCTTGCTTATCCAAAAATATGCTAATTGTACCTTGTGAAAGAACTTATTATAGGAATTTCTTTTTTTGTGACTATAAGAGCAAATATTACATTTCCTGAGAAACCTGTTTTACTTCCCCTCAAAAAAATAAAACAAGCTATTGACCCCTGCTCACAAAAAATTCACTCTTGCCTTTACTATGCTAAAAACATTGCCTTGTATTTGAATGCTAAAGATACCTTCCTACCCCATGTGATAAGGATCTAAGTCATCTACATCAATCACTATTGATAAAGATTATGCACGAGTCTTCTACCAATCTATGTTCTGGGAAATTTTTACATACCAAAGAATTTGTCATAAGGAATCATCAGGCAATTTCCACTCCTGTCTTGTACCTCATACATCTTTTCAATAAATAAAGCTGACTCTCCGGTCAGTGCAGAGATGCCTGCCTGGAGAGCAGAGATGCCTCCCTGGTGATCAGGAAGAAACTCAAGGCTCACTCCCTCCCTCTTTAGCCAACACTGTGCATCCTGCAGGGAGCTCTGGACCTGCTGGAGCTGGACTCCAGCAGCAACTAAAGCTGAATATAAAGAACCTAAGCAATACCTCCCTCAAAGTCTGTAAGCAAAGAAAGTGTGGGCAAAGTCTGAGCAAAACATATATCCGAGGTCCTGATTACATGAGCTGGAGATTACACAGACTGCTTACTGAGTAACAAAGCCAATTTCTTACGCTAAGGAAGTGAGGCAAAAGATAAAAATACTAAAATTTGGCTTGCCCTTGAAAATGAGAAACAAATACCTGGCCATAGGCTGACTTAAAAAAACAAAGATATCCACACAGACCATCAAGTTTCTTTTAGTAGCTGTCAAGAGAATAAAATTTAATATTAAAAAGTAATGACCTGCTACTCTGTGGCATGGGTCAAGTGCTTTTTTAAAAAATTCTTTTACATTTATTTATTTTGACAGAGTAAGACCGAGCATGAATGAAGGAGGGGCAGAGAGAGAAGGAGACATATAATCTAAAGCAGGCTCCAGGCTCTGAGCTATCCTCACAGAGCCTGACATGGGGCTTGAACCCACAAACCATGAGATCATGACCTGCCCCCAAGTCAGACACTTAACCAACTGAGCCACCCAGGAGCCCCTGGGTCAGGTGCTTTTATGTAGGTAGAACACAACACCTTTAGACTTGCTACTGGTAGTATAGTCATCACCCTGTAAGCACTCCTACTCTCACTGTATTGGTTTCCTGTTGCTGCTGTAATACATTACTATAAACTTGAAACAACACAAATTTATTATCTTGTTCTGAACATTAGAAGTCTTAAATCAGGTTATTACGTAAAAGTCAATGTATCTGTAGGGCTGAATCTTTCTGGAGCTCTGGCAGGGAGAAATCATTCCTTTGCCTTTTTCAGATGCTGATGGCTATTGGCTTGTGGCCCCTTCCTCCATCTTCATAGCTTATCACTCTAATTCATTATCATATCATCTTTTCTGACTCTGATTTCTCCTTCATCTGTTTTATGAGGACCAGGACTATGGTGATTATACCAGGCCCAATAGGATAATCTCCCTATCTCAAAATCCTTCACTTAACCATGTGTAAAAAGTCCTCTTTGCTGTATGAGGTTACATTCATAGCTTTGGGAATTAGGAAATGCACATATTTAAGGGACCATTATCGAGCTATAATAACATACTCATATTGTTTCTTTTCATTGTTGTACCTAGGATCTTTCCTTTTGTGACTTGTGAAATTGTAGAGGACTTTTTTTTAAGCTTTATTTATTTTCAGAAAGAGAGAGTATAAGCAGGGAAGGGCTAACAGAGAGGGAGAAAGAGAATTCCAAGCAGGCTCCATGCTGTCAGTGCACAACCTGACTTGGGGTTCAGTCTCGCAAGCCATGAGATCATGACCTGAGCTGAGATCAAGAGTCAGGCAATTAACTGACTGAGCCATTCAGACCCCCCAGAAATGGTAGAGGACTTTTGATGGAAGATAGATTTGGGAGCAAAAGATGACAAATATGGAATGTATGGTGTGGTATGTGTTTCCTGTTTGATCTGGTGTACTGAGCTCCTATTGGAAGGGAAGTCAATAGGTGGACAACATGAGTGCTCAACTGTTTCTGTATCTTACGGTATAGACACCTATAGACACTTTCCCCTGGCTCTACTTAGAGTTCAAGTTTGTTCTGATGCCTAAAGCATAGGCCAGATGTTATTTTTAAGATGTTCAGAGTCAATGGGATATCTCTGCAAAAAATATCAACAAACAACAGCAAATATTTTTTAACTATATTATGGGCAATGAGTTTTAAGTCAGTCTGGGGGCTTGCCCAAAGAAGGAGAAAAAGAGCCAATGCTACAAGAGGATTGTCATAGATTATTTGTTTGTGGGTATGTGAAAGCAAGCCATTTGTGACTTCTTCACTTGTCTATTGCCCCAAAACAAATAGTCACATAATTTAGTGGTAAAAAAAAAAAAAAACACATCCATTGTATTATCTCTTAGCCTTTTCCTGGGTTAACAGAATTTAGCTGAATAATCCTACTGATCTCACTTGGGATTTTTTCACTACTTGCAACTGGTTGCTCAGCCTGGCATCATATGAAAGCTCAACAGAAAACTGGATTGGTTGGAATTTTCTCATTCTTAATGTAGCCTCAAGGTCTCACTGACTATATATCTATCTATGTCCCCTCTTTTATAGTTTCTCCAGCAGTGGCCAGATTTCTTGCAATCTGGATTTCCAGAAAGCACAAATGCAAATGTTTACAGGCTCTAAATGCTTAGGTATAGAAGTCACAGGCCATTTATTTGACTTCCTTTTCTTGGTGAGTCAAGTCAGCCACCAGGTCAAATTCACTAGGATATACTAGGGCATGAATGCCAGGTACATCAATCACAATAGGCCATGTTTTTAGTGACTATAAAAAATAATAGACTGAATCCACTGTTCCAGTTTTTCTAGGATTAGGAAAATATGTAGTTTTAAGTGGGACACTTAGTGCTAAAACTAGGTAGTTTCTTTTATGTATTTTTTAAGATTTTATTTTTAAGTAATCTCCACACCCAACATGGGGCTTGAACTCATGACCCTGAGATCAAGAGTAGCATGGTCTGCTGACTGAGCCAGCCAGGTGCCCCAAAACTAGGTAAGTTCTATGGAAAGTAAAATGAGGTACCCACACCAAAATAAACCACTAGAGAGTTTCCAGATGGGATGAATAGTAGTCTGGTGTCACATGAAGAGGGGATAGTAAGGTGAACAATAATTGCTTTATATAGATTAACCCATTTTTCTCTTATCCCAATTTTATTTATTTTTTATTTTTATTTTTTAATGTTTTTTAATTCATTTTTAGAGACAGAAAGACAGAGTGTGAGCAGGGGAGGGGCAGAGAGAGGGAGACACAGAATCTGAAGCAGACTCCAGGCTCTGAGCTGTCAGCACAGAGTCTGATGCGGGGCTCGAACTCATAAATCACGAGATGGTGACCTGAGCCGAAGCTGGATTCTTAACCGACTGATCCACCGAGTCACCCCATGTACCCCAAATTTGGACTGCAGTACTGTCTTAATCATTTTTAGAGATGAAAATACACTAGCTAAAACAAAGACAAATAAACAACAACAACAAATGTATTTTTTGTAGTCTATGGTGAACTAATTACAGACACTAGAGCTTGGATTTAAGCTTCAGGTTTTTTCCATCACACCGCACTGCCTAGAAACCTGTTACAATGGATTTGCTTATATTTTTGTTTACCTCTTATTCATTAAATCTTGATGTTTGGCTTTCTAGCTAATTTTTACATAAGGTATAGATGGGGCATGCCACTATATCATGTGATCCTGAAGAGAAGATATCATGCTTATTTACCTTTGTGATAGTTGTCATAGAGCTTGGTACATGCCATCTATTCAATAAATGTGAGTTATAAATACTAATTGTTGAACTTTTTAGTATCCTTCTCTTCTTTAATTCTACAGTATTATTTCCAAATGTGTGAAAAAGCCATAGACTTTTTTCATTTTTATTTTCCAAATGTACGGTAGTACTTTCCCAAGGCTGCTGTAACAAATGACCACAAAAATGGAGACTTTAAACAACAGAAATTTATTCTCTCACAATTCTGGAAGCTAAAATTTTGTAATCTGTTAAGAGCACACTCTCTCTGGGGGGCCATAGGGAAGAATTTGTTCTTTACCTCCTCCAGCTTCCAGTGATGATTGGCTTTTCTTGACTCACAGCCATATCACTCCAATTTCTAACCTTGTGGTTGTATTGCTTCCATCTGTGTGTCTATAAAATTACCCTCTGCCTTACTGGTATAAGGAAAGTCACTGGATTTGGGATACATTTGTAAAATGCTAGGATAACATCCTCCTATCAAAATCCTTAATTTAATCACAGCTTTTACCATTTAAGTTAGTAGTCACAAATTCTTGGGATTAAGATGTAGAAATATCTTGTGGAGGGCTACCAGTATATTCATAGTAAAAAAAAAAGGTCTAAAGTCCCTTTATAGTATAATTAAAACAAACACATACAAATCTGTAGATGGTGAAAACACGTGTATTTTAAATCAAATTATTATAATACTTTTATATATTTTTATATTTATATGATCAGAAAAATTCATATTTAGTTGGTTTTCTTAAATTAAAAATAATCTTTAAAAAATATAAATAAGAAATTGATGAAGCGAATGCCTAGTTTCCATGAAAGAACACTGGAATTAATGAGTCCAGGATAAAAGCTGATGAGCTCAGCTAGAGATCTTATAACTCTTCCAGATGAAGAGTTTCACAGTCATGTACTGAAGGCAGCTGAGGAGTAGCTGAAGGGAAAGCACCTTCCTGGAAGTGAAAAGGGGGAATTGGTGTTTTACTTCAGAAGAGGTGTGTGTGTGTGTGTGTGTGTGTGTGTGTGTGTGTGCGCTACTAACCTAGGAATTGATATTTTCCTAAGAAAGGAAGTTGAGTTTGTTAAGAAAGAGACTGTTATCTTAAACAAAAATATTATTTTTTAGGTTTTTATATATTAAAAAAATTTTAATGTTTTTATTTATATTTGAGAGAGAGAGAGACAGCATGAGCAGGGAAGGGTCAGAGAGAGAGGGAGACGCAGAATCCAAAGATAGGCTCCAGGCTCTAAGCTAGCTGTCAGCACAGAGCCTGAACCCGGGGCTTGAACCCAAGAACTGTGAGATCGTGACCTGAGCCGAAGCCAAATGCTTAACTTACTGAGCCATCCAGTCACCCCTGAAACCAGAATATTATTATTATCATTATTTTTTAGATTTTTTGGATGTTTGTTTTTGAAACAGAGAGAGAGACAGAATACAAGTCAGGGAGTGGCAAGGAGAGAGGGAAGCACAGAATCCAGAGCAGGCTCCAGACTCTCAGCTGTCAGCACAGAGCCTGATGCAAGATTTGAATTCATGAACCACGAGATCATGAACTGAGCGAAGTCAAATGCTCAACCTACTGAGCCAGCCAGGTGCCCCGAAACCAGAATATTATTAATGTACAGCTATCTAAATTCATCCTTGGATTCAGGCCACAAATAACTCAGTAACAAAATGTGTTGAGAGAACGTACCACAAATTTTATAAGTTTGATACTTATAAACATATCATACAAATATTTAAATTAATTAACACAAAATACTGTTTTTATCAGTTTTAATTCCCTACAATGTGGAGATGTCCACAGTACATTTAATTAATGAGTGTGGCTCCAACAATACATTTCTCGATCTATTAGTCATTCTCAAGAATAGTTTGATAAAGATTTATTTTACCTGATATGAATATGGAATATTAGCTTTCTATATAAATATTTCCAAACACATCAAAAACACAGTATGATGAAAAGATTTAGCTTTCATTCATCTTCTTTCCTGTTCTGAACTATAACCTTCTTTCCACTCTATTTATTTTGGTTCCTTTCACTTTGATACAGTATATCCCCTTGAATTGCATTTTAACACGAATGTCCAGAAATGTCTATTGTCCTTCTCTCTGCAGAAGCTTACACAGCAGATGGTGCAAATGGTCCAGCATATATTTGAGGGATTGATATAAAGATGATCTGCCAGAATGCTAACATTTTTGGCATTTTGTCAAAGTATATCAATGGTATGTTAGAGAAATTCAGATTATATGAAATAATTGTAATGTTTTCTCCTTATTTTCCAATCTGTACTCAATTAATGCAAAGTATGATGTAATTTTATCTTCTAAAAATAGGCATTTTCTCAAATCCATTCTTTAGCCTGCTTCTCGGGTATCATCCTTGACCACAATATTTTTTATTTTTTTCTCTTTGTTTTCTTCAATGAGAGTCTCAAATATTTATCTTCTTTTAACTCACAGCAGATGAAAATTAGATAAATGTGAATTTTTATCTGACATCCATTTTACAATCTATAAAAATTAACTGGGAACAATGAATATGCTTTTTATAACTTTAAATTTAAAAGCACTTTCTCAATACAGATATTTTAATGAATAACAATTATTTTAAAAATAGATCCATGGAAAAAACTTCAATGCAAGTGGCTTATCTTTTCAACTATTTTTAAATAAACTGACAAATTGAAAACATTGCAGAAATAAAAGGAGCAGCTATGACTCTTTATTTTTCTATTTATTTTTTACTTTCTTTTAAGTTTATGTATTTCTTTTGAAAGAGAAAGCTGCATGCAAGTGGGGGAGGAGCAGAGAAAATTCAAGCAGGCTCTACAGAGCCCTACACAGGACTAGAACTCACAACACATGAGATCATAACCTGAGCGAAAACCAAGAGCAGGAGGCTTAAATGACTGAACCACTCCGGCACCCAAAGTTATGAATTTTAAAGTATTTCATTTATTTCTGGGCTGCCTGGGTGGCTCAGTTGGTTGAACGTCCAACTTTGGCTCAAGTCATAATCTCACAGTTATGGGCCTGAGCCCTTTATCCAGGGCTGACAAGCTCAGAGCCAGTTTTGGATCCTCTATCTCCCTCGCTCTGCTCGTGCTCTGTCTGCCTCTCTCTCTTTCTCTGTCTCTCTCTCTCTTTCAAAAACAAACATTTAGGGGTGTCTGGGTGGATCTCAAGGTTCGTGAGTTCGAGTCTCACATAGGGCTCCATGCTAACAGCGCAGTGCCTGGAGCCTGCTTTGCATTCTGTGTGTGTGTGTGTCTCTCTCTCTGCCCCTTCCCTGCTCATACAGTCTCTCTCTCTCTCTCTCTCTCTCTCTCTCTCTCTAATATAAACATTAATAAATAAATAAATATTAAAAAACTAAAGTATTTCATTTATTTCTGTATTATTTGTCACAGATTGAATAGAGATGTTGTTGGGACATTATTCTTGAGAATCATTTTGGGAAGGAGAAGTGACATGTAAACCTTAGCCAAATTTACCCTTTCAACCCTGACATCTCAGCAGGAAAAAACTACTCCAAAACATAAATTAGTGGAGGGGAAGACAGTTTTACCTAGAATAACCAAAGACAATAGAAGCGAGGCCATGGTAGTTGTTTTGGTAGGGGATTTGTGTTGAAATATTTTTTTATCATTTACTCAAACTAAATGAGTAAACTAAAACCTCAAACTAAAGTGGTGGCTTATACCAATTACATTAAATATTTGTGGTGACAGCATAACGCAATAAGGCTGGTTTTTATATAACCCACTGCCTAAAATTTGCAGAGGGTTTTTGTTTGTTTGATCAATGTTTGTTTATAATAAAAAAAGGAGCAAAATCTGGAAAATAGCCTGAAGCCTAATTGGTTGATCATATGAGAGAACAACAACAACAACAACAAAGATAAAATTGTAAAAAGAGAAACTCTCATCAACTGATTTGGGGCATAGCATTTAATTGGTTATTAAAATGAAATAATTCAGTCTCTGGAAAATGTACTATAAAATACTAAAGCTTCTAGATTGGTTATCTCCCTATAGCTTCTGAAACAAACTGTTCCCCACCCCCATCCCAGTAGAGGTAAATGAAATGCTGCTAAATATCACACATTTTGTAGGTTTCCCTATTGCCTCCATGTCTTCACCCCTGTTTGCTTTCACACTTTGAATGGCTCAGTGGTGGAATGAGTATGTGTCCTTCTCCTTTTCTTTGGCTCTGATAGTGTAACTTGCTTTGGCCAATTTAATTTAGGGGGATATAGTATATCAATTTTGATCCCAGGCCATAAGATGTCCTGCATTTTTACATTTGACCTTTTGTGTCTTTGTCAATATCTTGAGAGGAACATACACCAGATAGTCCAAGGAGGCTGAGAGATACATAAAGAGGAATCACTATATTGAGAAGTAGAGCCTCAGCAACTTCTGCAATCTGAAGCAGAATAATGAAAGGAGCAGGAAAAATTCAGAGTTTGGAATTTGCAGATGTTGGTTGATGTGGTCTATAAGAAAATATAGTCATATATATGGCAAAGCAGAATTTTAAGTTTTATATCACAAATTTTAAAACAGAACTATTTTAGGGGTGCCTAGGTTGCTCAGTTGTTAAGCCTCCAACTCTTGATTTTGGCTCAGGTCATGATCTCACGATTATAAGATCAAGCCCCACATTGGGCTCAATGGTCTGTATGGAGCCTGCTCAAGATTCTCTCTCTCCCTCCCTCTGCCTCTTCCCCCACCCCCTTCCCTGTCTCTCTCTGCCTCGCCTCAAAAAAAAAAAAAAGTAAAATAAAACTACCTTGGCCAGGTGTGTAATTTTTACCCACAAATACAAGCTCCTCTTTCATAGGTCCAGAGAAGAAAAGAATGATCTTATGAGGGGCTAGGATTTGGCCATGGATCATAAAAGGGTAAAGATATTTTATAGTATCTTCAGGAGACTAATTATAATGATGTCCTAAGTAATCTAAGATGACAAAGTAGAGAAGGAGAGTGGTACTGCTGAGAAATCTTGAGAAGAAAATGGTACCGTGACCTCATAAGATACAGAAAAGAATGATGAAAAAACTGCAACAAGTGAGCTCAAAAGATGTTCCTTTACAATTGAGAGTGAAGTATAAAAATTGTACATTTCAGGGGTGGTACCATTTACTCTTTTATCTTTAATTTTAAGCATGCATATATTATATTGTTTTCCTCCCCCTGCCCAGGCTTTGAAAAGCAGAATGACACAGTAAGAAAAACATAAGATTTAGATGCCAATATTATAAGATGCCAATTCTCACTGAATGACTTCTTTTTTTTTTATGTTTTAATTTATTCTTGACAGAGAGAGAGAGAGAGAGAGAGAGAGAGAGAGAGAGCAAGAAGAGAGGGTTAGAGAGAGAGGGAGATATAGAATCCAAAACAGGCTCCAGGCTCTGAGCTAGCTGTCATCACAGTGCCTGACACGGGGCTGGAACTCACAAACCATGAGATCATGACCTGAGCCGAAGTCGGATGCTTAACCGACTGAGCCACCCAGGTACATCACTGAGTGATTTTTTTAAACATGTAACTTGGGGGCGCCTGGGTGGCTCAGTCGGTTGAGCCTATGGCTTCGGCTCAGGACAGATCTCACGTTCGTGGGTTCGAGCCCCGCGTCGGGCTCTGTGCTGACAGCTGGCTCAGAGCCTGGAGCCTGCTTCTGGTTCTGTGTCTCCTTCTCTCTCTGCCCCTCCCCCTCTCATGCTCTGCCTCTCTCTGTCTCAAAAATAAATAAACATGTAACTTGGGAATTATATTTTGAAAACACTCATCTGCTGTTTTTCACCTGTAACATGAATAAATAAAATAAAAGTATGCTAATAATTCCAATATATCTAAGATAACAAAAATGTAGTGTATTTATAGCAATTATAATTATAACAAAAATATCTCTGGTCACTTCAGAAACTTTGGAAATGCAGAAATCCATGAAATATATAAACACATTTGTTTTATTTATTAATTATGACTAAATATATATGAAATTATTAATAATTATATATGCCATTGATGCTAGGATCTCTATTATGAGGATTTAGTAGTATTAACTCATTTTATATGTATTTTGTAAGGAAATGGAAACACTGAAAAGTTAAGTACATTGTTCAGGGCTCATAGGCAGTTTGGCCCATATATGCACATGGGCAACTTGGCTCTTGAGACTAGAGCCTCTTATCTTTGCCAGTACATTAACTGTAGTTGCCAAATGTAAATTAAATACCATGTATACAAAGTTGACTCACTTTTAAATGGTTGCCTTTTTTTACTGAAAATATGTCAAGGTCAATTAAAATCTGGAAAATACATTTTGGTTTTCTTCTTCAATATTACTTTGGCTATTCGGGGTCTTTTGTGGTTCCATACGAATTTTAAGATAGTTTGTTCTAGCTTTGAGAAGAACGCTGGTGCAACTTTGATGGGCATTGCATTGAATGTGTAGATTGCTTTGGGTAGTAATGACATTTTCACAA